>NC_069131.1:73916948-74243929 GCF_026914265.1 Mya arenaria
TTAAAACAACTGCAATCAACACTCAGCCCTCAGACATTGTTTATTGGGCATTTCCGATAATTTTTTCTCATTAGCATAATCTTTTAGTATTAAGATATTTCCGGGAAAACTTAAATGCTTTTAATTGGAATCTCATAAAATATTATTTCGTAAAAATGGCTGAACTCCTAATTACAGTTATTTAACTTGCAATTGATATATGAATCATGTCTTTTAAAAAGTTAACCTCATAACTAAATAGAAATTTATTTATTTTAAACTTTTTAATTTTGGTCCTTCAATCGACTTTTGCATCGCTGCCGGCCCTCAATGACGGTTTCAAATCCGAAACTATATTCACATTCGGAACGTCTAACGAAAGACTTTAACGAATGTATTCAACGCTATACGTCGTTGATATATTTTTTTTATATTTATAACTGCTTGAACAAACTAAACGTAAATGCGAACGGTAACCAAGGTTCTCATGTACTTACATTTCACGTCCCTGGACTCATAATTCTGCATTTGACTCACGCGTTTTCAGATTTCCAAATTTTAACAAAAAACGATCGACTCACATTTTTTTCTGAAGTCAAACTTATGAACTAACTCTTTTTCTCATACGCAAGTGAAAACTCCGGATTACCGTTAGAAAGCCCCTTTAAAATACGTATGTTTCCTCGACACCTATGCAATAAACTATCCTCAACCATGAAAGACTTTACTTAAAATATAACATCCTCAGATTCAAGCGTATTAAACACGTAACAACACACTTGTCAGTAAATAATTACAAACTGTCTAACTAAATATTTGTGCAACCTAATATTATCTTACGAGTATGAAGTGTTATGAACTATGATGCGTATTGGAAGTCGAGCGACGTTTTATCAGTTACATGCGAACTTTTAAGTTTAAACTATAGCTATGCTCGAGCTTATCTGAAACAGAAATGAGTTCACCAATTGGGAGTTTTCGTGATAAGCACATTTATCATAATTATATCTTGGGTAATTGCCCATTTTTCAACAGGATGTTTAAACAATTTTGAATAATTCCTGAGATACGTCTTAATCTTGAAAGACGTCAGCGTGATTTCTCTAGTCTCAAGTAGAATTATTTGTATGAGTAACTATATCAGTTCTGGTATCAAAGAAATAATTTATATTCTTTCATCTGCTTGAAACGATCTGGTGAAGATATTTAAAATGCATTTATATTCAGCCTTCTACTGGCCGACGATCTGGTGGTGATAAAACAAAATTTCATTATTTGTCATTTTAACATCAAACACAAATGTTCGAAAGATTTCAAGCTGGTTTTACCTTAATATCAATGGTTTTTCCTTCATCATAATATAAACTATCCTGTCTGTTACAATGTTAATCCACTTGATTGTATTATCGAACCACAGTTCTAAGCACTGGGCGGTAGTTTGATCATTTCGTATTTCTCCAGAAATCTAAACAAAACTGAGCGGCTGAATGAACTCCATCTCTGTAAAAGAATCCCTGGGCATATTTATCTCCAGAATTCACTTGATACATCATTATAATTTTACACAATCTTAAAGATGCAAATGAAATATAAGGCTTATAAACTATGATAATTACTTAGTATTAAGTAAATTCATTTTTAATTTGCCGTTTACCATTAATACTTATACCTATACATCACTTTTTAAAATGTACAAGTTCAAATGCTCTTTAGTCATAATTCAAAACATGTTAATTATTAATAACTTTGACATCGACATCTGGTCAAAAGTAATTTGATACGAATAAGAGCGACATGATATGCATAGTTGTCATGATGTCATAATTGTACCACTGTATTTCATTGTATGTTATCTTTTGTATGGCTATGATGTTGCCACAACATTAATGCTAATAAAACTTATGTTATGTTATGTAATTAGATGATTTGAAACCCTTCCGGCTATGAATAGCATAACTGTGAAATACATGCATTTGTTTTCCACAGACGGTCATCTATTTCAAACCTTAGTCGTCTTAACTCGGCAATATCCGACAATCTCCGGTAAGACTCGGAGAAGAAAACTGTCGATGATTCAAACTCGCGGTAAGTTTCGTTATACGACTATACCTCCAGCAGAGCTATTGAAAGTGTCTTCTTACGGCTGTAAGAGAAACGTGCACGAGAATTTCGAGTAATCCCACTAGCCGATACATTGTATTTAGAAAGACAATGAAAATAATCTGATAATAATCTGATATTCATCTTTCGGAAAAATATATCTTATTTATATATTTATAAATCTGTATTTATTAATGAATTTATTTTTTATGTTTGTCCTAGCAAAACGGCTTCTTACGTCTGGTAGAGGACACTTATGATGAAAAACTCGTACTGTATTTATAACATACATGCCATACTTATACATAAAGTGTATATTTAGCAAACATGTTGATACAAAGTATTAAAGTATTTTCACTTAATAATCCAATTTAATCTTCCTTGTCAATTTAATCTCATTAAGATTATCAAAACTTACTTTTCAGTTCTGCCGGCATTTGTAGATATACACGGAAAATACATCATTTCATGGTTCAATGAATGCGAATAACACATACTTTTTAAATTTAGTTTTCACGATTTTGTATTGTAAGTATTGAAATAGTTAATCCATCTGAACAAAGGCTCTCTTTCATCAACGATGGTATCGTTACAATGCAATATGGACATACCAAGAAGTGAGATTAAGAGTTTCACAAAAATCGCTTTATTGCTACCGTCAGACATTGAAATAACCCTTCCAATCAATTAGTATAGGAATTGTTAGGTTAGACACATGTCGGACAACTACTTAAATTTGATGAATTCATATTAATTAACAAACATTAATTTGTTTGGTGTTCAAAATTATTTTTTGTCTACTGGCCAAGCCTTTCTTGAAATCTCCCGATTCACCTGATTAAAATCAAACACATCAAACTTCTGATTTACCAATATAAAGATCTATATATGTGAAAAAATACTATCGTTCCATTAAAGAAAATATAATGTAGAGCACTACGTGGCCTTGTTTGAAATTGTTTGACTAAAAATACCAACCTCCATTGGAGAAAATGTAATTAAGAACACTTAGTGACTTGTACGCATTTGTTTCACTAAAACAATCTAACTTACATTATCTTAGATAAAACATTATATGTTTCATGATGATGCATTGAAACAACTCACATTATACATACAGATCGAGGATTTAGCTGAAAGCTTACATAATTTGTACCTTTGTTCTTGAAGTACCTTGTCGTACGCGCTTTCAAAAGATGATCCCATAGTCCACACAAGAAAAGGAAAAATAATGTTTCATTTCACCTAAACGTATGGTATCACCAATCATGTGAATCGACATGAATGTTATAAATAATGTGAACTTTGTTCACGCCACACTATATACGATTCTCCGACTGAAGCGTGGAAATGCCACAACCCTGTACCATGGCAATGAAGGGCCAATAAAAACCCTACGTTATTGTCTGCTCCGGTTCCTGCTATGCTAATGGGTAAAAACATTGAATACACAATTTGCCATAGCAACAGAATTCGAATTATTTACAAAAATAGAAATATTCATTGTAAATTATCTGTTTTTGTTTGACATCAAGTGTGTGTGTGTGTGTGTGCGTGTGCGTGTGTGTTGTGTGGGGGGTATGTGTGTGTGTGTGCGTGTGAGTGTGCGCGTGCGCGTGTGAGTGAGTGTGTGTGTGTGTGCGTGTGCGTGTGCGTGTGCGTGTGCGCGTGCGCGTGTGTGTTGTGTGTGGGGGTGTATGTGTGTGCATGCGTTCATTTAAGAAATAACAAACGTGCGAGTAAAACCATTAAACATATGTTTTGCCAGATATGGCTCTTCGAAAACAAGAACACAAAACAAAAAGAAAAATGTTTGATGCTAATATGTGAAAACATATTACAGCCTGAAGCTGACATGCCGAAGTGACCACCTCAGTTCAATTCTTCACTTCAAGCGCCATCTATTGAACACTTAGCCACTAAGAAGACGTCAGAAGCAGACGCTGAATTTTTCTGCAGACGATATAATAGTGACAGTCGTCGCCTTGACTGCCATGTAAACACATTAGTTCTTGAACTTTCGGCTCACCATGAGAGTAAAGATATCATAAGTTGCGCGATGTTGCACGTGCCTTTCCGTACATGGGGGTATGCAAGACGGATTTTCCCATCACGACCAAAGTCACCGGAGATGCCTGTCATGTGTACACGAATAAACCAGTTTAACGAAAACACAAAGACGACAATAAATGTCACCCGTAATCCTATAATCCAATTAATCAACCTATAATCCAATTAGCCAGCCTATAATCCATTTAGCCAGCCTTCAGTGGTCCAAAGGTCTTTGTTTTGATTGTTATTCGACCGAAGTTTCTTTTCCTGCTTGATTTGTTTTACCTCTGTTGCGCCCAATATCCTTCAGTAAATGTAAGAACGACAACTCATGCTACTCAAGATTTATGGAACTGATTGATTGCTATTCTTTTGTCTGAATCTTCAAGGTATGTTCACGGATGCATTTCAGGTGTAGATGCACACTTTTCTAATTAGTATTAATGATCTGTAATGTCTAGCAAGTTTGTTTGATTTCAAAGCGAATTTCGTGCAGGGCTATACTTTGTTCGTTTTCACCATGTTTTATATGCTGGCCGTGAACGATTTTAAAATTAATATCTTAGTTGGTTAGATAAGGTCTTGTAATTCAATAATTGGGCGTGTTTTATTTGCCACCCACAATCCTCTTCATTAAAATTATACTGTTATTGTTCTACTATTACTTTTATATTATTACTATTCTACCATTACTTTTGTACTATTACTATTCTACTATTTCTGTTCTGCTATTACTTTTCTACTATTACTATCATACCATTACTATTCTACAATTACTTTTCTACTATTCTACTTTTACTTTTGTACTATTTCTATTCTGCTATTACTTTTCTACTATTACTTTTCTAATATGACTATTCTACTAATACTATTACTATTATACTATTACAATTCTACTATAAATTTTCTACTATTACTATTCTAATATGACTATTCTACTAATACTATTACTATTATACTATTACAATTCTACTATTACTTTTCTAATATGACTATTCTACTAATACTATTACTATTATACTATTACAATTCTACTATTACTTTTCTAATATGACTATTCTACTAATACTATTACTATTATACTATTACAATTCTACTATTACTATTCTAATATGACTATTCTACTAATACTATTACTATTATACTATTACAATTCTACTATTACTATTCTAATATGACTATTCTACTAATACTATTACTATTATACTATTACAATTCTACTATTACTTTTCTAATATGACTATTCTACTAATACTATTACTATTATACTATTACAATTCTACTATTACTATTCTAATATGACTATTCTAATAATACTATTACTATTATACTATTACAATTCTACTATTACTATTCTAATATGACTATTCTACTTATACTATTACTATTATACTATTACAATTCTACTATTACTTTTCTACTATTACTATTCTAATATGACTATTCTACTAATACTTTTACTATTATACTATTACAATTCTACTATTACTTTTCTACTATTACTTTTCTAATATGACTATTCTACTAATACTATTACTATTATACTATTACAATTCTACTATTACTTTTCTACTATTACTATTCTAATATGACTATTCTACTAATACTATTACTATTATACTATTACAATTATACTCTTACTATTACTATTCTACTATGACTATTTATATTATTACTATTATACTATCACTATTACTATTGTACTATTGCTATCAGTAATAGCCTGAATCATATCGACACAAAAACTTTGATCGTATTACAGTATAAACAATTTCCTAAACTCATTAACACTGACCATGTAAGTTAAAAAGAATCAAATGTATATACTCACGCTTTGTTAATTTTTGACTGACATTTGTTGCTACATAATTTAGGGTGTAAATTTTAAACATACAATAATAATCCAGCCTACCAAACATGTTTAAATGTTTAAATGCATGAGTATCGAGTACTTTCCACTCTTGAAGGTCTGCGTTATGCAGAGCACCCTTGCGTAACTTCATTAAATAATAATAATAATAATAATAATAATAATAATAATAATAATAATAATAATAATAATAATAATAATAATAATAATAATAAACAAATCTAAACGATGATTGTGGTAAATGATTGTTTTCTGTTTTTATAATGAATTGAGTATGTGACTTTCTTTAATAGTACTTGTTTACAATGTGGTTTGCACGAAAGCCTATATACTTCAACCTTTGCTGACAAAGAAAGCACCAGAGAAACTCTCGTTCTGAAATAATTACCTATTTTGATTAATTTGCTCATTCCAGGCGCTTACCTCAAAGAAGTTTTGCTCTACATCAGAGGGGAATATCTATGTAAACTATTTTTATCTGCAGAAGCTGGCATTTTGTCAATATTGGTCCGCATGAGGCAAGTATTGCAGTTTACCATGTGAGTAGATGGCTGTAATCCAAGCACAGAGAGTTGAGCTTTCCATACCAACAACACAAGACCCTCGGTCTGTCATTGTACACTTAATAGGTTCTAGACGAGTTCACCAGAATACTTCCGGCGATTCTATTGGCGGAAACATGAGCGTAAACATTATACACATTTCAGAAATACTATGGATTTTGCGCCTCATCTATATTGAACGAAACTGGATATAGATCATAGTCTGATGTCCATGTTATATGTGTTATAACACACGAACAAAAATCATTTATCACGATAGAACATATGTTAAAATACTGACAAAGGACCTACTTCTTACATAGAACTTTAATGTCTGTTTTCTGAATGGTCTGTTCTAGTCCAAACTGCATATTTGGATAAATCAAAATATTTTAGAAAAGAGAACACTTCATTATCTGAAAGCTGGACTCTCACATATTGACCGTTTTGACTATTTTGTTTTGTAAAGATATAAAATAAGATCGCAGTTTGTCATATTTACATTCGAAAATTGATGTTATATGCCGATAAACTCATTTTCATAAAGCGTAGATAACGCTTTTAGCCATACAACATCAATTTTGGACCATAATGAAAAACTGCTATTTTATATTTTGTCAGTAATTTGTATCACTGGTGTCCAGACATTCACGAAAAAATGATTCATTCCAAGACAAAAATTAAAAAACGTTGTCAAAACGGTCAATCCGTGAGAGTGCAGCTTAAAGGAACATATTATATATTTTTATTATATACCCATCATAAATCCACACGCAATACATATCGCAAAATACGGTAGTCCGTATTCCACTCTTGTGACGTCACGTCATAACAAGTATCGTTGCGCGATGTGAAAATGACGTCATAAAACAAAATAGTTCGTCGTTAAAATGACATTTATTGTAAAAAAACATGTAGCTATTAAAGTTATAACCAGTAATGTATATAATAAAAGGGTTTTCAGTACTGCGTTTTGATCCGGAATGTCTCTCGTGGATTATTGCAGATTTTGTTTTCACTTGGCCGTATTCCACTCTTGTGACGTCACGTCATAGCAAGTATCGTTGCGCGATGTTAAAATGACGTCATAAATAAAATAGTGCATCGTTAAAATGACATTTATTTTAAAAAAAACATGTGGCGTTTAAAGTTATAACCAGTAATGTATATAATAAAAGGGTTATTAGTACTGCGTTTTGATCCGGAATGTCGTAATCGACTTTCGTGGATTTTTGCAGATTTTGATTTCACTTGGCTTACGCCTCGTGAAATCTGAATCTGCAAAAAATCACTCGAGTCGAATACAACCTCCCATATCAAAACGCAGTACTAATAACCCTATTTTATACCGTTATGTTAGATGTAATCACGCATTTTATATCAGCAGTTTAAACAATTACGCAATAGGAATGCTAAATTCTTCCAAAGCTCAGGTTAAGGGACATTGCCACTACATTGCCGTAATAGTTTTAGTGTATGGTGCTTTCATTATGATCATTACAAAACAGCGGGAATAAATGGGGAATACGATCATGATGAATAATATAGCCTCGAAATCAGCAGGTTATTGGCAAATACTACATCATCTCATAAACATTTTCTGAAATGAAAACAATACAGGAAATGAAATTAATTAATACAATGTATATCGTACAGAACAAAATAGGAATGATTAGCTTAAAAACTGTCCGTGAAAACTGGTTGCCGATTCAATTTTAGTGTTACAGCTGTGCATAAAAGGTTCTTTTAACAAGCGTTTCTGTGACCTTGGTATTTTACCTACTGATGCATTCCATAAATAAAGATCATATTACGGACAAAGGTAACCTAACACTAAGTTCCGTAATCACATATGAAAACGTTCTATAGTTATTATGCAGAAATAGTTATAAATGTGGTCTTGACCTTAGACCTAAATTTCCGACCTCCACCCCCTAAAATTGCTCATATTCTTGTATAGATTTCCTATACATTTTATAATAAATCGACCAACTTGCATGCAAGATAGTTCTGATTTACACTGCTTCACGACCCCTAAAACCACTCCGTATTTAGTAAAATTACAATTTATATCCGGATGAACGATGACAAACTGAAAGCAAGAAGAAGTAGATCAAATAGATCCACTCTGTTTTTTTCAAAATCACAATCATTCAGTTTTAATATCTGTTAATTTGGAAGGTAGCCAACGGTCTGAGATGATAAAACCATACTTTGATTCAACCAAATAATGTTTGCTTTGACCTTGAACTTTATCCTACTTATTAAATCCTCCAAAGTAGCTGTTAAGCAAACTGTCATAGTCAACCTTTTGCTGTTTTAGTTTCATAGTCCGACACAACTGTTCTCAAGTAATTTTGAACACTAAATATTCATTACACATTTGACCCTGGCATTGACCTACTGACCTCAAACACAAAAGGGGTCATTTACTGATCAAAGGCAACATAAAGTTGACGATTAATGGTTCTATGTCAAACTGTTCTTGAGTTTTGTGCAGACGAGATTTTGCCAACCGTCCGATATTCAATCCGAATAACTGACCGACCAACCGACCGACCGACTTTTGCAAACTAAATTCTAAAACTGTCTCGATAGAGTTGGGACATACAATGTAGCTTATGAGGCATTTGGTTCATTACGCTTTATGCTCGTTTAATTAGATAATGTTTAATGCTTGGAATAGCGAGAGCTCGTTGTGTTAGGATACGAGTGACGATTGCTAGGCACTGTAATTATGGTTAACCAGTTGCGTGTATTCAAACATCATAAAGACAAGATTTAATAAAAGATTGTGAATTTATTCCAACACATATAAAACAAATGTTTCCAAAACTGAGCAAATAAAATATTAATGCAAAGACATTACTTTGTATAATCAATTTAAAACATTAAATGTAAGTTACCATGACGAACAGTAAGCAAATATGTACAACCTACGTGCGGAAATTTAAAAACAAAAACAAATAGTATGCAGACAAGTAAAGTTCCTTAACATGTAAAAGCCAACAAGCAAACGCACTTAAAACTAGAAAAAATGCTTTCAGGGCTTGCACAAATTCTTGATGTCAAACAGCACAGCTTGCTGGCCTTGTTGATGCCGAAACCGATAGTATTATTTAAATTATATTGTTTTCTTATATCTGGCTATACTACCCGAATTGACATGCAAAAAATTGAATTCCTTCATAAACAAACAATACTGCAGTATATTCTTTAAGCGCTAATTCGCAATTACAGAAAAACACTAACATAAAACTTATTAAACACATAAAGTAATATGCGATTGAATATGTTCTTAAAACATAAAAATAAAACCTCTTAGACTAAAGACGTTAGTGCACATGAGCCCAGAATGCACACTCAGACTTAAGACGTAAGTGCATATGGACCCAAAATGCCCACTCAGGGCATATGGACCCAAAATGCACACTCAGACTCAAGACGTTAGTGCACATGAGCCCAGAATGCACACTCAGACTAATGACGTAAGTGCATATGGACCCAGAATGCACACTCAGACTCAAGACGTTAGTGCACATGAGCCCAGAATGCACACTCAGACTAATTACGTAAGTGCATATGGACCCAGAATGCACACTCAGACTCAAGGCGTTAGTGCACATGAGCCCAGAATGCACACTCAGACTTAAGACGTAAGTGCATATGGACCCAAAATGCACACTCAGGGCATATGGACCCAAAATGCATACTCAGACTCAAGACGTTAGTGCACATGAGCCCAGAATGCACACTCAGACTAATGACGTAAGTGCATATGGACCCAGAATGCACACTCAGACTCAAGACGTTAGTGCATATGGATCCAGAATGCACTCTCAGACTCAAGACGTTAGTGCATATGGATCCAGAATGCACTCTCAGACTCATGACGTTAGTGCATATGGATCCAGAATGCTCTCTCGGACACAAGACATTAGTGCATATGGACCCAGAATGCACTCTCAGACTCAAGACGTTAGTGCATATGGACCCAGAATGCTCTCTCAGACTCAAGACGTTAGTGCATATGGATCCAGAATGCTCTCTCGGACACAAGACATTAGTGCATATGGACCCAGAATACATAATCATACTAAGACGTAAGTGCATATGGATCCAGAATGAGCTCAGACTTAAGACGTTACTGCATATGGGCACAGAGTGCAGACTAAGACTAAAGATATAAGTGCATATGGGCCAAGAATGCAAATTAAGAATCGGCACATAATGCACACTCTGACTCAAGAAAGCCCATCCCGAGACCACTGGTACATAAGATTGTATTATTTTTCCAAAAATGAGATCATTTACATTAATTCGGATTAATCAATTCCATCTAATTTTGAGATAACCCTTCGCTTTTACAAAACACAGAAACATACAATAATATTGTACTTTTTATAAGAGATTGTCAAAGAATCATGTACTACCAGAGACAGCTCTAGAGAGGACGCGATCTCCGTACTTTATATACTGACCTTAAGGTGTGTGACATTGACAATTTCAAAGTGACTCCCAACTGTATTCACTGATGGAAGGAAATGACTATTTAGTATAACTACACATACTCTTCGCTAAAGGTCGGAACAATTATCCCTGTGTCCATTTACATGTGTCCCATTTTTTATTTAACTACGGTCATTATCTCCTGCAGCTACAGAAAATATTACTAAGTAAATTCTTAAAATCGCGTCGAAAGTCACGTACACATGTGAAATACACGAGCGGATTTGCCATGTTATTGACAGCAAACGATCTCAAAAATATGTTATACGCCACAACCTGTGATGACGTCATATCCTGTGCAAAATCAGTCCGAAATGTTGAGTAAATGATAATAGCAAGGTGAGGAATGAAAGAGAGCATGAAAACGGCCGTCAACCAACAAAACATGCTGGTCATCTCATGGGCGGCTCTATTTACGCGGCTACTGGCGGTGGACGCCTCCTTCCCCACGGGCGTATGGAGGCTATATGTACTTCCGGTCCTATCTGACGTAGAAGTCAGCTTTAGCATACTTCCGGCCTTTAATTTCGGCGAACTGTCGGTTTGTTCATATATGCACACCGACTGGCTTGATTTGGTTGACTGGTTTAACTTAGACCTTGCTGTGTAACGTCCCGTGAATTTCAGATGCCACTGTAACTGACGTCCAATCCGAATGTACAACACAAGCAAAATAGTAAACGATATACTCACGACTATGGATTGAAATGGGAAGTATATTTTGGGCATTATTGAATCAGTTTGTATAAAGTGGTCTTCAACAAAGCATTCAGTCCCTGTGATATTGTGAACTCCAGTTTTGACTGTCCTTAATCCGTAAATAAATATAGCCGGGACGGCAACTACAACACCCATAATACAAGACACAATACACATGACATGCATTCGCATTGTTTTCATTTCAACCACCTCAAAATTGCAGATAGCCCGATGCCTTTCCATGGCAATACTAACAAATATAAACACTGACGTCGCCACTAGAAAAACGTGGACAAAACGTAACGTTTTGCAAACGTTCTCGGACGGAAACTGGTACGGATGAATCATGCTAAACACCAGCAGAGGGGTTCCGACGCTGCACGCTATCACGTCTACTACAGCAAGCCACAGAATAAACACACGTGAAAATGAGCTTGGGTGGGGTATGTAGACGCTTAACACGATCAAGTTTCCGATGATGCCCATCACTGCAAGTGTAGTACAGATGACAATGGCCGGAAGGTGTAGCGTGACCAAAGCGTCGTTGAGTTCCGTCAACGTGGCGTTGTCGTCGAATTCGTCCCGCCATGATTTTGGTAAAGTTGTGTACATCTTTAATTTTCTTCCCTGGTTATTTTGTTTCTCATCGCACTAACGTCGCTGAATAAGAAAAGAAAAGTGTTTAGATAAAGTAGTTAGGTTAAACAACAATTCGTCGGGATATTCACAGTGTTACGTTATTAAAGTACTAGAATACGTTTATTTGTAAGTTTAAAGTTTTTACATGCATATGTTTTCCTTTTTCAATTATATAAAAATGTTAAACATTCCAGTTCAAAGTAAAATCGTCTGTTGAATATATGCGTGTGTACGTGCTCGTTTGTTTGCACGTGCGTGCAGGCGTGCAGGCGTGCGTGCGTGCGTGCGTGCGTGCGTGCGTGAGTGAGTGAGTGAGTGAGTGAGTGAGTGAGTGAGTGAGTGAGTGAGTGAGTGAGTGAGTGAGTGAGTGAGTGAGTGAGTGAGTGAGTGAGTGAGTGAGTGAGTGAGTGAGTGAGTGAGTGAGTGAGTGAGTGAGTGAGTGAGTGAGTGAGTGAGTGAGTGAGTGAGTGAGTGAGTGCGTGCGTGCGTGCGTGCGTGCGTGCGTGCGTGCGTGCGTTCGTGCGTGCGTGGTGCGTGCGTGCGTGCGTGCTTGCTTGCGTGCGTGCGTGAATGAGTGCGTGAATGAGTGCGTGAGTGAGTGAAAGGAGCTATAACAACACTGTGATATGATCTATAACAACACTGGTTATGAGCTATAACAGCACTGTGATAGGAGCTATAAATACATTTGGATATGAGCTATAACAACACTGAGATAGGAGCGACAACAACACTGTGATATTAGCTATATCAACACTGTGATAGGAGCGACAACAACACTCTGATATGAGCTATAACAACACTGTGATAGGAGCGACAACAACACTGTGATATAAGCTATAACAACACTGTGATAGGAGCGACAACAACACTCTGATATGAGCTATAACAACACTGTGATAGGAGCGACAACAACACTCTGATATGAGCTATAACAACACTGAGATAGGAGCGACAACAACACTGTGATATGAGCTATAACAACACTGAGATAGGAGCGACAACAACACTGTGATATGAGCTATAACAACACTGAGATAGGAGCGACAACAACACTGTGATAGGAGCTATAACAACACTGAGATAGGAGCGACAACAACACTGTGATAGGAGCTATAACAACACTGAGATAGGAGCGACATCAACACTGTGATAGGAGCTATAACAACAATGAGATAGGAGCGACAACGACACTGTGATAGGAGCTATAACAACACTGAGATAGGAGCGACAACGACACTGTGATAGGAGCTATAACAACACTGTGATATGAGCTATAACAACAATGAGATAGGAGCGACAACAACACTGTGATAGGAGCGACAACAACACTGTGATAGAAACTATAACAACACTGAGATAGGAGCGACAACAACACTGTGATAGGAGCTATAACAACACTGTGATATGAGCTATAACAACACTGAGATAGGAGCGACAACAACACTGTGATATGAGCTATAACAACACTGAGATAGGAGCTGTACCATCCTTGTTATATAAGACGATATGATAACACTGTGAAAGGAACTTTAACATCACTGCGAAAGGAGTAATAACAACAGTATGATAGGAGCTGTCACAATACTGTGGTTGGCTTTATGACAACACTATGATGGGGGCTATTGCATCACGGTGATAAGAATTATAACAACGCTGTTAAATGATTGATAACAGCACTGTGATAAAAATCGAAATCGTTAACGTGTAGAAAAAATATTCCGTTTTCCCCCTGATAGTATTGCCATATAGCAAAAGAGACAGATCGAGATTAAAACAATAGTTCAGATGTTCGAAATTGTTCCACAAATAAGTTCTTATCGCATAAATATTCCTGCGTAGATTTAGATTTATTTTAGACAAAATATTTGCATTGTATTATCTGGATTTTAAGGCCATTTATTTACGGATCAATAATGAGCTGTATCTTTGTTTAACACAGCTAACTTTATGAATATGAATATAGGGCATGTCACCGTAACTTGTTTATCAGATGCAGGATCGCGACAATGTGCGGCAGAATTCTTTGTCTCAAGTTGACAATCATCTTAAACCTCCGATATGCACGGCGTTTTTATCGAAGACTGGCGTCTCTGTATGTATTTTTAATAACAGATAACGCCGACCCGGAGTACATTCAATGACATCCCAACAGCAGTGCATGTTCTGCTATATACATGAAGAGGTTGTCTATTCATCGATATAACATTGTTTTGTAACCATAAATCATTCTACCCCAAAACAATAAAGTATATATTAACACACACTTTGCCACTGCATAATATAACATTACCGCAGTGGCAAAGTGTGTGTTTTATCTGGTGACCCGGTGGGTTCCCTAGAAAATTGACTGTGGTAATATTGTCAAAATATTGGGAGTCTCGGGTTTATACTGTGTCGCGCCCTGAATAAAAATCTACAAAAACCAATACATTTAAACTAATATTTAAAATTTACAAGTATCTACACGTACACCAAATGGCATGCTGTTAACACTTATTGGTGTGAATTATTTTTACTATTTAATGAATGATACGCACCAGATAACAAAATAATTCCATAACGTTCCCTTTTTTGATACATACAACCATGCATGTATTAATACGTTGTAATAGCTGAACTGTATGTCAGTCAGATCAATACAATTAGTTGCATTTATGAATGCTTGTTTATATGGTTTTAGTTCGTGTGACTCCTTAAATCTTTGTGAATGAGTACCGGGCGTGGTAATTTAGAACTAGTAAGTAAATTAACATACAATTATGAAAAAAGACACTTGATTCAAGTACCATGTATTTCAAATATACATGCTAATTTCATTATGAAAATGATTTGTTTACCAGCCTGCTTGAGTTGAATAGTGTTTAATATGCCATATATCTGCTCATGTTTCAAATTTATGTCCCAATTTCTGTAATTTATTTCGAATATCATAAGAATACTCATGCATACATAAACTCATGATGAATCATAAAAGCAGACCAATACAGCTGACCTCTGACAAATAACTGAGCCATGAAATCACCTTAATAATAAAATTATATCATTTCGAATATCTGGACGTAGGTATTTCATAAGAATACTAACACACTCATACATAATCATATAAGCTCAATCACAGCATATCAACAGAAGTAAAACCAAACATGTATTGTTATAATACTCACCTCGTTCGAAACTCCAAATTTAATAGAATAAATCATCATTATTTCTGCTACATGTTCTCCACAAATCACATCATAATTATAACCACTACTCAAACGCTGCCCTTAAGCTCTTTTATTTAACGTGTTACTCCAGCCAGTATTTTAATACATGTTTAAATCTTCCACATACCATAGTCCATACAGCGTTTAACCGCTCTTCACACGCTGTTTTAAACTGCACTCCTCTGTTTTATTGATAAAACAACCCATTGTACTGTGTGTCGATAATGAGTATTTTTTTCAATGGTGCGGAAACATTTAAAGGCTGTTTCCCAGATACTCGTTTTACTCC
This sequence comes from Mya arenaria, assembly GCF_026914265.1. Lineage (NCBI taxonomy): Eukaryota > Metazoa > Mollusca > Bivalvia > Myida > Myidae > Mya > Mya arenaria. The sequence continues at coordinate 73,932,837 of NC_069131.1, forward strand.
AAGATGGTCGATAAAATATAAGGCATTTCCAAATTGATGTAGTTGGGTGAATTATTTGATATTAATATTCAACTGTAAATCGTTGATTAAGTTATAATTTTATATTAATTATTCAGGTACAAACTATATTTAGTGTGTCGTCTGCAAAATGACTCAATGTTTACTCAACGATTTCATTAGAATGGTACGAGACCTAATTTCCTTCTAAACCTATGGCGGCTCTTGTAAATCATACAGTGAAAACTTCAGAGACAAGCGCAGATGTAAAAGCAAATGCAGGGGTGGGGCGGGTCGCATTCGGTGCGCGCCACCCCTAAATATGTCATATTACTTTTTATTTCAATTAAGAACGGGAAAGTAATTAAACACGTCCAACATTCACAATTTCGGACTAGAAACTGTTCAGATTTCATTGGGGAGTACCCACACCCCCTCCCCCCCCCCCCACACACATACACCCCAAGCCAAAACTAGGCCAAGGCTAAATACTTTCCACTCTGGTAGAGGGGTGCTAGTGCCTCAGTTACATCTATATATTTAAATATTTTGTGATACTGCTTTCCGTTTTTTATTAAAAAGCTTATTGTTTTTTAAGTTTCATATGAGATCTTTTAAAAAGGCTCTTTCGTATTCCATTTTCTATAAGAAAAAGTTAAAAACAAACATTTTGTCGTACCTTTTTGAATTACACTGGGATTATTAAAACGAATGAGATCTTCATCAATGCTTTTACATGTATCAATACTTGTTAAGTTATATATCGTACAAAAGAAATCCTTCATGGCCGTTCAAGTATCATTCCTGGTAAAATAACAACCGAGCGTAAATATTATTTTTAGTTCCATCATTGCTTTTTAATGTATCTTTCCTTATTAAGTTATACGCGATGCAAATGGAAATTTCAAAACTTCCATCATGGTTAAAATATGCTTCTGTTTTGAAAATTTTGAGCCCAAACTATCGAAGACGTGTTTCCCTGGCATACGTACGAAGTACTACGGGCGATTTATTTCAAAGTGTAATCTTATTATTAAGAAGCCAGAATTATTCCAGTTTGTGTCTTTTGATGTGTCACGTGATGTAGTCGGTAATGGCGGTGTTTTTTGAGCGGGATAAAAGATCTAAATTTGGGATTTATTTAATAAATAAGCGATTTTCAAAAACGGATTTTACATGTAAATGACTATTTGATAAGTTGTGTTGTGGATACTATGGTTAAAAATCGAAAATCTAAGCGTAAACAGAGAAATAGTAGTGATGAAGATGACAATCGAAACAAAAGCAAAGTTTTCAAACCAAGGGCACGTCGGAGTAGTTAAACATCTCAGTAAGTGAGGTTTTAGACCAAGCAAACAAAGTGATATTTAATGAAAACGTTGAAAATGATAGTAACAACAGTGTTTTAGCGGATTTACTTAGTTTCCAAGAATCGAACTCAGAGACTGATAAAATGGCGGAAAGTAGGGAGCCATCTAATAAAGATATAATGAACTGCCTCCAAGGAATTACTAAAAGATTAGATGCATTTGAGATAAAGTTAAGGGCTATTGAACAGCTCAAGAAAGTATCAAGTTTTGAATAGGAACTGAAATCTATTTTGGTTGCATTCATGGACAGGACCAAGCGTGTCGTGGAAAACATGTCGAAGATCGAGGATAAGATGAAGGGCACGGACATCGCAGTGGGATTACTTTCGGACAAGGTCACCCATTTGGAGAAGGGGCGTAAGAGCCTCCGGACGATGTGTCTTATCTCAAGTCACAATCCATGATGAACAACCTGGTGTTCACGAATGTCATGGAGGACACCGCTGGAGGTAACGAGGCCGTGGAGGATACCGAGCGCAAACTATGACAACATCTTCAAGATGCGCTGAAGATTGCCAAGGACGCTGACAGTATACGCTTCGAGCGCGTCCACAGGTCGTATGGGTACCCGCTTCCCGGAAAATTGAGGACGATCGTAGCGAAGTTTACATACTTTAAAGACCGTGAATTTGTCCGGAAACAATGGAAGGAGCTTCGGGGCACCACGTTCCATGAGCAGTACCCACCGAAAGTGATCGCAAAGCGGAGGAAACTTATACCTATTATGAAGGCGGCCAGAGAAAAGGGGAAGAGCGCTTGGATCGCATACGACACGCTGTACGTTGACGGCCGTCCGGTACGCGACTAGGGGCACACCGGAGGTGAGCTGTCCGTACTGTCGTGGAATGTACACGGACTTACAAACGATAAACAAACTTGTGCTGATTTTGTAAATATTGTTGATAAACATGATATTTGATTTCTTTATGAATCCTGGATGAATTCTAGCAGTAAAATAAATCTTAACGGTTATATTACACTCTATTCCTATAGAAAATTTCAAAACAGGAATTCACGCAGAAGTAGTGGTGGAATAGTATTGCTTTATAAAGAACATTTGAAAGATGGAATACAGATTGTGAAGAATCACCATGATACATTAATTTGGCTTAAGTTGGATCATACATTTTTTAATACAAATGAAGATATATATTTGTGTGGTTCGTATATTTGGTGTGAGGATTCCCAAGCCTTTAATACATTTAACAATATTAACCTGTTTGATACCCTTGAAAATGATATTTTTGCTTATGATAGCTTAGGTTCAGTGTTTCTATGTGGGGATTTTAACAGTAGAATAAGTAGTAAAAACGACTATTTATTTCACAATAAGTGTAATATGTATGTTGATGACATCGATTATGAGCCAGATAGGACCCCGGTCAGGGCCTCTGTAGACAAAAGTCACAATAGTCATGGTATTAAATTAATAGATCTTTGTAAATTATGATGTATGCGTATTGTTAATAGTCGCATTGGTGATACAAATTAGTTTTATTTTTTGTCTCGTAACAGTACTTCTGTGATTGACTATTTGCTATGTAATGAACGTCATTTTTCAATGATCAATGGTTTTACTATCGGGCAATTTAATGAATGGAGCGACCATGCCCCGTAACAATTTTCATTGATTTGTAATAATCCGACAATAAATGATGCTAGCTTTTCTGAAGTACGGTATAAATGGAATGATAATTATAAAGATCAATTAATATAATGGGCAAATTACCAGAATTTATTAATATTGTATTTAATTTAGATCACTGCACCTAACAGTCATTAAACGATGCATTTAATTAATTTCACTGAAATTGTTCGAAGTGTCGCAGATCCTTTATTTTCAAAACGTACTTATTTTGATAATAAACCTAGTTTTGAGACAGAGAGTTATATGAAGAATACTGACTGGTGTGATCAAGAATTTGTTAATGCTCGTAATTTTTATTTGAATGCATTAAACTTGTATAATTGGTATAAAACAAATGTAAATAGGTTAGAGTTATGCGAACGTAAAATGTATTATAGTAATATTATACGCAAAATGAAAAATGCATTTTATATACGCTAAATGTCTGAAATAGAGAATTTGAAGAAAGCTAAACCAAAAGATTTTTGGAAATATTTTGAAAATAAGAATAAGTCGGTTTCTAATAGAAGAGAGTGTGATTCCTTTCGAGAATATTTTGAAAATCTCGGCAGTAATGTATTTGAGTGTTCAAACGAAGAAGCGGAAGATTTTTGTGAAATAATGATTTTAATAAACCAAATGAAACGTTCTCAGAACTTGACCAACCTATCGTTGTAGTTGAAATTTTAAAAGCTGTTAAGTCTTTTAACAGATGGTAAGCATATGGCAGTGCTTGCTTGCTAATTAATTATGTAATTGAAAGTATATATTTATTATCGGCGCATTTATGTGATCTATTCAATTGTATAATGAACTCGGGTATTTATCCGGATATGTGGATATAATCCCTTTGCATAAAAAGGCAATGTTAATGATGTAAATAATTATAGAGGTATTACCCTTGTTAGTTGTTTGTCTAAGTAATTTACCTTTGTGCTTAACAAACGACTTGAACTTTTTTGCAATGAATATAACATAATGTCGGATGCATAATTCGGATTTCGCAAATGCAGGTCTACGGTTGATGCAATGTTCATACTTATTTCATTAGTACAAAAATATTTAAATGAAAATAAACGATTGTATGTTATATAATGTGGAATCCAAGGCAAACTTCTTAGAATTATACACGATGTGTACCAACAAGTTAAATCCTGTGTCAAATCATCTCCTAATTATTCGGAGTATTTCAATAATGCTGTTAGCTTACGCCAAGGGGAGGTTATGCCCCCTCTTTTATTTTCTGTCTTTGTTGAAGACTTTGAATTGTATTTATAAAAAAAATGTTGAATCCGGTTTACAATTTGATGATATAGTATTGATGTTACTGTTATTCGCAGATGACATTGCCATTGTAGGTAAAACACCTAAAGAATTGCAAGATCATTTAGACACATTATTCGAGTATTGTAATAAATGGGGACTTAAAGTGAATACCACTAAAACTTAAATCATGTTTTTTCGTAAACGTGGTGGATTATTAGCCACCGAACGTTGGACCTATAATGAAAACGTTATCGATGTAGTAAATGATTTTAACTATCTTGAAACTGTTTTAAACTACACGGGTTAGTTTTCCCTTAATCAAGAGCATTTAATTGGCAAAGCCCTTAAGGCTATGAATGTTCTATTATGCAAATGTAAAGATTATGAAATTATTCTAAAAACGTTTTGCCAATTGTTTGACGTTTTTGTTTTGTTTGTTTCAAATTATGCTTGTGAAATTTAGGGAAATTCTAAATCAAAAGAAATAGAGAGAATACATCTAAACTTTTGCAAAAGACTACTAAAAGTTAGGCTAAATACATGTAATGCCTGTATCTATAGTGAACTAGAAAGACATCCGCTTTATATACATACATATATGTGAATAATAAAATATTGATTAAAATAGTTAAAACTGATAATATTATTTTTAACAAAACTGTATATGAGCTAGCTTTGTCAGATTGTAATAATGGTAAAAGAAATTGGGTATCAAATGTTAAGAATTTGTTAGACTCTCGTGGTTTTCCTTATCAATTTTGACAATATTGCCAATATAGATTGTAACGTTTTTTTTTGGTATGAATTTAAACGTAGACTGCTATATATTTTTCAGCAAAATTGGCTCGGAACACTTAACAATAGTTCAGTTTAAACTATATATAACGAGATTAAATCTTCATTAGAATACGAAAAATACCTCGATATTTTACCAACAAATTTACGCTTGTATTTCTCCAGACTAAGGTTATCTGTATTTCCTCTGAGAATTCAGACTGGTAGATATGCCAGAAACCAAATACCTAGAGAGGAACGGTATTGTTTAACTTGCATTACTAATGAAATTGAAGATGAATTTCATTTTATATGCATATGTCCATGTTATTCCGATGTTAGAAAGAAATATCTAAAACGTTTTTACTACATGTATTCTTCTGTATACAATTTTCTACGATTATTGAAATCAAATGATAGAAATAAATTAATAAAGTAGCTTTGTATATTAAAAAAGCTCTTGTTATTCGAAATTATTTGTTGAATGTTGAAAGATAAATATTTTGTTCAGCCTCATGTTTTTGTTACACAAAGTATGTTGCTTGTGTTTCACATAGTATGTTGTGTTATATAAAACAAATACGTATTTATCATTACATGTTGTATATACACGTTGACATGTTTTATGAAAATATATGTTAATGTAGATGATGTACATTGTACAAGTCTTAATAAAAATGTCTGTCTGTCTGTCTGTCTGTCTTTTGATGTTTTGTTTTTGTATTCTGTCCCATTTAGGAACAGCGCTATGCGTTCATTAACCCTTAATGCTATACTGAACCAGTTGTAAACAGCGTTTCGCTTTCCATCACCCTTAGTGCTATACTAAACAAGTTGTAAACAACTATGCGATTTGATTAACCCTGAGAGCTATACTGAACCAGTTGCAAAAAGCGTTGTACTTCCCATCATCATTTGTGCTATACTAAACTATTAATAGACAGCGTTGGGCTCTCCATTACCCTTAATATTCTACTGAATCAATTGTAAACAGCGTTTCGCTTTTATCACCTTAAGTATCATACTGGACCAGTTGTAAACAGCGTTCACCCTCAATCACCTTAAGTGTAATACTGAACCAGATATTAATAACTTTGCGATTTTAATAACCATAATGCCACACTGAACCAGTTGTAAACTGATTGCTCTTTCCATCACCCTTAATGTTATAATCAACGAGTTGTAAATAAAGCTGCGCTTACCATCACGCTTAATGCTATGCTCCAATCACACTCAATGCTTAACTGAACCAGTTGATAACAGCGTTGCGCTTACCACCACCCTGTGAGCTATACTGAACCAGTTGTTAACAGCGTTGCGCTTACCACCACCCTGTGTGCTATACTGAACCAGTTGTTAACAGCGTTGCGCTTTCCATCACCCTTAATGCCATACTGAACCAGATGTATACAGCCTTGCGCTTTCAATCACCCTCAGTGCTATGCTGAATCATTAATAAACAGCGTTGCATTTTTCATCACCCTTGATGCTATACTAAACCAGCTTTGCCTTTTGCATAACTCTTAATGCTTTACCGCACAAGTTGTAAACAGTGTTGCGCTTTTTATAACCTTTAAAGCTATTCTGAACCAGTTGTAAACAGCTGATTTGCGCTTTTATTTGCCATTAGTGTTATACTGAACCAGTTGTTAACAGCGTTGTTTTTTCATCACCTTTCGTGCTATAGTGAAACAACTGTAAATAGCATTGCGCTTTTATTCGCCCTTTGTGCTAAACTGAGCCATTTTAAATAGCATTGCGCTTGCCAAGTCCCTTTTTGCCTTACTTAACCAGTTGCGAAAAGCGTTGCGCTTTCCATTGGCCTAAGTGCTATAATGAACCAGGTGTAAACAGCGTTGCGCTTTCTATCATTGGAAGTCCAATAATGAACCAGTTGTAAACAGCGTTGCACAATCCATTTCCCGGTTATAAACAATGTCGCGCTTTCAATCAAGCTTAATACTATACTGAACAGTTGTAAACAGCGTTGCGCTTACCAATAATGCTTTACTAAACTTGTTGTGGCCAGCTTTGCGATTTCAATCACCCATAAAGCTATACCTAACCAGTTGTAACCAGTGTTGTGCTTTCATTCACCCTCAGTGCTTTACTGAATAAGTTTGAACAGCGTAACCCTTTATTTTTTTACTAATTCATTTGACATTTTTTTTAGAATCATGCAGATATTTTTATGTTTGTATAAGTTCATTCGTGTGAATTATTTTCACTATTCAATGAATGATATGCACCAGATAACAAAATAATTCCACAACGTTCCCTTTTCTGATACATACAACCATGCATGTATTAATACGTTATAGCTGAACTATATGTCAGTCAGATCAATAAAATTAGTTACATCCATGAATGCTTGTTTATATGGTTTAAGTTTGTGTGACTCCTTAAATAGTTGTTAATGTGTACGGGGCGTGGTAATTTAGAAGCAGTTAGTAAATAAACATACAGTTATCAAAAAAAGATACTTGATTCAAATACAACGTATTTCAAGTATTCATGCTGATTGCATTATGATTTTGATTTGTTCACCAGCCTGCTTGAGTTGAATAGTGTTTAACATGCCATATATCTGCTCATGTTTCAAATTTATGTCCCAATATCTGTAATTTATTTCGAATATCTTAACGTAGGAATGCCATTAGAATACTTATGCATACTCATGCATAGATAGACTCATGAAGAATCATATAAGCAGGCCAATACAGCTGACCGCTGACAAGTAGCTAGGCCAATATGAAATCACCTAATTAATAAAATCATATAACACATGTATTTCGAATATCTAAACGTAGGTATATCGTACGAATACTCACACACTCATTAAAAATAATATAAGCTTAATCTCGTTCGAGACTCCAAAGTCAATAGAATATATCGTCATTATTTCTGCTGCATGTTTAAAACTATTCCCCAAATCACAACATGATTATAAACACTACTCAAACGCTGTCCTTAAGCTCTTTTATTTAACGTGTTACTCCAACCAGTATTTAACTATATGTTTAAATCTTCTACATACCATACAGCGTTGAACCGCACTTAAAATGCTGTTTATGCTGTTTTAAACTGCACTCCTCTGTTTTATTGATAAAACAAGCCATGTTCACCGCGTGTAATTAATGAGTTATTGTTCAATGTTGCGGAAAGGCTGTTTCCCAGATACTCGATATACTCTAAGCTGATCGATAGAATATAAGACCATTCCACATTTATGTAGTTGTGTTAAGCCGCGCCCTATTGGTACTTACAGTGTAATAATATTCAACTGTTAATCGTTGATTAAGGTATAATTGGATTATAGTTATTCAAATACAAAATATATTCAGTATGTCGTCTGCAACTCGATGTTTATTCAACTTGTTTATAAGAATGGTACTTTATCTCATTGCTTTTTAATTCTAAACGTATGGGTGTTGTAGATAATACAGTGAAAACTTCATAGACAAGCCCAGATGGAAAAACTAAAAACAAATAAAGGATAAATAATTGATTAATTTAAACGCCGAATCATACTGTGTTGATACCAGTACCGTGTGATGGAGAGGGGTAGGGTGCACACCTGGCACGCGACTTCTCCAAAACTGTCCAAGTTTAATTTTTATTACAATAAGTGCTAAGAAAAGTAATTAAATACGCTCAAAATTCACCATTTCGTACGGATATACGCCCTCCCCTCCTCCTAATATCAAGTCCATGAACCGCCAATCGATACACTTAAAGCTTTATATCTGTATATTTATTTTGTTATACTGTTTTCTATGTAAGCTGTTTAGTTCAAACGCAGAGATCAGGAAACGCGATCATGTACAATGGAATGTCCAAAGTGTTAAACTCATTGGACAGACTTTGTTCAATTATACATTGTTGATTCCACTGAAAGCTTGTTTTTATGCTTATATGAATCTTTAAAAAGGCTATATCATATTCCATTTTATATAAGTATATCATTTTAATCTTTAAAGAAATGCCGTTTTAAATTAAACTCGGGATTGTTGAACAAAATCAAATCTCCATTAAAGTATCCATTCTGGTTAAATTACGTACACGTAAGAAGCATTTTTCTCGAGTTAAACTCGGGTTTTAATAACTATACATTATACTTTTCATATTACAATTTAAGAGGGAAGCCACCACTATTAATATAACCATTTCCAAACTGTCATCGGACCGTTTTTCTTGTTCTGTATCTTAAATACCCGTTGTTTAAAGTATCTTTTTAACTCATGAAAAAGGTTTCATTGAGACGAAACATATACTCATGAATGGTCAAACCATTAAACTTTACATACATTTCCGAAAGTTTGCATTTGTTATCAACATAGAAAGAAATAAATACAACTAATGAATGTGAGCTGTATAAGGTATAATGTTAATCATGATAATATTATATATCATTGAATTGCACATGTAATTAAACCCCAGGAGGTCATAATTTTAATAATTAGTAGTGGAAATCGTGGAAAGACCAACTAAAATAATGTTAAGCTACTCAGGTTCCACTGATATCGCTTCTATACATCCCATTTTGATTTTTATTACCGTATGATATAGTATTTACACTTTGTATAAATCTCTTTCAATCAAACCATTTTTGTTAGGTACACAAATAATTATTATAAGACATTCAAATAAGTTTTAAAAATATGTGCCTAATATATATTACAGATTTCTTTTCTTGGCCAATGAATACAGTTTCATGCTCAACTCAAAAGAGATCCACTATGCCACAGGGAAATCATGTTTTAGGAGCTTTATAGGTACTTTTGATGGTTATAGACAACGTGTTTATTAGAAATGGAACAATAAAATAGCGAATGCCGATTTGTTGGATTAGAGTGAGTGTGGGCTAATGAACTGATGATGCTAGGCACATGGTTATTCAGCGAAGGCAACTCTTAGAGAACAAGTATGCGTAATAACAGAATTATCTGTGCATGTAACTGTGTACGAGGGTTGTCCGGAAAGTTTTGAGACTGCATTCATAAAAAACAAACCACTCATAGGATGCATTTAAAATTTAATCAGCTGACAGCTTTATCTAATATAAACAAATCCTGAAAGTTTCAACAATAAACTACGAAGTGAACGTTTACAACAAACATTACAAAAAGTACAAGTTACAAGTCACGGAGCACTTCGTAGTCATTGCGTCACGTCATTTACAGTTTTTCAAAATAGGCTGCTTCTGCACATACACACTTTCTGTGGCGTTCAACCCATTGCTTGAATATCTGTCCGTACTACTCTTTCGGATATCGTGCCACTGATGTTCTCACAGCGAAGCGAAGGTCCTGTTGATCTTAGTTGCGATTACCCTGTATATCATTCTTTAGCCTCGAGAAGATTGCAAATTCGAACGGGGCCAGGTCCAGGCTGTAAGGTACGTCCCGCACTAAATATACGTCACGTTCACTCACGACTGACGGAAACTCGTGAATAGTCTAAATATACAGCTATATATTGTCATGGACTCATATAATTCATTCTTTTGTACACAAGTAGCGGACTATTTGAAGTATATAAATTGTGATCATATATCACCTTACGCAACAAAGATGCCCGTTTTAGCTTGCAATTAAAGAGGCACGTTCAATTCTGATCTTGGTGATATTCAAATACAACAATTTGTAAAATATAGGATTAAAATGTTGTCACGTCAGGTTCATTCCTGTTGTAAGGACAAGTCCAACTGTGTTGTAATGTCACATACATTCACGTCAGGTCCATCAATATTTTCACGTCCGGTCCATTCAGGTTGTCACGTTCATGTCCTTTTTGGTAATCACGTCATGTCCATTCCGAATGTCACGCATTGTCCATCCAGATTGTCACGTCACGTCAGGTCCATTCCAGTTGTCACGTCATTTCAACAATTATGTTGTCACGTCAAGTCCTTTCCGGTTGTCATGTCAAGTCCTTTCCGGTTGTCAAGTCAAGTCATTTCCGGTTGTCATGTCAAGTCCTTTCCGGTCGTCATGGCAAGTACATTACGGATTGTCACGTCACGTCAGGTCCATTCCAGTTGTCATGTTATTTTCTCATTTATGTTGTCACGTCAAATATTTTCAAGCTTTTGACATCAGCCCCCAATTTCACAAAAATACTCATCTCTCAAGCTCAACTTGATTTTGCACATTAAAGCATGGTAAATGACTAATTATTTAGTCTTTTTAAAAGCGCATTCTCTAATGCATTATTTTTATAGACATCATTTCTCCATAATTTATTGAATACTATTTCTCGAGCAAAAAATGAACTTTATTGATAACTCAAAAAATAATTAGTTTGACTCAGGTGCAATTTTTGCTCTAAAGATCCATTCCGCTTATCACGTAAGGTCTATTCCGCAGATCACGTATGGTCAATTCAGCTAACCGTGTCGGGTCCATTCCGACGATCACGTTATATCCATTCCGGCTATCAAGTCAGGTCCATTCCGGCTATCAAGTCAGGTCAATTCCGGCTATCAAGTAAGGTCCATTCCGGCTATCAAGTCAGGTCCATTCCGGCGATCATGTCAGGTCCATTCCGGCTTTTACGTCAGGTCCATTCCGTCTATCACGTCAGGTCCGTTCCGGTTATCAAGTCAGGTCCATTCCGACTATCACGTCATGTCCATTCCGGCTAACACATCAGGTTCATTTCGGCTATCACTTCAGTTCCATTCCGCTGATCACGTCATGTCCATTCCGGCTTTAACGTCAGATCCCTTTCGGCTATCACGTCAGGTCCAATCCGCTTATCACGTCAGGTCCATTCCGTCTATCATGTAAGGTCCATTCCGGCTATCACTTCAGGGTCATTCCGCTTACCACGTCAGGCTCATTTCGCTTATCACGTCAGGTCCATTCCGGCTATCACGTCAGGTCCATTCCGGTGATCACGTCAGGTCCATTCCGCTGATCACGTTAGGTCCATTCCGGCTATAACGTCAGATCCCTTCCGGCTATCACGTCAGGTCCATTCCGCTTATCACGTCAGGTCCATTCCGTCTACAACGTCAGGTCCATTCCGGCTATCACCTCAGGTCAATTCCGCTTATCACATCTGGTCCATTTCGCTTATCACGTCAGGTCCATTCCGCTTATCACGTCAGGTACATTCCGGCTATCACGTCAGGTCCATTCCGTCTATTACGTCAAGTCGATCCGGCTTATCACATCAGGTTCATTCCGGCTATCACGTTAGGTCCATTCCGGCTATCAAGTCAGGTCCATTCCGGCTATCACGTCAAGTCCATTCCGGCCATCACGTCAGGTCCATTCCGCTGATCACGTTAGGTCCATTCCGGCTATCACGTCAGGTCCATTCCGGCTATCACGTTAGGTCCATTCCGGCTATCACGTCGGGTCCATTCCGTCTATTACGTCAAGTCGATCCGGCTTATCACTTCATGTTCATTCCGGCTATCACGTCAGGTCCATTCCGGCTATCACGTCAGGTCCATTCCGCTGATCACGTTAGGTCCATTCCGGCTATCACGTCAGGTCTATTCCGGCTATCAAGTCAGGTCCATTCTGGCTATCACGTCAGGTACATTCCGGCTATCATGTCAGGTCCATTCCGGCTTTCACGTCAGGTCCATTCCGCTGATCACGTAAGGTCAATTTCGGCTATTACGTCAGGTCCATTCCGGCTATCACGTCAGGTCCATTCCGGCTATCACGTCAGGTCCATTTCGGCTATCACGTCAGGTCCATTCCGGCTATCACGTTAGGTCCATTCCGTCTATCACGTCAGGTCCGTTCCGGTTATCAAGTCAGGTCCATTCCGACTATTACGTCAGGTCCATTCCGGCTATCACGTCAGGTCCATTCCGGCTATCACGTCAGGTCCATTCCGGCTATCACGTCGGGTCCATTCCGTCTATCACGTCAGGTCCATTCCGGCTTATCACTTCAGGTTCATTACGGCTATCACGTCAGGTCCATTCCGGCTATCAAGTCAGGTCCATTCCGCTGATCACGTTAGGTCCATTCCGGCTATCACGTCAGATCTATTCCGGCTATCAAGTCAGGTCCATTCTGGCTATCACGTCAGGTCCATTCCGGCTATCATGTCAGGTCCATTCCGGCTTTCACGTCAGGTCCATTCCGCTGATCACGTAAGGTCTATTCCGGCTATTACGTCAGGTCCATTCCGGCTATCACGTCAGGTCCATTCCGGCTATCACGTCAGGTCCATTCCGGCTATCACGTCAAGTCCATTTCGGCTATCACGTCAGGTCCATTCCGGCTATCACGTTAGGTTTATTTCGGCTATCACATCAGGTCCATTCCGGCTATCACCTCAGGTCCATTCCGGCTATCACGTTAGGTCCATTCCGGCTATCACTTCAGGTCCATTCCGCTGATCACGTTAGGTCCATTCCGCTATAACGTCAGATCCCTTCCGGCTATCACGTCAGGTATATTCCGCTGATCACGTCAGGTCCATTCCGCTGATCACGTCAGGTCCATTCCGCTGATCACGTAAGGTCCATTCCGGCTATCACGTCAGGTCCATTCCGTCTATAACGTAAGGTCCATTCCGGCTATCACCTCAGGTCCATTCCGCTTATCACATCAGGTCCATTCCGCTGATCACGTCAGGTCCATTCCGCTGATCACGTAAGGTCAATTCCGGCTATTACGTTAGGTCCATTCCGTCTATAACGTAAGGTCCATTCCGGCTATCACCTCAGGTCCATTCCGCTTATAACATCAGGTCCATTTCGCTTATCACGTCAGGTCCATTCCGGCTATCACGTCATGTCCATTCCGGCTATCACGTCAGGTCCATTCCGGCTATCACCTAAGGTCCATTCCGCTTATCACGTCATATCTATTCCGGCTATAACGTCAGATCCCTTCCGGCTATCACTACAGGTCCATTCCGGCTATCACGTCCGGTTGATGATGATGATGATGATGATGATGATGATGATGATGATGATGATGATGATGATAATGATGATGATGATGATGATGATGATGATGATGATGATGATGATGATGATGATGATGATGATGATGATGATTTATATCTGATTACATTTCGACGGATCCGAAAGCTTTTAAGGAATACTATAATAACAACATATTTATAAACACAATAATAGTTAGTCATCTATTGGGTAGAATTATTAAATATAAAGGTCAGCGGTGTATAATTATAATAAGCAGTAAATTACAATTTAACGTTCGGATTTTTAAGATACTGTTATCTTTAAGATATCAGATAAGCAGAATAGGTAGAAATGAAATCAAAAATATTGTATTTAATGAATAACAATAAACAAAAAACAACAGCATTTAAACAAGTATTGTGGAATCAGAAATAAGAAAATAAAGGGCAGTTTATAAAGTGTACCTTTAAAGACCGTGGTCTAATTTATACCATTTACAAAACTGATATTTAACCATATAAATGAATCATCATCCGAATAAATTACATTTACAAAAAAAAATGTTTTGCATATAAAACTTTGGGACTATGGTTAAGCCAACCCCGTTTTAATATTGAGAAACTCTAAAACCGTATAAAAATGTCAACCTTTCGCCAAAAATGAACTTAACATTAGTCGTTTACGAGACCAAACACTATCATTTAACTGAACGAATCGTTATACGCTTTATCGCTGGTGTGTTTTGAGGACCTATATCTCTATAAAGTAGCATGGTCCTATGTCAAACCCTTTGCGAGTATACAGAACGACCGGCCGCCAGGCCGACAACGCGGACGGCAATTGCAAACCTATATGCCCCTTTCCGAAACGGGCCAAAAATGGTAATCATGTAATGAAACAAGTGTATACAGTTGAACTCTCCGTATATATCGCACACTTGACGTAGAATAAGAAACTGAAAATTGTAGTATATTTGTTTTATTTTTCTACCGTATTGCACATGTACTATGTACATTAAAGTTCCTAAATGGCTTATACGATTCATCGAACATTATTTGTACAGCATAATCCTCAATGGCTTATACGATTCATCGAACATTAGTTGTACAGCGTAATACCCAATGGCTTCTACGATTCATCGAACATTATTTGTACAGCATAATACCCAATGGCTTATACGATTCATCGAACATTATTTGTACAGCATAATCCCCAATGGCTTCTACGATTCATCGAACATTAGTTGTACAGCATAATCCCCAATGGCTTATACGATTCATCGAACATTAGTTGTACAGCATAATCCCCAATGGCTTATACGATTCATCGAACATTAGTTGTACAGCATAATCCCCAATGGCTTATACGATTCATCGAACATTATTTGTACAGCATAATCCCCAATGGCTTATATGATTCATCGAACATTATTTGTACAGCATAATCCCCAATGGCTTCTACGATTCATCGAACATTATTTGTACAGCATAATCCCCAATGGCTTCTACGATTCATCGAACATTATTTGTACAGCATAATCCCCAATGGCTTATACGATTCATCGAACATTATTTGTACAGCATAATACCCAATGGCTTATACGATTCATCGAACATTATTTGTACAGCATAATACCCAATGGCTTATACGATTCATCGAACATTATTTGTACAGCATAATCCCCAATGGCTTATACGATTCATCGAACATTATTTGTACAGCATAATACCCAATGGCTTCTACGATTCATCGAACATTATTTGTACAGCATAATCCCCAATGGCTTATACGATTCATCGAACATTAGTTGTACAGCATAATCCCCAATGGCTTCTACGATTCATCGAACATTAGTTGTACAGCATAATCCCCAATGGCTTATACGATTCATCGAACATTAGTTGTACAGCATAATCCCCAATGGCTTATACGATTCATCGAACATTAGTTGTACAGCATAATCCCCAATGGCTTATACGATTCATCGAACATTATTTGTACAGCATAATCCCCAATGGCTTATATGATTCATCGAACATTATTTGTACAGCATAATACCCAATGGCTTCTACGATTCATCGAACATTATTTGTACAGCATAATCCCCAATGGCTTATACGATTCATCGAACATTATTTGTACAGCATAATCCCCAATGGCTTATACGATTCATCGAACATTATTTGTACAGCATAATACCCAATGGCTTCTATGATTCATCGAACATTATTTGTACAGCATAATACCCAATGGCTTCTACGATTCATCGAACATTATTTGTACAGCATAATACCCAATGGCTTCTATGATTCATCGAACTTTATTTGTACAGCATAATACCCAATGGCTTCTACGATTCATCGAACATTATTTGTACAGCATAATCCCCAATGGCTTCTATGATTCATCGAACTTTATTTGTACAGCATAATCCCCAATGGCTTCTACGATTCATCGAACATTATTTGTACAGCATAATACCCAATGGCTTCTACGATTCATCGAACATTATTTGTACAGCATAATCCCCAATGGCTTCTACGATTCATCGAACATTATTTGTACAGCATAATCCCCAATGGCTTCTACGATTCATCGAACATTATTTGTACAGCATAATCCCCAATGGCTTCTACGACAATGATAACATAGCACATTTAAAACTCTTCTGCAAAGATACTTTTTTTAAAACAATACATATAAAAATAACACTGTGTCCTAGAATTGACTAGATAAGAATCAACGATTAAATCATAAAATTATTATCAAGTTCCGTCGATGTAGAGATACACCAAGCCATCATCTAGAGCCATCTAAAAGTTATATCTGCAATATATCAACAATTCAATATATATGTATGACTTAAATCGATCTTTTATCAGTAATACCTTTAAAGTTTACCTGTAAATACATTAAATTCAAATATCTGATGAGAAAACACTGGTGCAACTATTTGTTTTACAAGAACTAAACTGATACCACAATCTTAAAGACTTGATCAAGAAGGTTTTACGTCATAAAATTAAACCATTAATCTCAAGCAGTTTCATAGTTTAGTTCTTCAAAAAAGCCAATCAGAGATAAATATTTTGGCAAACAAACTTACTGAAAACTTGCACCATGAAACGACATCCAAATGTTAAAGTTCAGTCCAAATGTTAAAGTTCAAAGCAATTGAATGTCCTCACATGCACCTATATGTTAAAGGCATTTAATATATACTATCCGAATACACTAAAAAAACCTAAGCATGCAAATATATACTCAGAATTAATCATATTAATATGATTTCTTTACAAAAATTATCACAATTTTAATTAGTTAAATTACGGAAATACTGTTACATTCGGTAAAATACTTAAATTATATCAGGTAAATGGCATTCATAAACGTACACGTGATGACAATGTATTACATCATATAACGATCAAAAGATAATCAGTATGAAATACTATACATGTAATTTTTTACAATAAAATGATCATTCATACTTAACACAGAATGCTAAACTTAAGACTAATGTTCTTGTCTTAGACTAAAATAATGCCATCTAGCCTCCTCATAAGGATGTTTAAAATGATAAACCTAAGTTAATAAAACGGCTAAAAACATTTTAAAGACTGTCGTCTGTTTAAAACTCCAATATATGCAACAAGAGTCCACCAGACGTTGTCTATAAGAATCGTCCGTCTATATTGTGTGTGCTACATGCATAATCCCGATCTGCAACAGCAGCAGTAACCAACATAATAGATGGCTGAACGTGGTACAGTTTGTCTAAAACATTTGTTTAAAAGCGAAGTCATCGTCAGTAGGCGTCAGTGCAGACGATCGTTTCTGATTATTACTGTTGCTAAATGCATAATTATCGTCTACAACACCAGCAAAAGAAACTTATGCAGACGGCCGAACATTCAGACCGGAACTTCTTGTCACAAAAACCGTAGATTATTGGGTTGGCCATGTTGTTGATGACAAACGATCGTAAAAATATGTTGTAAACTGCCACACCAATTGGAGACATATCCATGAGAAAATCGGACTTGAACGATATGGTAACCATTAATATTAAATGTGGTATAAAGCTTAACACGAACACAACAGTGATAATGAATAACATGAGGGTCACTTGCTTTGTTCGCAAGCTTGGACCTCTGTTTGTTATTGATTCACTACGTGGAGTTGCCAAGCGATTATTTCCTCTGTTCTTCCGCTGTGATTGGGGCGTTGACGCGCCCGACTCAGGTGTCTGTTGACCAGATTTGGGTGAGTTTGACCTAGAATTGTCCTTTACAACCTTTTTCAATAGCTCCCCATACGGGTCTTTCTTAGAATCGGAATTGTCCAATGAAAATCGAGCAGGGGAATTCTCGCGTGAATTTGGAGCATTCCCATTGGTCGCGCCATTTTGTTTGTCAGTGTTCCGGTTGGTGTCATTCACTAACTCCATATCACTGTCGGGTTCTGCAAATGAGTCCTTTGTTTTCCCTGAAATATTATAAAATGGTAGAGTTGAATGCAAGTGCAATTTATAATTAAAGGTGTTGCCTCATATGATTCTGTTAATTTTCATATAAGTATTCATATAATTAATAAGTTGTATGACACGGGCAGTGTTTTCCCAGATAGA
This sequence comes from Mya arenaria, assembly GCF_026914265.1. Taxonomy (NCBI): domain Eukaryota; kingdom Metazoa; phylum Mollusca; class Bivalvia; order Myida; family Myidae; genus Mya; species Mya arenaria. The sequence continues at coordinate 73,951,406 of NC_069131.1, forward strand.
AGTAATTTTGAGAGACTTTCTACCGTTTTTTGTCATTGATATTGCATTAACACGCCGGCAATAGTTTTGGAACCGTTCAATAGTTTTCACCAACGTCTTGAGTCTGGGTCAGAAAAGTGAGTTCTAAATTGTTTTAAAATATCTTTAATATAACATGTGTTTATAAAACATGTTGCTGTTGTTTTTTATTGTAGATTATTTGAAACACGTACATTAATGTTTAATATCTTTGATCCTGAAATAACATTTGTACAATAAAAATAAGATTATTGCTTTTCCGGGTCTAAGTTTCAAACCCGGGCTGAAGGCATTAGGAAAAACAGGGACACATAACTTATGAAATATTATTGTTAACTGTCTGATGTAAGAATCATTTGCATGGATGAAGCTTGTACATTTTGTACATGTAAACAGAAAATGAAGCGCATGTATACACTTTCCAGACAAAATCGGTTTAAACTAGTTTCTGTTAATGTATCATTACAGACAAACTCTTTCAAGAAACACCATCTTTAAAATGTTTACTTTGTTGCTTCTTTTTGTCATGGCATATAGAGGATCATTCTTCGTTTCAGTATAAGATCGTAAAACGTTATATTTCATGAGTGGCGCAACACGGTGAAATATAGTGCGATCTTTCACTGAAACAAATAAAAAATATGCTACGCCTAACAATGGTATTTTAGACATTGTTCTGCATTTTATCAGTAAATTGCGCTATTATGAATGTTAACGTAAAGTCATTTCGGAAACGACCTCGTTAATATTATGACAAAGTCCTGTATTCGATGATGTTTTATTTGGACAACAGAGCGGACTAATTTTCAAAACAATGAAAATGCCAAAATGTTATTTTCACTGTTTGAAACTGTGAAACATATTTTTTTTTATTTCACGGATAAACTCGTATAGTACCGGGAAGCATATAAAATGATAATAATTCGTTACAATTACAAAACCACTCCGGGTCATCAAATGTACAAGTCTATGAACGTTTTTACTCCGGTACGATGAAATAAATTTCGACTTGTAAATTAACAAATTCCTGGGGAAAACTCTTGAAACATATGACTAACAGTTGCGTGCTAAATTCTTTCTGGGAACTGGAACATTGTTTATGATAAGAAAGACTTGTTTTTAAACTGCTCAAAAATGTATTTGTGAAACTGATTCCTGAATTCTGTGTGATCGTGGGTAACAAAACAGAGTAAACAGGTGAAGTGAAATGAATTGCTAGTATGCATGCAGTTTCTCATTTAACAGCATGGTTTACATTGAAAGCAGGAATGTGCAAATAATTACATGAAAATATTTTCTGGAGAGGTTTCTCTGCACTTGGGTTTTTTCATCACGTTTAAATGCGCAAATAAATGGTGGTAAAACGTAAATAAGTGGAAATGTGTTTTATAAGAGAGATTTTAATTTTGATAGTATTTCAACCTTCATCAGTATAAGAAAAGTGTAGCTGTTATCGTCCTGTTGTCCGAAAATACGACAGAAAGAGTTTCATTAGTACGTGCTGATGATGTATATAGCTACATTTGTCGGAATGTCTACAACCATTAGAATGCCATGTTGTTTTTCGGTAACTCGTGACTAGTAACAACACAATAACTGTATGGCTAATTGCGACCATAGTGAGCTTAATCAACCATTATAAGTCTGTAAATGGTGTTAATCAGTGAAATCAACGTTTTTTTCACCGCCCATTTCCGATACTGCCCCAATAGAACACTGATACAATTATCGTTATATTATTTTATATTTTACTATGTTATATTTAAAGACTCACTCTTACTCCCAAATAAGAAGTACCACAATTAATACAACTGCTTTAATTTAACGAAAAGGAGGAATAAATATCGAAAACAATGGTTCTCAGTACCCACCAATCAATTATTATAGTGCATTTTCAGTTATTAAATACACAGTTCCATTCTTACTATCAGAAATTAATATTTTGTAAGTAGTTAAATGTTTATTATTCAAAATATGTTTGTTTTACATGTGTATGTATTAATATTGAACAAGTGTGTCACTTTAATTGAAATTTCAACATTCTTACTTTTTTGGTCGGTTTCGGAGAGCGGGCCCCGGGCGTTGTACGTGTTCTCCCGGATAAACTTATGGTGTGCCATAATCGTACGACCAATCCGGAAGTAAAAAATCCCCATTACGACCATACATGAAACGCTGAGTAGCAGCTGCAAGGCGAAATACGCTTTGGGAAAACTTGAATCCTTCATCCGCGGGTCAATGAAGCACTCCGTTCCGTTTATGTTGTTAACCCCCGTTTCTACGACGGTGCCTCCATATACGAATATTGCCGGAAGCGCAACGATGCACCCAAGGACGGACGCCACCGCGCACATGATTTTTATCTTCCGGGTGGACATTTCCGGTGAAAACGGGTTACATATCCGACGGTGGCGCTCAATGGCGATAGTGATCACGATGAAGGCGGACGCGACCACGAAGAACACGTGCAGGAAGCGGAGGGTCTTACACGCGGCCTCTGAGGGGAACATGTAGGGGAAGAGCATGCTGACAATGAGGAGGGGCATCCCGACAGTGCAAGCCACCAGGTCGATCCAACCCAGCCACAGGATGAAGCATCTGAAAAAGGGAAACATTTTGCCAGTTTTTTAATTGCATTGATAGGTATTTGAAAGCATTTTCTGGACAAACAAAAGTAAAAATGAAGGATAAAGTGGTGACAAATAGCTATTAATTGTTTACTCATTTATTTTTGCTCGTTTGTTAAAGAAGAAGAAAGATGCTTTTAAAGACTCCCAAGTTTGTTTGGTTGTATATATCCTTATTTAAGGAACCATGAGAAAAATCTCTTGGTTGCGAAACTGAATACAAATCATCATGCATAAAATATCCTTACTAAGACGTAGACCGTTCTCATGATTGTACGTGGATCTTTTTTACTTGATCGTACGTGGATCTTTTACATGATGGTACGTGGACCTTTTACATGATTATACTTGGATCTTCAACATGATTGTACGTGGAACTTTTACATGATTGTACGTGGCTCTTTATCATAATTGTACGTGGATCTTTTACATGACTGTACTTGGATCTTCAACATGATTGTACGTAGACCTTTTACATGACTGTACGTGGATCTTCAACATGATTGTACGTAGACCTTTTACATGATTGTACGTGGATCTTCAACATGATTGTACGTAGACCTTTTACATGATTGTACGTGGATCTTCAACATGATTGTACGTAGACCTTTTACTTGATCGTACGTGGATCTTTTACATGATTGTACTTGGACCTTTTACATGATTGTACGAATACCTATTACATGATTGTACGTAGACCTTTTACATGATTGTACGTGGACCTTTAACATGATTGTACTTGGATCTTCAACATAATTGTACGTGGACCTTTTACATGATTGTACGTGGACCTTTTACATGATTGTACGTGGACCTTTTACATGATTGTACGTGGATCTTTAACATGAGTGTACGTAGACCTTTTACACGAATGTACGTTGATCGTTTTACATGATTGTACGTGGATCTTTTACATGATTGTACGTGGATCTTTAAACATGATTGTATGTGGATCTTTAAACATGATTGTACGTGGATCTTTTACATGATTGTACGTGGATCTTTAAACATGATTGTACGTGGATCTTTTTACATGACTGTACGTAGATCTTTTACATGATTGTACGTGGATCTTTTACATGATTGTACATGGATCTTTAACATGATTGTACGTGGATTTTTACATGATTGTACGTGGATCTTTAACAAGATTGTACGTGGATCTTTTATATGATTGTACGTGGACCTTTTACATGATTGTTTGTAGACCTTTTACATGACTGCACGTGGATCTTTTATATGATTGTACATGGACATTTTACATGACTGTACGTGGACCTTTTACATGACTGTACGTGGACCGTTTACATGACTGTACGTCGATCTTTTGCATGATTGTACGTGGACATTTTACATGATTGTACGTAGACCTTTTACATGATTGTACGTGGACCTTTTACATGATTGCACGTCGATCTTTTACATGATTGTACGTGGACTATTTACATTATTATACGTGGACGTTTTTACGTGAACGTGGACGTTTTACATAATTTATTGTACTAAGTGGACCTTTTTACATACTTTTACGTGTACCTTTTACATAATTGCACGTGGACGTTTTACATAATTTTACGTGGACGGTTTACATGATGTGGATGTTTTATATAAATGAACATCAAATTGATACATTTACCTGAACATGGACGGGTTCGTACAATACTTATACTTTTGAATAAGCTAAATAAATGTGTCCGTTTAAACCACCGTAAGTGCAATTGCTACGCGTACCTGTACGTGGATGGATGATACTTCCTCGTGTACACGTAAAGAACGAGTATGTTCCCTAACACTCCGAACACCATCAGGAGAGCAATAAACGCGATTGTAGGCACGTGTAACTCAGCCAAGGAATCGTTCAGCTCCTGGATTGTGACGTTGACGTCAAAATCATGACGCCAGTCTTTTGGAATCGCAGAATACATTTTGACTTCACTTCGACTCTGTACACTCCAGTGGCAATTTCAATGAATCCTTAAATGCGATACGTATCATGTAATGAAGTCAACTTTACTTAAGGAGGTATACACAGGTTAATCAATTTTATCTTGCATCATGTAATTTTTCTGACGTCACATCACGTTTGGTAATATTTGTTTACGCTATTCCAACACGGTTGAATGATCTCGTAATGATACCAAATATCTCATCCTCACGTCGATAAGTCGTCTTTGCGTTGCATAATGGTGTCAGCGGCGTGTAATGGTTTTACGTCTACATGACGTATCAGGTTCCTTTGAGATCGCTTCTTCACGGTAGGAACAAATTTACGTGTTTTCCTGTTCACATTTTTACGTATGGTGCCTGAAACAATAACACAATATCAGTAGGATTTTAATTTAGTACCTTTCATAACATGCATTCATTACGATATATAAAATATATTCATATTAAGTGTTCAAATGTATGCTGTTTTCAGTAAATCAGATCTCAGTCGTTATTGGTTTTAATCGGGTGAACCGGTAGATAAACAGAGGCAGTATAAGTAGACAAAACATTATTTTGAACATTAAGCAGATAAATAATTGTTAGTATGAAGAAAATTATCGCTTGTCATTTGTGGTGTGTGACCACGTTTTATTTGATAACATAATATTAAACTCTTACCTACACATAATGTAACATTCAGCATACATTTCTACCGTATATATAAATCTATGAAACACATGTTCATAATAATAAAAAACATTAACTCGTATATATAATATAGTCCGTTTACATATAAATCTCCACTTTATTAAATTCCACTGATCATAAAAAACACCTATCATTGAGAAGCACTTACGAAACAACTTTATTCCTGTGTTTAAGTGTGCATGTATCCATTGACTTACTGTAGTTTTCATCTAAATGCTACCACAACATTAAAATTAAGATACGACTTTCCTTCCTCAATTGAAAATATTGTCCTGATCGATCAGATGCCGTTCGAAATGATTATGTTTACTTAACAAGCTCCGGCTATTCATAAATTCATCAAGGTTAAATGAAGCCGGGTTATTATTTAGTATCATCTCCTTATACTCTTATCTGGTCGAAGTTTACTTAAAGGTTTGGTCAGGGTGCTTTTACATAAATTTCAATGTTTGATTTTCAACATCAAAATAGAAATTTAATTCAGCCTACCCGAGACTTAAAATGCGGAAACGTTCGTGACCAACTAAGCAGGAAAGGCTCATGAACGTCAGAGGCCCAACCAGAGCTAATTATTTCTTTTTAACTAAGGGGAGGGGTCATGTCATATGTCACTGCGCTACCGCTATAGCATATCCTGGTTAGGTCAATGGTATGGTTACGCGTCCGTTTGCTGCAATAAAGATCGACCCCGCCCAATGGTATCGTTGTTGCTTTACAGTTTATAAAGGTCTTTTCTCACATGTTGAGTGTATTATGACTGTTTGCTACTGAGCATGTTTCTGTAGCTTTTTGCATATATATTGACCCCGCCCACTAGTATCGTTGCTGCTTGAGAGTTTATAAAGGTCTACCCTCGTCCGTTCAGTGTATTATGACTTGACCACGCCCAAAATTATAGTTGTTGCTTTAGAGTTTATAAAGGTTTGCCATTTTCCGCTGAATGCATTAAAGCTTGACCTCGTCCAACAGTACCGTTGTTGCTTTAGAGATTAGAGGTCTGCCATTTCCTGTTGAATGCATAATGGCTTGAACCCGCCCAATAATATCGTTGTTGCTTTTGAGTTAATGAAGGTCTGCCAACGCCCGTTGAGTGAATTAAAGCTTGACCCCGCCTAAAAGTATCGTTGTTGCTTTAAAGTTTATAAAGGTCTGCCATTTCCCGTTGAGTGCATTATGGCTTGACCCCGCCCCTTTTATCGTTGCTGCTTTAGAGTTTATAAAAGGTCTACCCTCGCCCGTTGAAATCATTATGACCTGACCCCGCCCATTATTATCGAATAAATTAAATGATTTTATGAAGATAATACTTGTAAAACACTCCAATAAATGATGCCTCATAGCTACAGAAATATCAGATTCCTCTAGTAACATGGCTACATTAAGGGCCGGCCACAATGCAAAAGTGGTCGGGGAAGGTCAAAAACTAAAACGTTTAAAAAGTTATCTAGGTTTGAGGAACGATCTTTTTGGGGAGTGAAACATTTTTGCTTTGTGATATGTTTTGAGGTAGTAAGAGTTAAATAAATTTTACAAAAGAAGATTTCATCAGATTTTGGATCAAAAAGCATTCACATTATTTCGGAAAAGTCCGTCGACATTATTACTTTGTTTTTATGCCAAAATGCCCCAGACTACCTATTCAACAATGTCTTAAGAGTTCTAGATAAAATCTTGTCAAATAAGAAAAAATAATGAAAACTCGTGGATATAATTTATTTCTGTGTTACAAAAATGCATAGATCTATTTTAAAACATCTGCAATCAACACTAAGCCCTCAGACATTGTTCATCGGGCATTTCCGATAAATTTTACTCATTAACATAATCTTTTAGTATTAAGATGTTTCCGGGAAAACTTAAATGCTTTTGATTGGAATCTAATAAAATATTATTTCGTAAAAATGGCTGAACTCCTAATTACAGTTATTTAACTTGCAATTGATATATGAATCATGTCTTTTAAAAAGTTAACCTCATAACTAAATAGAAATTTATTTATTTTAAAACTTTTTTAAATTTTGGTCCTTCAATCGACTTTTGCATCGCTGCCGGCCCTCAATGACGGTTTCAAATCCGAAACTATATTCACATCCAGAACGTCTAACGAAACACTTTAACCAATGTATTCAACGTTATACGTCGTTGATATATTTTTTATATTTATAACTGCTTGTACAAACTAAACGTAAATGCGAACGGTAACCAAGGTTCTCACGTACTTATATTTCACGTCCCTGGACTCATAATTCTGCATTTGACTCACGCGTTTTCAGAATTCCAAATTTTAACAAAGAAAGATCGACTCACACTTTTTCTGCAGTCAAACTTATAAACTAACTCTTTTTCTCATACGCAAGTGAAAACTCAGGATTACCGATAGGTATGAAAGTCCATTTGAAATACGTATGTTTCCTCGACATATATGCAATACACTATAGTCTACCTGCACATACTTTACTTAAAATATAATATCCTCAGATTCAAGCGTATTCAACACGTAACAACTCAATTGTCAGTTTACCAACTGTCTAACTCAATATTTGTGCAACCTAATATTATCTTACGAATGTGAAGTGTTATGAACTATGATGCGTGTTGGAAGTCGAGAGACGTTTTATCAGTTACATGCGAACTTTTCAGTTCAAACTATAGCTATGCTCGAACTTATCTGAAAAAGAAATGAGTTCACCAATTGGGAGTTTTCGTGATAACCACATTTATCATAATTATATCTTGGGTAATTGCCCATTTTTCAACAGGATGTTTAAACAATTTTGAATAATTCCTGAGATACGTCTTAATCTTGAAAGACGTCAGCGTGATTTCTCTAGTCTCAAGTAGAATAATTTGTATGAGTAACTATATCAGTTCTGGTATCAAAGGAATATTTATATTCTTTCATCTGCTTTAAACGATCTGGTGAAGATATTTAACATGCATTTATATTCAGCCTTCTACTCGCAGACGATCTGGTGATGATAAAACAACATTTCATTATTTGTCGTCTTAACATCAATACAAATGTTAGAAAGATTTCCAGCTGGTTTTACCTTTATATCAATGATTTTTCCTTCCTCATAATGTAAACTATCCTGTCCGCTACAATGTTAATCCACTTGATTGTATTATCGAACCACAGTTCTTAGCAACGGGGCGGTAGTTTGTTCATTTCGTATTTCTCCAGAAATCTAAACAAAACTGAGCGGTGGAGTGAAATCCATCTCTTTAAAAAGAATCACTGGGAATATTTATCTCCAGAATTCACTTAATGCATCATTATAATTTTACACAATCTTAAAGATGCAAATGAAATATAAGGCTTATGCACAATAATAATTACTTAGTATTAAGCAAATGCATTTTTAATTTGCCGTCAAATTATTCATTCCTGTCAAGCTTAATATATATTTACGTTGTATTCCTTTCACCATTAACACTTATATCTCTGCATCACACTTAAAAATGTACATGTCCAAATGCTCTTTAGTCATAATTCAAAACATGTTAATTATTAATAACTTTGACACCCACATCCATCCAAAAGTTACTTGACACTAATAAGTCCGACATGATACACATAGTTGATATCATAATAAGATGATTTGAAACCCTTCGGGCTGTAAACAGCATAACTGTGAAAAACATGCATTTGTTTTCCACAGACGGTCATCTATTTCAAATAGTCGTCTTAACTCGGCAATATCCGACAATCTCCGGTACGTCTCGGAGAAGATAACTGTCGATCATTCAAACTCGCGGTAAGTTTCGTTATACGACTATACCTCCAACAGAGCTATTGAAAAAGTGTCTTCTTACGGTTGTAAGCGGACCGTGCACGAGAATTTCGAGTAATCACACTATCCGATACATTGTATTTAGAGAGGCCATGAAAATAATCTAATGTTTATCTTTCGTAAAAATATATCTTATTTTTCTATTTATAAATCTGTATTAATTTATCAATTAATGCATTTATTTTCTCACTTATATATGCAATACACTTGTAGTCGTATAAGTCAGATACAATTACTCGTTTTTCTTCATAGGTGTCCTCTTACAGACGTAAGAAACTGCTTCTCTAGGACGAACACCAATTTTATTCTCGGCTTCGCCTCGAACAAAATTGGTGTTCGTTTTAGCGAAATGGCTTTTTATGTCTGTAAGAGGACACTTATGAAGACAAACTCGTACTGTATTTATTACATACATGCCATACTTATACTTATAGTGTCTATTCAGCAAACATGTTGATACAAAGTATTAAAGTATTTTCACTATATAACCTCAGATTAATCTTCCTGGTCAATTCAATCTCATTAAGATTATCCAAACTTAGGTTTCAGTTCTGTCGGCGTTTGTAGATATACACGGCGCAGACATGTTTCAATTTCGTTACGCATCATTACATAATTCGATGGATGCGAATAACACATACCTTTTTAAATTTAGTTTTCACGATTTGGTATTGTAACTTTTGAAATAGTAAAACCATCGGAACATAGGCTCCCTTTTATCAACGATGGTACCATTACAACGCAATATGGTCACTCCAAGAAGTAACTTTAATAGTATCACATCAAATGGCTTATTAGCTCACATGAGACACACTTATGTTATTATAGGTACTGTTTGTTTATATGCATTAATGGAATTAAATGTAGCTAATTTGATAAATGCATATTATTAACAAATATTAACCTGTTTTTGTATTCAAAATTATTTTTGTTTACTGCCCAAGCCTTTCTTGAAATATACCGATTCACCTGATTAAAATCAACCACGTCTGACTGCTGATTTACCCAAATAAAGAACAATATACAGTTAAACCTGGTTGAACGGTCACCTGCTTTAAATGGCCACCTGCCTTAACGGGCCACTCCTAATTTCCCCCGTACGTTTTTACTATATAATGTACGTGCATTAAGCGGCCAACTGTCTAACGCGGCCACGGCCACTAATTTTTGTCCCCATGAAGCCATATAAACACTAATTAGCGGCCACTTATCCCTTGTCTCTGACATTTCCGCTTATAAATTTTTCCAATACACAGCTTTAATTGCGTATAGAAGTTTACGGAAAAGAACGACGGCCTCGGGTATCTCCGTCATCCAATGAAAATGAATATTGCATCACACGATTGCCATGCGTGTTTACTCATCGAGAAATCATGTTTATTACACGTCGGCGAATGTTTTGATCAGAGTTGACACAATTAATGACACAATTTATAAGATAATTATTAAATACCGACAAAAACACCGGTTTTTATGAATTCACAGTTTGCATTGTCATTCGAATGCGTGAAACGAGTTACGATTTTTATGCACTTCAATATTATTTTTCAAAGTGCACGGATTTATATTTCTACGAACGGATACTAACAATGCATTTTGCTTGATATTTTTTACCTTTGATTATGGCTGAAACTAAGACTAATCGAAAGTGTTTGTCTCTAAAAGAACGTGTTGAGTTTATAGTGTCAATTTCTTACTTAAGCGTAAGCGTGAAATGTGTAGACTGATATGTGGTGGGTTTTGTTTATGCCTTGTATCAACATTTATCTATTGTATTTTATTTATAAATTTGAAATAAATTTATTTTATTTATACAAATGTATTTGTAATTAACCTTCTTCAATAATATTGATACAGATGTTACTGATTATGGTGTGAGGTGGTGGTTAAGATACATACTCCATCTCTGAATAAAGCTGTATGTGAAAAATACTACCGCAACATTTGAAAAAATATCATTAAGAATTAGTGACTTGTAAGCATTTGTTTTACTTTAAAAAATGGAACTTACATTATCTTAGATAAAACATTGTATGTTTCATGATGATACATTGAAACAACTCACATTATACATACAGATCGAGGATTTAGCTGAAAGCCTACATTTTTTCGTACCTTTGTCCTTGAAGTATCTTGTCGTACACGCTTTCAAAAGATGATCCCATAGTCCACACAAGAAAAGGAAAAATAATGTTTCATTTCACCAAAACGTATGGTATCACCAATCAAGAGAATCGACATGAATGTTATAAATAATGTGAACTTTGTTCACGCAACAATATGTTCCAGGATTCTCCGCGTGAAGCGTGGAAATGCCACAACCCTATAACCATGGCAATGAGAGGCCAATAAAAAATCTACGTTATTGTTTGCTCTGGTGGCTGCTGTGTTAATGGGGAAAAAACATTTAAAGACACAATTTACCATAGCAACAGAATTCGAATACATTACAAAAATAAAATATTCATTGCAAATTATCTGTTTTATATCACCGAGTGTGTGTGTGTGTGTGCGTGCGTGCGTGCGTGTGTGTGCGTGCGTGTGTGCGTGCGTGTGTGTGTGCGTGCGTGCGGGCGTGCGTGTGCGCGCGTACGTGCATGTTTGTGAGAGAGAGTGTTGGTGTGAGTGTGTGTGCGTGTGTGTGTGTGTGTGTGTGTGTGCATGCGTGTGTGCGTGTTTGTGAGAGAGTGTGTGTGTGTGTGTGTGTGTGTGTGTGTGTGTGTGTGTGTGTGTGTGTGTGTGCGCGCGTGCGTGTGTGTGTGTGAGTGAGTGTGCTCGCGCGTGCGCGTGTGTGCGTGTGACGTCATCCAGATGTGTGTGGCGTCATCCAGATATATCTCTGCCGTCATCCAGATAAATGTGTGACGTCATCCAGATCTGTGTGACGTCATCTAGATGGGTTTATTTTGATTGTGCAATTTTAAAAATGTTTGTACAAAACACTGGGAAAGTAATTTATGCGCGACTCAGCGATTCTGCGGGTTAAAACAAAATTAGAACAATGTATACACGTACATGGATATACATACAAGTACACGAATACGTCATGTTTCTCCACCTCTCTACCAGGCAGGTGTATTTAGTGTACACACTTTAATGTGTAGACAAATAGCCATACAACATTTACGATACGTTTTGCCACATATATTTCGAAATCAAAAACACAAAACAAAATTTAAAAAAATATATATTTCGAAGAGAGGTTGCAATAAGTTTCGTGCATTTTTATTCGATCGTTATTTCCCTGCCTGGTAAGAAGATATTGAAATTAAAACTTCACATTAAACATAGAATTATTTGGTATGGCCATACATTGATAAGTACAGCCTGAAGCTGACGTGCCAAGTGTCCATCTCAGTGTCAATTCGTCACTTCATGAGTCATCTATTGAACACTTAACCGCTTAGTAGACGACAGAAGCAGACGATGAATTTTCTGCAGAAGACATAATATTGACAGTCGTCGCCCTGTTTGCCATGTACAGCGGCTGATCCAGGACTTTCTAAATGGGGGGGGGGGGGGGGGCACAACTAATTATAAACATATCAAACTGTTTTTGAATGCATTATTTTAATGACATGGAGTTAACATTTGTCTTCACTGTCAATAATGTTTGGTAGATAAATTGAATTAAAAAGATATCATTTACTGAGATAAACCTTTCAAAAACCAACAAAGATATCTAGCCGTTTTGGGGAATCGAACCAGGGTCGACGGATAAACAGGCTACGTTGTTAACCACTCGTCCACCTGAGTCACACAAATTTATGCTTTAAAATTAGTGCATTATAAACCTACACTACAGTATATTGATTGAACTCAACGATACTGTAGGACTTCGGGTTAGGGCTAACCCTAACCCTAACCCGTAGGACTTCGGGCTCCAATATCACGAAAATACTTAAGTCAAATCTCAAACTCAGTCTCAACACATTTTATCACATAGCATTAAAATTTATTAAAAATCATATATGTTATTTGCAGTTTTATACGCACATTCTATCATGGAATATGCTGATAAAAGCCTTTGGTCGAATTCAAAGCTAAATATATTCTACAGCCAAAAATATATTTGAGTACAATTCAGTATTCTTTATAAAATACTCAAGTATATTTTTGCTCTAGAATTAGTTTTCTTTGAAATATTGACAAAACATTTTTATCGACACATTCTATGAGAAAATACGTTTTCGAGCAGTATAAAACCATGCAAGATTTTGAAGGATATTTTGCTTTTATATGGTGAAATATGTGGAGACTGATTTTGAGATTTGACTTAAGTATTTTCGTGATATTGGGGCCGGATGTCATTGACGATAATAAAGGCCGAAATGGCATTATTTTAACTTTAAAATATTTAATTATTCACTGCGCAATTTACTTTCACTTTTGGTTTTTAGTTTCTGCAGTATGATTGTTGTTTAAGGGTCATTGCTTTTGAACTTTAATTTGATTGGCTGTTCTTTTTATGGGTATGAATAAAGAAAAAGTTCGCGGTTTTTTATTAGAACATTTTTCGTCAAGTTGCAAGTTTGTAAAAAGTACGAGCTTATACTAATATGTTGAAATACGTTGAAAGAGAACCGGATCAGCCATTAATTTTATTAAAGTCTGGTCAGCGAATTTTTTATAAGTCTTTTATGGCAGTATTGAAAAAGAAAATTGATAAAATTGGTCTAGATGAAGATAAGTTTTCAACTCATTCCTTTAGAAGAGGGATGGCTACTTTGGCCTTTAGACTTGGTTTACCTTCAGATATAATACAACTTATGGGGGACTGGCGAACAGACGCCTACAAAACTTATTTACAATATTCTATTGCTGATAAAGTTAAAATTTCAAAGTTTATTGTACAGGAGTTAGACAAGTCTGAACTTAGCATATGTTAAAATAATTATCTGGATTTGTTGTAACATAGTTTGTTCTATTTCCAGGTTACCATTTAGCAGACTCTTAGAAAAGCAATCGGTAAAATATATGTTGCATGAAAAATTAGAAGCATGGAATTTAATAGTGTTGTTGCTCTTTGTGACTGTTGCTTTATGTTTGTTTGCTTCATTTTATGTTGGTTTTGTTGGCGGTTTGCTTTTGTTAAAATTTGATGTGCTTACTTATATTAATTTCTTGTTGATTTGTCATTGATTGATTTATTTATCATCAATTTATTTGCAACTCCAAAAAGTTCGATTTATCAAATACATTATTAACTATGACTATGTGTTTGTGTTGTTTATTAAGTGTGGATAGGAACTTGATATTTTAAGATCAAGAGTTTTTGTCTACTGGTTACAATTAGAAGACTCATAAGCAATTATTAATTGAAAGTTTCAAAGGGGCAACGTTTTGAATTTAAACTTTTGTTAAATGCAAGTCATGCACACACATATTTTGTTGGGACACAATGACAATATTAAAAGCAATGACGAACCTGAAATGTGCACATGTTAACAGTTTAAAACAACTTATATTTCTGGTATATGATATATTCTGAAAACAGTAAACTAACGCGTATAACTGCAGCCATATTTGTCTACTTTTGATCAGCTGTCTGTGTAAAATGCGGCGCCATTTTTTTGTAACGAATGTTCGGGCCCCGATGTTATTTTTCAAAAGACTATTTCGTTTCGTATACTATATTATACTCGATAATCAGGTTGTTTATTTGCTCAAATGCTTATATAAGATTTAAATTGTGACAAAATAACTTATTTGTACTGTTAAATCAATAAAGATGTGCCCAAAAACATTATTTGCTGGCCCGATTGTGGGGGGCACGAGCCCTGTGTGCCCCCCTCCCCCCGGTAGATCCGCCACTGATGTAAACATCAGTTCTTGAACTTTCAGCTCACCATGCGTCTGAAACCCACATGTTCAGGGGCCTTTTAAGGAATATTTGAGACGAGAGTCATACACAGAAACTCACAACTGAGCCCCGTTCGGTTCAACGACATTTTAAATATTTTTGTAAAAATTGACGTTGAAAAACGCACTTAGTGCGTTTCACCAAATAATGCGTGCGACGTTGTTTTCTGACGTCATAATGAGTACTCATTTTATTTTTATTATAAAAAAAATCTTCAAAAATCGCGTTTCTACGGATTATTTATTTTCATTTTGTATAATTATTGTCGAAATATAAACGACCGCGATCTTTTTTTTTATTTTATTTTGTCCTACTTTATTTTCAATAACTGGTACATTAAAGATATAATAAATTGCGCGATGTTGTACGTGACCCACCACCTAACATAAGAGGGGGTAGCAAGAGGGATTTTTCCAGCATGACGAAATTCACCGAAGATGCCTGTCGTGTATATGGACTAACAGCCTTAAACATTTTGGCAATAGCCATGGGTCAGTGTTAGGCAAGTTTTACGAAAGAACTAAGACGAAAATAAATGTTCCAACCTCTAATCCTATAATCCAATTAACCAGCCTATAATCCAATTAACCCGCTTTAATCTAATTAACTAGCCTATAATCCAATTAACTAGCCTGTAATCCAATTAACCAGCCTATAATCCAATTAACCCGCTTTAATCTAATTAACTAGCCTATAATCCAATTAACCAGTCTATAATCCAATTAACCATCCTATCATCCAATTAACTAGCCTATAATCCAATTAACCAGCCTATAATCCAATTAACCCGCTTTAATCTAATTAACCAGCCTATAATCCATTTAACCAGCCTATAATCCAATTAGTCAGAAATACTTTAAAGCTCAATCAAGCGCTCCACAAATCTTTGCTTAGATTGTTATTCGACCGAAGTTTCTTTTCCTGCTTGGTTTATTTACCCTCTGTTGCGCCCAATATCCTTCAGTAAATGTAAGAACAACAACTCATGCTACACAAGAATTATGGAACTGATTGATTGCCTTTCTTTTGTCTGAATCTTCAAGAAATAAATATATACATTAATGTAGATCGGCCCACCACATGCCTTGGCATTGGAAAACATTTTCACAATTGCATATCAGGTGTAGATGCACACTTTTCTAATTAATATTAATGATCTGTAAAGTCTGGCAAGTTTGTTTGATTTAAAAGCGAACTATGTGCAGGGATATAATTATCCTTCTCTTTAAAGAGGTACCTGGATAAGAGCATTCTTCAGTTATTGAAAGAAATCGGATTTTCAGCTCAAGGTCACCCTTGATCTCAGCCCAACTGGCGTCAAATTAGTTAGAACTCTGGTCATGTATGAGGGACCTCTACCTAGTTCGAGGTCTCTAGGCCTAAACGTTTTTCTATTAATGATAGAGAACTGTGTATTATCAGCTTACGGTTACAACGACTTTGACCTTTGACCCACTGGTGTCGCAGAGTTTCTTTGAGTTTCCGTTTCGAATATAACATTGAATAAATTTTACCATTAGACTGAATACTATTTTCTTTCTCTGCCACATCGAACAGTTTAGATGAATAACGAACACAAAACGATATTTCCACAACATTTAATTATTGGTAATTTTGCACAATATAAATTATATCTCAATAAAATCCAGTTTAACACGTTCACAATTTAATAATTAACACATAAAATGTCTGAAAGATGGAACTGTTAATAAATCCTAAAGCAGTCTAAATAACTTCAGATGGAACACTAATTGAACACACGAACAACAGCTTTATATAGTATGAATTGCCGCCAAAAACGACACGCAAAAAGCATGCACCTCATGTTTAGGAGCAATGCACATATAAAGAATTGGATTAGGAGCAAACCTAAAGAACAGAACATCTAGGAGCAATGTAAATAATACAAATGATTTCATGTACAAAGTAAACTCCTAAGGAGCAACGTATAATAGGATCAAAATAATTCATACTCGTGAAATTCACTACAACTGGCATCAAAGGTTAACTCAAACCGAATGTAGGATGGTGCTAAAGCCCGAAAGTGATACCGGGATATATCAGATGACAAATATCGGTATCAGATGACCCGCTATTTGTTGCCTATTGAGGGAATGGTTATCAGATAAAGAACTCTGTATTACAGTTTTTGTATTACAATAAGATTATCTAAGTGTCATCAATATATTGCCATGGGCCATATAATCACAATTTCAAAAATGGAGGGTAGAAATGGCTACGTTAATTTTTCGGCTTTTTAAATATCAAAACACATTTTCATTGTATAAATTAATACATAGAGTGTTATAAAACAAATCAAATCTATTCCCCAATTATCACATAAAAACACACAAACAAACAATAATTAGTAAAATTAAACGCTACTATACTCAAAATTTACAGTATGTTAAAAGTGTGTAATTTTACCTATTGATACATGCTTATTATGTTGTTTAACATATTCAAAGTCATAGTAGATTATTATTATACTGATACCGGGCCAATCGATACCGGGATTCCTTAAGAGAATATGATATTACCCGGTACCGACTGTGACGAAAACCCAGTATCAACATAATCCGGTACCATAAACTGTGATACCGACTTTTCCCAGTATCGATACAAGGTATCGGGTTTTAGCAACACTACCGGAAGTATCTTAACTGAAATTCCTGCGATTTGATTGGATGACGGGTTATCGTGTGAGCCTATGTAATTGTAGGGTTACTTCTTTCTGAGCACCCTCTATAATTCAATGTGAAATGATTACTTTTAGACAACATTTAAAGGCATTTCGAGCGAATGCAGACTATGATAAACATATATATTCTTAAATTACAGGCTTTAAATTACCTTTTAAGCCAATAAAAGGGGGGGGGGGGTCAAGTTATTCTTAAGAAAAATCTCTCCACTTGAAAAACAAACTCTAAAAAATGCACAGTCCGCCATGACAGTTCTTCCAAAATGACCTTTCAACTATAGGGCAGCAGTTTATGCTTAAATCTCTATTCTAAATGATAAATCAAGCAATAATAGATACTCAAGGTATAAAAGTTTCAGGGATAATGATATTTTTGATTTACAGTGTATTAAGCATGTGAAAACATGTCGATCAGTCATAAAAACATTTTTTTTTATTTAGAATTTTCCACACAACGGAAGTACATATGACGCAATAGTGACGCCATACCTTAATGAAACTTACGGTTCGTAAACCAAGCTGTAAAAAACCGTAGCATACGATGTTGGGGGCGAGTTATTATATTACCATTAAAGGTTTGTTATAACTCTATAAGTTTTTTTGTATCTTGATGTTTCCCTTTTCTTTAATCAGTTTATTCAATGGTTTGTTTGTAAAGGTTGTATATTTATCAAACAAATTTTATAGCTTTACTTTACAATAATAATTTGGCTGGTCCATTTTGATCACGTGAACCTTCATAGTACAACATTGTTTCCACGCGACCTCATATATCAAGCCAACCAAACATGTTTAAATGTTTAAATGCATGCGTATCGAGTATTTCATTCTTGAGGGTCTGCGTACTGCGTATCAACCTTGCATAACTTGTGACTTTCTTTAATAGTACTTGTTCCCAGTGTGGTGTACACGAAAGCCTATATACTTCATCCTTTGCTGACATAGATAGCACCAGAGAAACTCTCGTTCTGAAATAATTACCTATTCAGAGAAACTCTCGTTCTGAAATAATTACCTATTCAGAGAAACTCTCGTTCTGAAATAATTACCTATTCAGAGAAACTCTCGTTCTGAAATAATTACCTATTCAGAGAAACTCTCGTTCTGAAATAATTACCTATTCAGAGAAACTCTCGTTCTGAAATAATTACCTATTCAGAGAAACTCTCGTTCTGAAATAATTACCTATTTTGATTAATTTGCTCGTTCCAGGCGCTTACCTCAAAGAAGTTTTGTTCTACATCAGAGGGGAATATCTTTGTAAACTATTTTTATCTGCAGAAGCTGGCATTTTGTCAGTCTTGGTGCGCATGAGGTAAGTATTTCAGTTTAACATGTAAACAGATGGCTGCAAACCAAACACAGAGCGTTGAGCCTTTCATACCATCAAAACAGACCCTTGGCCCGTCATTGGATACCAAATAGGTTCTAGACGAGTTCACCAGAATAATTCCGGCGATTCTATTGGCGGAAACATGAGCGTAAACACATAACACATTACAGATATACTATGGGTTTTGTGCCTCATCTTTATTGAACGAAACTGGATATAGATCACAGTCTGAGGTCCATGTTATATGTGTTATAACAGACGAACAAAAATCATTTATCACGATAAAACATTTGTTAACATACTAATAAAGGACATACTTTTTACCTAGAACAATAATGTCAGTTTTCTGAATAGTCTGTTTCAGCCCAAACTTCATATTTGGATAAATCAAAATATTTTAGAAAAGAGAACACTTCATTATCTGAAAGCTGGAGTCTCACAAATTGACCGTTTTGACTTTTTTTGTAATAACATAAAGTAAGATCGCAGTTTGTCATATTTACATTCGAAAATTGATGTTATATGCTGATACACTTATTTTCTTAAAGCGTTAGTAACGCTTTTAGCCATACTACATCAATTTTGGACCGTAAATGAAAAACTGATATTTGATATTTTGTCAGCAATTTATATCAATGGTGCCCAGACATTAACGAAAAAAATCCAAGACAAAAAGTAAAAAAAAAAGTTGTCAAAACAGTCAATCTGTGAGAGTGCAGCTTAAAGGAATACATTATATATATATTTACTGTTATGCTAAATGTAATCAAACTTTTGATATCAGCAGTTAAAACAATTACGCAATAGGAATGCTAAATTCCCCCGAAGCTCAGGTTAAGGGACATTACCATCACATTGCCGTAATAGTTTTAGTGTATGGTACCTTTCATTATGATCATTACAAAACAGCGGGATTAAATGGGGAATACGATCATGATGAATATTACAGCCTCAAAATCAGTAGGATAATGGCAAATACTACTTCCCCTCAGAAATAGTTTCCGAAATGAGAACAATACAGACAATGATATCAATTAATACATTAACATATATATCGTACAGGACAAAATTGGTAGGTTAGCTTAACAACTGTCCGCGAAAACCGTTTGCCGATTGAATTGCAGTGTTACAGCTGTGCATAAAAGGTTCTGTTAGCAAGGGTTGCTGTGGCCATGGTCTTTTAACCTTTTTGACACACTCCATTAATTAATGTCATATTACGGACAAGGGTAATCTAACACTGAAGTTTTGTAAATGCATATAAAAACGTTCTAGAGTATTTATGCAGAAATTGTTATAAATGTGGTTTTGACCTTTGACCTAAAACTCCGACCCCCACCTCCTAAAATGGCTCATCTTCCTGTATAAATTTCCTATACATTCTATAATAAATATACCAATTTGCATGCAAGATAATACTGATTTATATTGCTTCACTACACCCAAAAATACTGCATATTCAGTAAAATTACAATTTATATCCGGATGAACGATGACAAACTGCAAGCAATAAGAAGTAGATCAAATAGATCCAGCATGTTCCGCCTGTTTTTTTTTCAAAATCACAACCATTCAGCTTTAATACCTGTTAATTTGGAAGGTAGCCAACGGTCTGAGATGATAAAACCATACTTTGATTCAACCAAATAATGTTTGCTATGACCTTGAACTTTATCCTAATGGTTAAATCCTCCAAAGTAGATGTAAGCAAACTGTCATAGGCAACCTTTTGCTGTTTAAGTTTCATGGTCCGACACATAACTCTTCTAAAATAATTTTGAACACTAATTATTCATAACAGATTTGACCCTGACATTGACCTGCTGACCTCAAACACAAAAAGGGGTCATTTACTGATCAAAGGCAACATAAAGTTGAAGTTTTATGCTTCTAGGTCAAACTGTTCTTGAGTTTTGTGCAGACGAGATTTTGCCACCCGTCCGATATTCAATCCGAATAACTGACCGACCAACAGGCCGACCGACTTTTGCAAACTAAATTCCAAAACTGTCTCGATAGAGTTGGGAATACAATGTGGCTTATGAGGCATTTGGTTCATTACGCTTTATGATCGTTTAATTAGATAATGTTTAATGTTTGGAATAGCGACGGCTCGTTGTGTAAGGATACGAGTGACGATTGCTAGGCACTGTAATTATGGTTAACCGATCAGCTGCGTGTATTCAAACATCATAACGATAAACTTTAATAAAAGCTTGTGAATTTATTCCAACATATATAAAACAAATGTTTCCAAAACTGAGCAAATAAAATATTATTGCAAAGACATTACTTTGTATAATCAATTTTAAACATTAACTGTAAGTTACCCTGACGAACAGTAAGCAAATATGTACAACCTACGTGCGGAAATTTAAAAACAAAAACAAATAGTATGCAGACAAGTAAAGTTCCTAAAACATGTAAAAGCCAACAAGCAAACGCACTTAAAACTAGAAAAAAAGCTTTCAGGGCTTGCACAAATTCTTGATGTCAAACAGCACAGCTTGCTGGCCATGTTGATGCCCAAACCGATAGTATTATTTAAATTATATTGTTTTTTGATATCTGGCTATACTACCCGAATTGACATGCAAAAAATTGAATTCCTTCATAAACAAACACTACTGCAGTATATTCTTTAAGCGCTAATTCGCAATTACAGAAAAACACTAACATAAAACTTATTAAACACATAAAGTAATATGCGATTGAATATGTTCTTAAAACATAAAAATAAAACCTCTTAGACTAAAGACGTTAGTGCACATGACCCAGAATGCACACTCAGACTTAAGACGTAAGTGCATATGGACCCAAAATGCTCACTCAGGGAATATGGACCCAAAATGCACACTAAGACTCAAGACGTTAGTGCATATGGATCCAGAATGCTCTCTCGGACACAAGACATTAGTGCATATGGACCCAGAATGCATTCTCAGACTCAAGACGTTAGTGCATATGGACCCAGAATGCTCTCTCAGACTCAAGACGTTAGTGCATATGGATCCAGAATGCTCTCTCGGACACAAGACATTAGTGCATATGGACCCAGAATACATACTCATACTAAGACGTAAGTGCATATGGATCGAGAATGAGCTCAGACTTAAGACGTTACTGCATATGGGCACAGAGTGCAGACTAAGACTAAAGATATAAGTGCATATGGGCCAAGAATGCAAATTAAGAATCGGCACATAATGCACACTCTGACTCAAGAAAACCCATCCCGAGACCACTGGTACATAAGATTGTATTATTTTTCCAAAAATGAGATCATTTACATTAATTCGGATTAATCAATTCCATCTAATTTTGAGATAACCCTTCGCTTTTACAAAACACAGAAACATACAATAATATTGCACTTTTTATACGAGATTGTCAAAGAATCATGTACTACCAGAGACAGCTCTAGAGAGGACGCGATCTCCGTACTTTATATACTGACCTTAAGGTGTGTGACATTGACAATTTCAAAGTGACTCCCAACTGTATTCACTGATGGAAGGAAATGACTATTTAGTATAACTACACATACTCTTCGCTAAAGGTCGGAACAATTATCCCTGTGTCCATTTACATGTGTCCCATTTTTTATTTAACTACGGTCATTATCTCCTGCAGCTACAGAAAATATTGCTAAGTAAATTCTTAAAATCTCGTCGAAAGTCACGTACACATGTGAAATACACGAGCGGATTTGCCATGTTATTGACAGCAAACGATCTCAAAAATATGTTATACGCCACAACCTGTGATGACGTCATATCCTGTGCAAAATCAGTCCGAAATGTTGAGTAAATGATAATAGCAAGGTGAGGAATGAAAGAGAGCACGAAAACGGCCGTCAACCAACAAAACATGCTGGTCATCTCATGGGCGGCTCTATTTACGCGGCTACTGGCGGTGGATGCCTCCTTCCCCACGGGCGTATGGAGGCTATATGTACTTCCGGTCCTATCTGACGTAGAAGTCAGCTTTAGCATACTTCCGGCCTTTAATTTCGGCGAACTGTCGGTTTGTTCATATATGCACACCGACTGGCTTGATTTGGTTGACTGGTTTAACTTAGACCTTGCTGTGTAACGTCCCGTGAATTTCAGATGCCACTGTAACTGTCGTCCAATCCGAATGTACAGCACAAGCAATATAGCAAATGATATACTCACGACTATGGATTGAAATGGGAAGTATATTTTGGGCCATATTGAATCAGCTTGTATAAAGTGGTCTTCAACAAAGCATTCAGTCCCTGTGATATTGTGAACTCCAGTTTTGACTGTCCTTATTCCGTAAATAAATATAGCCGGGACGGCCACTACAACTCCCATTATACAAGACACAATACACATGACATGCATTCGCCTTGTTTTCATTTCAACCACCTCAAAATTGCAGATAGCCCGGTGCCTTTCCATGGCAATACTAACAAATATAAACACTGACGTCGCCACTAGAAAAACGTGGACAAAACGTAACGTTTTGCATACGTTCTCGGACGGAAACTGGTACGGATGAATCATGCTAAACACCAGCAGAGGGGTTCCGACGCTGCACGCTATCACGTCTACTACAGCAAGCCACAGAATAAACACACGTGAAAATGAGCTTGGGTGGGGTATGTAGACGCTTAACACGATCAAGTTTCCGATGATGCCCATCACTGCAAGCGTAGCACAGATGACAATGGCCGGAAGGTGTAGCGTGACCAAAGCGTCGTTGAGTTCCGTCAACGTGGCGTTGTCGTCGAATTCGTCCCGCCATGATTTTGGTAAAGTTGTGTACATCTTTAATTTTCTTCCCTGGTTATTTTGTTTCTCATCGCACTAACGTCGCTGAATAAGAAAAGAAAAGTGTTTAGATAAAGTAGTTAGGTTAAACAACAATTCGTCGGGATATTCACAGTTTTACGTTATTAAAGTACTAGAATACGTTTATTTGTAAGTTAAAAGTTTTAACATGCACATGTTTTCCTTTTTCAATTATATTAAAAATGATTTACCATTCCAGTTCAAAGTAAAATAGTCAGTTGAAGTGAGTGTGTGAGTGCGAGTGAGTGCGTGAGTGAGTGAGTGAGCGAGCGAGCGAGCGCGCGCGCGCGCGCGCGCGCGTGCGTGCGTGCGTGAGTGCGTGAGTGAGTGAGTGAGTGAGTGAGTGATATGAGCTATAACAACACTGTGATAAGAGCTAAACCAACACTGTCATAGGAGCTATAACAACACTGTGATAGGAGCTATAACAATACTACGAAAGGAGCTATAACAACACTGTGATAGGAGCTATAACAACACTGTGATAGGAGCTATAACAACACTGTGATAGGAGCTATAACAACACTGTGAAAGGAGCTATAACAACACTGTGAAAGGAGCTATAACAACACTGTGAAAGGAGTTATAACAACATTGTGATAGGAGCTATAACAACACTGTGAAAGGAGCTATAACAACACTGTGATAGGAGCTATAACAACACTATGAAAGGAGCTATAACAACACTGTGATAGGAGCTATAACAACACTGTGAAAGGAGCTATAACAACACTGTGATAGGAGCTATAACAATACTGTGAAAGGAGCTATAACAACACTGTGATAGGAGCTATAACAACACTGTGAAAGGAGCTATAACAACACTGTGATAGGAGCTATAACAACACTGTGAAAGGAGCTATAACAACACTGTGAAAGGAGCTATAACAACACTGTGATAGGAGCTATAACAATACTGTGAAAGGAGCTATAACAACACTGTGAAAGGAGCTATAACAACACTGTGATAGGAGCTATAACAACACTATGAAAGGAGCTATAACATCACTGTGAAGGGAGCTATAACAACACTGTGATAGGAGCTATAACAATACTATGAAAGGAGCTATAACATCACTGTGAAAGGAGCTATAACAACACTATGAAAGGAGCTATAACAATACTATGAAAGGAGCTATAACAACACTGTGAAAGGAGCTATAACAACACTGTGATAGGAGCTATAACAATACTATGAAAGGAGCTATAACATCACTGTGAAAGGAGCTATAACATCACTGTGAAAGGAGCTATAACATCACTGTGAAAGGAGCTATAACAATACTATGAAAGGAGCTATAACAATACTATGAAAGGAGCTATAACAATACTGTGAAAGGAGCTATAACATCACTGTGAAAGGAGCTATAACAACACTGTGATAGGAGCTATAACAATACTATGAAAGGAGCTATAACATCACTGTGAAAGGAGCTATAACAACACTGTGATAGGAGCTATAACAACACTGTGAAAGGAGCTATAACATCACTGTGAAAGGAATTATAACATCAGTATGATAGGAGCTGCCACAATATTATGATGGGGGCTATTGCATTAGGGTGATAGAAATTATAACAATGCTGTTAAATGATTGATAACAGCACTGTGATAAAAAAAATCGAAATCGTTAACGTGTAGAAAAATATTCCGTTTCCCCCCCTGATAGTATTGCCATATAGCAAAGGAGACATATCGAGATAAAAACAATAGTTCAGATGTTCGGAATTGTTCAACAAATAAGTTCCTATCGCATGAATATTCCTGCGTAGATTTACATTTATTTTAAACAAAATATTTGCATTGTTCTATCTGGATTTTGAAGTCATTTATCTACGGATCAATAAACCTGTATCTTTGTTTAACAAAGCTAAATATATAAACATGAATATAGGGCATGTCACTAACTTTTTTATCAGATGCAGGGTCACCTTGTTTCATGCAGCTGTTTACTAATGGCGGAAATGGCTCTGAAGCACCACTTACGAATCGTCACATCACGAAAAATTAATGACATACATGAAATTCACATCGCGACAATGTGTGGCAGAATTTTCAGTCTCAAGTTGACAGTCATCTTAAACCTCCGATATGCACGGCGTTTTTATCGAAGACTGGCGTCTCTGTATTTATTTTTAATAACCAAATACTACAGACAACGCCGACCTGGAGTACATTCAATGACGTAACAACAGACCAATACAGCTGACCTCTGACAAATAACTGAGCCATGAAATCACCTTATTAATAACATGATATTTAATTCGAATATCTGAACGTAGGTATATCATAAGAATACTGACACACTCATGCAGAATGATATAAGCTCAATCACAAGATAAGAACAGAAGTAAAACGAAATGTATCGCTGTAATACTCACCTCGTTCGAAACTCCAAAGTCAATAGAATCAATCGTCATTATTTCTGCTACATGTTCAAATCTTCTCCCCAAATCACAACATAATTATACCCACTCCTCAAACGCTGTCCTAAAACTCTTTTATTTAACGTGTTACTCCAGCCAGTTTTTTACAACATGTTCAAATCTTCTACATACCATACAGCGTTTAACCGCTCTTCACATGCTGTTTTAAACTGCACTCCTCTGATTTATTGATAAAACAACCCATAGTACTGTGTGTAGTTAATGAGTAATTTGTTCAATGGTGCGGAAACAAAGGCTGTTTCCCAGATAATCGTTATACTCTAAGCTGATCGATAGAATATAAGGCCATTCCAAATTGATGTAGTTGTGTCAAGGCGCGCCCTGTTGGTACTTACAGTGTAATAATACTCAACCGGTAATCGTTCATTAAGTTCTTATTTTGTATTAATCATTCAGGTACACAGTTTATTCAGTGTGTCGTCTGCAGCATTTCATTAGAATGGAACGAGACCTCATTGCCTTCTAATTCTAAAGGCATGACGGCTGTTGTTAATAACACAGTGAAAACTTCAGAGACAAGTGTTATGCTGTACGTCATGCCATATTTTGGTTAAAATTGTTTTGTTAATTGAAACCATTTTCATAATTTCAGCGTTGGGTTATTTACAAATTATTTGTTAGATGTTTTTACACCTGTTATTTAAAATATGCAACTGTGTTTGTAACAGGTTGGCAAACGCCAACGATTTAGGATGTTGCTAATTGCCAAACAAAGGAGGTGTCAGTCGAAGCCATATTGACCTTAGCTTACTGTTTTATTGTTTCTTTGTATCTAACTTAGCACCTTGACATATGTTTTGATTGAGAACTATTTGAAATCAGAAGTAATTAGTTTGAGCTGAGCTGACAATCTTTTTGAAGTATTTCCTGTTTTTCTATTGGTTTAATTTATGTAATGCATGACCGAACCGCACAATATAAGGTAACAGATTTTTAAATGTTGGGAGGAGAGGAGAGAAAAAAGGTAGTTCTTAATAGATAAAACGGACTCTTGAAATTTGTCTGAGCTCAGAGATGGTTTTACCACAGTCCAGCAAACTATAGCGTTGTCGCTGTTATACAATATATTTGGTGTTAATATTTGGACTACACATACTGTGTTATTGCCTCAAGTATGTGTTAAGGAAAGAACAACAGAATAAAATCGTGAAAAGAACTTGCTTCGTGAAAAGGATTTGGTTTGGACTTCAATAGCTAATTCCCCATAGGTGTCAAATAACGGGTTTATAGTTAAAAACGCACGGCACAACACAAGCCCAGATGTAAAAGCAAATAACGGATAAATAATCGATTACTTTAATGCGAAATTATACTGTGTTGATACCAGTAGTGGATGCATGAGGGGGCGCGTTCGGCGCGTGCCTCCCCTAAAAATGCCAAAGTACTTTTTATTTCAATATAGAGAGGAAAAGCAATTTAATACGGCCCGAAATTCACAATTTCGGACTAAACAATGTTCACATTTTATTGGGGGAGTACCCCCCGCCCCATGCCAAAACTTTAAGCTAAATAGTTTCCACTCTGGGAGAGGGGCGCAAGTGCCTTAGTTACAGCTATATATTTATTTATTTTGTGGTACTGCTTTCTGTTTTTCATTAAAAAGCTTGTGTTTTTAGTATTATATGAGATATTTTAAATAGGCTATTTCATATTCCATCTCCTATAAGTTTATCAATTAAATCTTTAAGGAAAAACCCCATTGTGTCGTGCCTTTTTGTATTACACCAATATTTTTTAGTACCATCATTGCTATTTCATGTATCGTTCCTAAGTTATACGCGGTGCAAATGGGAATTTGAAAACTTCCATCAAGGTTAATTTATGTTTCTGTTTTGAAAATTCTCAGTCCAAACTATCCAAGCGTGTTTCCCCGGCATACATACGAAATACGGCTATTTTTTAAAGTGTAATCTTATGACTAAGAAGCCAGAATTATTCCAGATTATGTCTTTTGATATTTTGTTTTTGTTTTCTGTCCCATTTATGAACAGCGTTGCGCTTTCATTCACGCTGAGCGCTATACTGTAAACAGCGTTGAGCTTACCATCACCATTTATGCTATACTGAATAACTTGTAACTTGTTAACAGCGTTGCACTTTTATTCACCCTTAGTACCATACTGAACCAATTATAAACAGGGCTGCGCTTTCCATCACCCTAAGTGCAATACTGATACAGATGTTAACAGCTTTGCGATATCAATTACCCTAAATGCCATATTGAACCAGTTGTAAACAGCGTTGCTCATTCCATCACACTTAATGCCATACTGAACCAGTTGTAAACAGCGTTGTTTTTCTAACACCCTAAATGCCATAGGGAACCAGTTGTAAACAGCGTTGCGCTTTACATCACCCTTTATGCTGTACTGAACTATTTGTAAACTGCGTTGCGCTTTCCATCACCCGTAATGTTATACTGAACGAGTTGTAAACAATGCTGCGCTTTCCATCACCCTGTGTGCTGTACTGAACCAGTTGTAAACAGTGTTGATCTTTCCATCACGCTTAATGCTATACTGAACCAGTTGTAAACAGTGTTGATCTTTCCATCACGCTTAATGCTATACTGAACCAGTTGTAAACAGCGTTGCACTTTTCATCACTCTCATTGCTATACTGAATCAGTTGTATTCAGCGTTGCGCTTTCCATCTCACTAAGTGCTTTACTGAATCAGTTGTATTCAGCGTTGCGCTTTCCATCTCACTAAGTGCTTTACTGAATCAGTTGTATTCAGCGTTGCGCATTCCATCTCACTAAGTGCTTTACTGAACCAGTTGTATTCAGCGTTGCGCATTCCATCTCATTAAGTGCTTTACTGAATCAGTTGTATTCAGCGTTGCGCATTCCATCTCACTAAGTGCTTTACTGAATCAGTTGTATTCAGCGTTGCGCTTTTCATCTCACTAAGTGCTTACTGAATCAGTTGTATTCAGCGTTGCGCATTCCATCTCACTAAGTGCTTTACTGAATCAGTTGTATTCAGCGTTGCGCATTCCATCTCACTAAGTGCTTTACTGAATCAGTTGTATTCAGCGTTGCGCTTTCCATCTCACTAAGTGCTTTACTGAACCAGTTGTATTCAGCGTTGCGCATTCCATCTCATTAAGTGCTTTACTGAATCAGTTGTATTCAGCGTTGCGCATTCCATCTCACAAAGTGCTTTACTGAATCAGTTGTATTCAGCGTTGCGCATTCCATCTCACTAAGTGCTTTACTGAATCAGTTGTATTCAGCGTTGCGCATTCCATCTCACTAAGTGCTTTACTGGATCAGTTGTATTCAGCGTTGCGCATTCCATCTCACTAAGTGCTTTACTGAATCAGTTGTATTCAGCGTTGCGCATTCCATCTCACTAAGTGCTTACTGAATCAGTTGTATTCAGCGTTGCGCTTTCCATCTCACTAAGTGCTTTACTGAATCAGTTGTATTCAGCGTTGCGCTTTCCATCTCACTCAGTGCTTTACTGAATCAGTTGAAAAAAGCGTTGCGCTTTCCATCGCCCATAATGCTTTATGGAACCAGTTGTTAACAGAGTTGCGCTTTCATTCATCCTTAGTGCTGTACTGAACCAGTTGTAATCTGCGTTGTGCATACCATCTCACAAAGTGCTTTACTGATCCAGTTGTTAGCAGCGTTGCGCGTTCCATCACCCTTAATGTTATACTGAACGAGTTGTAAACAGCGTTGCGCTTTTCATCAACATATGTGCTATACTGAACCAGTTGTAAACAGCGTTGCGCTTTCCTTCGCCTTAAGTGTTATGCTGAACAATGTGTATAATATCTTTCGCTTTCAATCACCCGCAGTGCTATGCTAAACCGTTTGTAAACAGCGTTGCATTTTTCTTCACCCTTGATCCTATACTAAATCAGTTGTTTACAGCTTTGCCTTTTGCATTACCCTTAATGCTTTACTGCACAAGTTGTAAACAGTATTGCGTTTTCCATTACCATTCGTGCTATACTAGAATTCCCTTAATGCTAAACTGAGCCAATTGTAAACAACGTTGCGCTTTCTATCACCCTTAATGCTATACTGAACCAGTTGTATACAGCCTTGCGCTTTCCTTCGCCCTAAGTGTTATGCTGAACAATGTGTATACTATCTTGCGCTTTCAATCATCCGCAGTGCTATGCTAAACCGTTTGTAAACAGCGTTGCATTTTTCCTCACCCTTGATTCTATACTAAATCAGTTGTTTACAGCTTTGCCTTTGGCATTACCCTTAATGTTTTACTGCACAAGTTGTAAACAGTATTGCGTTTTCCATTACCATTTGTGCTATACTGAAACAACTGTTTTACTAAAACAGTTGTGAACAGCGTTGCGCTCTCACCCTTAATGCTATATTGAACCAGTTGTGAACAGCGTTGCGCTCTCACCCTTAATGCTATATTGAACCAGTTGTGAACAGCGTTGCGCTCTCACCCTTAATGCTATATTGAACCAGTTGTGAACAGCCTTAGGCATTCCATCACGCTTAATGCTATACTGTACCAGTTGTAAACAACATAACGCTTTCCATCACCCTTAATGCTTTATGGAACCAGTTGTTAGCATTGCTTTGCTTATATTCAGCCTTATAGTGCTGTACTGAACCAGTTGTAATCAGCGTTGCGCTTTCCATTACCCTTTATGCTTTACTTAACTAGTTGTGAACAGCTTTGCGCTTTCCATCTCACTTAGTGCATTACTGAACCAGTTTTTAACAGCGTTGTAATTTCATTCACCCTTAATGCTTTACTCAACCACTTGTAAACAGTGCTGTGCTTTTATTCAGCCTTAGTGCTATAAGAATCAGTTTTAAACAGCGTTGCGCTTTCCGTCACCCTAAGTGCTTTACTGAATCAGTTACAAACAGCGTTGCACTTTCTGTTACCCTTTATCCTTTTTTCCTTATTCCTTTGACAATGTTTTAAGAATCATGCAGATATTTTTATTTTTGAATACACTTTATAAGTTTTTAAAATTTAACTTTATTACTTAATTTAAATCGTGACTGTTGTTTAACAGAGGACATACATGTATTTTGAACGATGACTTTTCCCGAAATTATGTAAATGGCAAGTACAAAACCTTATTTCTTAAATTGACAGTCCCTGGAAACGCTATGAAATGTGTGTGGAGATGATCAAGTCTGAAAAATAAGGCATTTATCTTTAAATGTGGATAAGATGTACTTTTGGTCATTTTTTTGCATAACTCGACGGGCTTCTTTTGAGAAATATTTGTCTCAACATTGCGGTGTTCATTGTTTCTAAATAGAAATACGTTTGTGAGAAATAGCACAACCCTGAGGGGCTCATTGTTTCTATATAAAAGTTCATTTGTCAGTTTGGCTCCACTCTGAGTGGGTCAGTTTGGCTTAACTCTGAGATGGTCAGTTTGGCTCCACTCTGAGTGGGTCAGTTTGGCTTAACTCTGAGATGGTCAGTTTGGCTCATCTCTGAATGGATCATCATCATCATCATCATCATCATTTGAAATGAATCCTTTAACGATTACTAAAGTGGACACCAATCTGTCTTCTCTAGAGGAGTTCTTCATTTACGTGAAGTCTGAACTGTTACAAGAAATACCGCCCATGAAGCTGTCCTTTGTTGGAGGGTTGCACTTCTCCACAAGTCTAAAAGAACTCAGAAAACAGCACCTTACCATGGTCGTTCCAAGGCGGTACCTAGCAATCCTTGATAAACATACCTAGTTTTTTTATATATATATATATATATATAGTATATATGCACTGTGCTGTTTGTGGAGTTTGGTACTGTTGTTCCATGTTTCTTGTTTGTGATTTTGTTTTTTGTGCGTTTATCCAGTGCGTTTACCCAGTGTCATTAAACCGGGTTTATGTTTAAACTTTTGGCTACTGAGCTTGTTTCTGTAGTTTTTCACATAACTTTTGATACAAGAAATACCGCCCATGAAGTTGTCCTTTGTTAGCGGCTCGCAATTTTCTTCCAATCTAAATATCTCAGCTGAATGCAAGTTACCATGGATGCTCCCCTTGATTTGGCAAAGTGTCAGCAATTTCAGCAATTAGATAGGGAAAATACCTCATCCGATACTATGACAGCTAAAGGCGTCGTATGTAACATGCAACGTTGTGCTACACTTCAAGAACTGCGGCTTGACACGTTGACCTTCGCTGCAGATACTCATCTGGATCTCAGCGGACTCACATCTTACTCAGAGTTAACGATAAAGAACACCCGTTTGTCCCGCGTTTCCATCAACCCGTCTTCCTTACAGATGTTCTGGGTATTCTTAAAGCCTGAACTGATACAAGAAATACCGCCCATGGAGCTGTCATTTGTAGCAATCCCCAATTCACCTCTCATTTCCTGCAGATACTTACCTAGATTTCAGCGGTTTCACATACTGAACACCCGTCTGACCCGTGTAACCCAGAACCCGTCATGTCTAGAGGAGTTCTTGGTTTTCATAAAGCCTGTACTGATCAAAGAAATACCGCCCATTAAGATGCTGTTTGTTGGCGAGTCGCAATTTTCTTCCAATCTAAACAAACTCATCTTAGTGCACGTTGCCATGGATGTTCTCCTTGATTTGGCATATTGTCAGCAATAACAGCAATTTGTTATGACAAATACCTCATCTGATACTATATCATATTTAGGCGTAACATGAAGCATGCAACGTTGTGATACACTTCCGAAACTGTGGCTTTGCACATTGACATTTCCTGCAGATACTCAACTGGATCTCGGCACTCTCACACATCTCTCAAAGATAACTACAGAGAACTCCCGTCTGTCTCGCGTAACCATCAACCCGTCTTCCCTAGAGGTGTGCTGGGTTGACGTGAAGGCAGAACCTACGATGCTAAGCTTAGTACATATATCGAATATTCATAGCGTAGATTTATCAGAATGTGATCAGTTACACACTATCGGAACAGGTCATATATTACAAATAGGGACATCAGGCCTTCCGCATCTAGAGGAGATTCGATTGTTTGGTGCAAAAACAGAAGTTTGCAACAATGTTTTATCTGAAAGTAGTTGTCCTTGTAGAAGAATATGGTTTGAAAATCTATCTACGGAAATATTTTATTTATTGACTTTTTCTAACCCGTGTCG
Organism: Mya arenaria; assembly: GCF_026914265.1. Classification (NCBI taxonomy): domain Eukaryota; kingdom Metazoa; phylum Mollusca; class Bivalvia; order Myida; family Myidae; genus Mya; species Mya arenaria. Next base: position 73,984,749 of record NC_069131.1, read on the forward strand.
ATATGTTTGCATCAAGTTTCGCCTTATGTTATTAAACATAAATGTTTTTAAGTTTATCAAGGCGGTTGCTGTGAAAAGGGTTGAATTTAAAGAGGTGAAATAGGTAAAGCCCAGCAGCTTGTAGCCTTACTGACATGTACAGAGCCTATTCAAGCCTCAGACAATACTGCAGGCGGAGTGGTCGAACTGCCCGTCGGGATCCGTGTATCAGATATCAGTTTCTATGAATGTCCTGTCCCTTGTTCAACAGATGATGAAGTAGAATAGGCGATTGGATGTCTACGACTGCTTTGGCAGATAAAGGAATTCAAAATGCAAACACAACAGTCTAGCATTTCCAACACGCCTATGTGAGTTGAGGACATTATAGGCGAGAATCGAATTGTTTTGAAAACTTTGTAGTTGAACTCAGATTTAATAAATTCCCCCATGTGATTAAATGGAAAATTGGTGCTTCTTTCATTTTAACGAACCTAAATAATTTCATCATTTGGTCTTAAACATATCATGCTTTGTGTATTGACGGCCAATGATTAAATCTTATTATTTGGAATCACTCAGAGTCGAATTCTTCTAATTTAAACACTGCCAGTGGTGATAAAAAGATCATAATGGCGGCGCCTTTAACAAACAAGTCTGTTTTTAATAAAACTTTTTATCATAGCAAATTTATAGTCTGAAAACTATAAGTCTTTAGTTGCAATTCAATGATATCGAAATCAATGATACAGCATACATCGTATTTAACAGAAACTCATAGATGCACAAAATCTCCCCACACAAGCCATAATTCAAACTAAACAACACTCGTATGACACGTAAGACTCGTAAGACTTGCATCTCTTGTACCAGTTGTATCACGTGTATGCCATGTACGACCCGTATGACTTGTAGGACATGTATGACTTGTAACATTCACTTATATCACTTGTTTGACTTTGTTTTATAAGCGTCAGCATGTAAGTCATACAGGTGAATCATATCTCTAAATGTGGCAGAAGTTCGATTCCACAAATCATCTCTTTCCCAACGTGTAGTTTATTCTAAAACGAGATGGCCGTAGGTCATAAAACTCCAGGCACTACCACCCATCATGATGGCAATGGGTACTAAATATAAGTCTCTAAAAATGTGTGAAAAGTTCCCAACGTTTTCCAACAGATGGCGCAACCAACATACCGACTAACCATCCATTGTTTTCGGGCTAAACTTAACGTTGGGGCATTGATTTGTTAATGAAGGAACCACTAAAATTTCGTTGAGGAAATGGAAACTACAGGAACAAGCCATGTAGCTAGCTTAAATTTTACCGATGATCCTTATAGCGGTACATGATTCAGAACCTACCTTGACTAGGAGTAACAAAAGGTGTTTGTTTCTGGTTTTCCGACCTACCTTAGTTTTTGTTCTATCTGTTTGTTTGTTTATATCGCCATCTTAAACTTTTGTATTCTGACAAATTTTTTCCTAATTTTGGGGATAACTCTTATGGTAGTTTCTTGCATCTAAAAGCATTTAATGCAAGTAGAATGATCCTCGTATTTGCTTCTTCGTGGTTTGATGATATATGTGGCACCTCACGTCTGTTTGAAATAGTTTTCAGAACATTCTGGTAACCTCCTCCTGTGATAAGCTCTTGCTCTTTCGGTAGCTTTTTTGCCTTTGTTTGAAACTTTCAAAAATGAATCTAGCGGTATCAGCTTTGTTCTCAGTTGTCCCATGATTGAGGCAGGTAATCAGTCTATGACTTGGTCGTTGTTTGCTGGGTCGCTTGCTTCCTGCACTTGCCTTTATTGATGCTTTTCCTATGTATCTGTCGAATGCTACATCGATTCTAGGTGTGGATATGTTGAAATATTTTCATACACACAGGACAAAACGACTGCATACTCTCCAAATGTAACACAGACATCTGGATTACCTAATGCTTGAATCAGTGCATGACCATCATCACTATAGCCGTTATCAAAGTAGCAACTGGAAGCTCTTCTTGGACACAAACTGCACTGTCAGTAGTTAAAACTGCAAGCAGATCAGATTTGGCTGTTGGGTTCATAATTCCGCCATTCCATGTAAGCCGCAATGGTACGAGAGACAGCTTATGTTTGAAAACCGATTCCGACAGTTCTCCCAGCATTCGCAGCGTTGAAGAGTCGTTGCGTCAATTTTCTATCAGCCATTATAAACTGTTTGGTTTGCTTTGTTTTTACTGGCACTTGGTACAGCGTGGCGAATGTTCAAATAAATTTATTTTCTTCGAAACTAGTTTCCTATCAAACTTTTGTAGTACAAGTGGTGTACCATGAACTCCTGCTTGCTCTTGCTTATTTCGGTCATTGCTACATTTTTGGTTGCAATAGAGATAAATTTTGAACACTCACTAACTATAGCTAAACACTGGTATCTGCAACATCTATATCATTGTCTTCTTCCGTTAGTAAGCCAAGTCCTTTACAACAAAACATGTCCAGTATGACAGGGTGTTTTAGCAGTGCTTGGCCATAGCGTTCATCAAGATCAACACGTGAAGTATGGAAGTTAGCCCTTGTAGACGAGAACTCATCTTCTGTGATATTTTGGAGCGAAACGCCCAAGTAATGCAGAACTTGTCTTTTGCTGAGTAATTTCCTATTATTCCTATGATTCCATTGTTCAGCTTGCAGAGTTTATAAATCCACTCTTTGGACTGGTTTGTTGGAATCTGGCTAAAGTTATTTCTCTTGACAACGAACTTTCCATCCATAGACTTTACGTAAAAACCTGGGGCTTTGTTCTCCAGATCTTTCATCTCATTTAAATACACTGGTCCCAATCGTTCATAATTTAAGCAGTCATACGCTGTCATCCAAGGCAACATGGCGGCGAAAGCTTTATGGTGAAGCTTCTAGTTCCCTTCTATTTTCGCGTGGATAAAAAGCAGAATCTCAACCATATCCATATATGTTTTCCAAAACACATACTGTTTGTTGCAAAGGAACAGTGAGTCAAATTATTCCATTAGGCCGATAAAATTAACATTCTGAATAGCTTCCTGTAACTTCGCAGCCTGGTCCATTACGTTTTGGTCACATCCGGTTATTTTTGACGTTTTGAAGACATAAACCAACTCCGTGGACAATGCTTTTATCTTTCAACATCTGTTCTAGTACCACCGGCCTTTTGATGTGACCAGGATCTAATCAGGGTCCGCTTTAGCCGCCACAAAGCAGCATACGTTAGTTTATGTGCACAAGTTACTCTGCAGTATGCCTTCCCCTCTAGCATATTTGCAGTTACTGGAAAATATACTCCAGCATCAACCCACAAATCATCAATACCGGCTTGTTCCATGTGTTGTCCAATGGGTTTCAAAGAGTTGAATTAGACATGGAGGCCATCAAGTCGGAAAATGACGGGTTTTTATTACCTTTCTTGATTCGCCCATGTAAGCTCAATTCCTTTGGCATGGAGAGGTTGATCACCAGTGATCACAGTATAGGTTTGTCCTACAAAATTTGATATTGCTACAAACCTATCAATAACTGTTAAGTAATTGTATCGAAATCATCTGCAGGTACATCGGTAGACTGACTTGACTCGTTGACTTATTAAATGCTCTCCATACTGGAATCTTCTGTTATTCCGTATCAGTCTGTCTCGATAAAGCCAGCAAGTGTCCTCTACATTGGCAATCTACATCTGTCCGTATCTTTGTCATCAGCTCTTTGCACCGACTGAGACCTACTGTCATGCGACATCTTTGCTCTGTGTAACAGTGGGAGACTCTTCATAGCTTCGTTGTAACAACTTCTTTCTAACCTAGGTTTACTGTCATTATCTGGTAATTGTTATGGCTCTAACTCTCCAGCGGTGTGTCGCTGTCACACAACCATCTGTGCGCTGTCGAATGTGTTTCGACCATCCAATTCGTACTGCAATACATCCATGTTGTTAAACGAACAGTGTACGAACTCTTCACATTAGATATTACTAGGGATAAAAAAGACTTCTGTCAGCTTTAGTGAACATTTATTCTACTAATAGGTTTAAATGAATTGTGCAAGTGCATGATCTCTATCCTAGTTTACTTGATTACCATTGCAACATCCACAATAGCATGAGTCCAGCCTCTCTATTAGACCAACAGTTATATATTCAACGTCTTTACCATGTCATTTGTAATCATTCCAAACGCAAGCAATGCTGAATAAAAACATATTTTAAATGGTATATATTTTTCCGGTATATTTCCGTGCTTGACCTTGATCCTTAGAGTTCAGTTTCATCGAAAGGAGCGCATTCAGAGATATGATTTATTACACAAGAATATATTATTTGTTATAATTTAACATTGCAAAGAAATGCAAAATAGTTGGCATAAAATCAGCTAACCGGAGCAATTGTGAGTGATGTCAAGTGCCCAATTTGGCTGAAAACAAAGCATGTGGTTGTTTTGTAACAATACTTATGTTAAATACAACAGACATAAGCTCAGTAGCAAAAAGTTTAAACATTAACCCCTTTTAATGGCACTGGGTAAACGCCAAGGACATAGAACACAAAAACAAAAAAATCAAAAACATGAAACATGAAACAACAGCACAAAACTTAACAAACCATGCTAAATAACAAGAAAACCCTTCAATAATTCTGAAATGTTCAGGTAATGTTCACTTTTTGACCTGAAAATGACCTTGGCCCTTAAGTGACATTGATGGTCAGTTTGCTAGATTGCTCTGTTTTCATAGATCATATATATCAAACATTTAAGTCGATATACATTTGCGTTTTGCAGTTATACTAAATACAGTAAGACGGTTTGAGTTTCAATAAATTGTGCACTTACTTGACCCTTGACCTACTTTCTGACCTCCACAGATGGTGTTGCCAGTGGCATAGGGCAGAACCATAGACAACTGGTTTTGGGCAATACGATTCTGGTATTCAAACAATTCTACTCGCTCATGCCGTGGCGTCAAAAATAAGCGACTTTTTCCCTGATGGATTCCTGACTATATGATGAATTTGGCGTTTATTTTAATTACATTAACGGTAAAAAAGACACCCTTACTGAACGTTTTTAAACACTGATCAGTTTTCAACGACTGCCTGAAAAAATAAATATTGAAATATTGCAAGGGTTAATTTTCAACGGTAAAACCATTGAGACCGGAAACAAACAGTTTCATTTCTTTAGCTCTATGTTTCAAACGCAGGGACATCAAGCCAGAAGTCGAGCACAAATCAATAAGAGACGAATAACACAACATCAATCAATCGTTAATCACGAAATATTAGGAATTCGGTCTTGCAACGAAATGTTGAGGTTTCGGTCTTGCGACGAAATATTGGGGTTCGGTCTTGCAACGCATTATTGGGGTTTTCGCATTTGCAACGAATTATTGGGATTTCCATCTTGCAACGAAATATTGGGATTTCCGTCTTACAACGAATTATTGGGGTTTTCGTCTTACAGCGAAATTTTGGGATTGCCGTCTTACAACGAATTATTAGGATTTTCGTCTTACAACGAAATATTTGGGTATCCGTCTTACAACAAATTATTGGGGTTTCCGTCTTGCATCGAAATATTGGGGTTTCCGTCTTACAACGAATTATTGGGGTTTCCGTCTTGCATCGAAATATTGGGATTTCCGTCTTGCATCGAAATATTGGGGTATCCGTCTTACAACGAAGTATTGGGGTTTCCGTCTTGCATCGAAATATTGGGGTATCCGTCTTACAACGTATTTTTGGGGTTTCCGTCTTGCATCGAAATATTGGGGTTTCCGTCTTACAACGAATTATTGGGGTTTCCGTCTTACAACGAAATATTGGGGTATCCGTCTTACAACGAAACATTGGAGTTTCCGTCTTGCAACGTTTCCGTCTTACAACGAATTATTGGGGTTTCCGTCTTATAACGAAATATTGGGGTATCCGTCTTACAACGAAACATTGGAGTATCCGTCTTGCAACGTTTCCGTCTTACAACGAATTATTGGGGTTTCCGTCTTATAACGAAACATTGGAGTTTCCGTCTTGCAACGAAACATTGGAGTATCCGTCTTGCAACGTTTCCGTCTTACAACGAATTATTGGGGTTTCCGTCTTGCAACGAAACATTGGAGTTTCCGTCTTGCAACGTTTCCGTCTTATAACGAAATATTGGGGTATCCGTCTTACAACGAAACATTGGAGTATCCGTCTTGCAACGTTTCCGTCTTACAACGAATTATTGGGGTTTCCGTCTTATAACGAAACATTGGAGTTTCCGTCTTGCAACGAAACATTGGAGTTTCCGTCTTGCAACGTTTCCGTCTTACAACGAATTATTGGGGTTTCCGTCTTACAACGAATTATTGGGGTTTCCGTCTTTCAACGAATTGTTGGGGTTCCGCTTTGCATCGAAATATTGGGGGTTCCGTCTTGTGTTTGGGCACAATCCGGGCGGGATTGTTTTGTGTCTGTATAACTTAGTGTGGCCGTGTAGGTTGGTCCAGTACATGTGGACAGAAGCCTACTCGGCAACGCTTTCAAAGCCTGGAAAATATAAACGTGATCCTTGGACCTATAGGCCTATAAGTTTAAAGTCACCTGGAAAGTTATTAGAGTGCACGGTTAAATGAGTGGTGGGCATATGCTTGAGTTAACTGGGATTCTTAACCATTTTGGAAAGGATGGAACCTGTCATTATGATAATGACGTATTCGGAATACCCAGTTCACCTGTCATGGTCTAGATGACGTATTCTCAATACCCAGTTAACCTTTCATAGTCTAGACGTATTTTGAATACCCAGTTCACCTGTCATAGTCTAGATGACGTATTTTGAATACCCAGCTCACCTGTCATAGTCTAGATGACGTATTTTGATTACCCAGTTTACCTGTCGTGGTCTAGATGTCGTGGTCTAGATGACGTATTTTGAATACCCTGTTCACCTGTCGTGGTCTAGATGACGTATTTTGAATACCCAGTTTACCTGTCAAGGTCTAGATGACGTATTTTGAATACCCGGTTCACCTGTCATGGTCTAGATGACGTATTTTGAATACCCAGTTCACCTGTCATGGTCTAGAAGAGGTATTTTTAAATACCCAGTTCACCTGTCATGGTCTAGATGACGTATTTTTAAATACCCAATTCACCTGTCATGGTCTAGATGACGTATTTTGAATACCCAGTTCACCTGCCATGGTCTAGATGACGTATTTTGATTACCCAGTTCACCTTTCATGGTCTAGATTACGTTTTTTGAATACTTAGTTCACCTGCCATGGTCTAGATGACGTATTTTGAATACCCAGTTTACCTGTCATGGTCTAGATGACGTATTTTGAATACCCAGTTCCCCAGTCATAGTTTTGATGACGTATTTTGAATACCCAGTTCACCTGTCATAGTCTAGATGACGTATTTTGAATACCTCGTTCACCTGTCATAGGTTAGATGACGTATTGTGACTACCAGTCCACCTTTTTATAGTCTAAATGACGTATTGAGAATACCAAGTTCACCTGTCGTAGTCTAGATGACGTATTGTGAATAGCTAGTTCATTTGTAATTGTCTAGATGACGTATTTTGAATACCCAGTTCACCTGTCATGGTCTATATGACGTATTTTGAATATCCAGTGCACCTTTCAAAGTCCATATGACGCATTCTGAATATCCAGTTCACCTGTCAAAGTCTTGATGACGTATTCAGAATACCCAGTTCACCTGCCATAGTACGCTAGATGACGTATTCTCAATACCCAGTTCACCTGCCACAGTCCAGATGTGATGTACGTGCATTTGACTTAAACTTCTTGCTATAATAAACTACGTCCAGAGATAAGTAGTTTACATGTTCACTATCAAATGCACTTGTACTTTACATAATTGTTTTCATGAAAATGATCATTACTAGTTGTTCTGCCTGAAACTGTTTGATACTAATAGTGTATTGTGTTGTAGTAATGTGAAATAGACTATATGTTGTTTTTACTTATGGTTTGCATCAGTTGTACAGTGATGCTTGTCGAGAATAAATGTGTGTAAAGCTTATGAAATCTTAAGTTATTACATGTGTCAAGATAACAGTGGGGCTATGCTTCATTCCAGTGGTAGTTCTAGTTTTCATTCAAGTTAACCTTTAATATTCAATATGAGTTGGATGAGTTTTTGAACAGGGTTGTGTTCAACCCTGTTCAGTGTAGCCACAAACTCGACACTCAACATAAAATGCCTATTAATAGTAACAAGTGTCGTCTGCCTCTTTACCACCAAAAATATAGTTTGAGAAAGTGCGGACTATATAAATTGCAAGCTTTGTTTCCAATAACTGAGCTAGATTTGACAAAGCAAGAACCAATCATAACGCAATATCTTTTTTAATCATTTTATTTGTTGAACATAGATAAAAATAATATAAAAGTAGTATCCATGCGCCCCAAATGAATGAACATCGAAACGTAAACAAAGAATTACTATCCACTCAAAGCGCATCATTCAATCACGTGACACAATGATCTCATCCCCTGCGCACAGTCATTACGTGATAGCCCACGTGGGAATTACAAACGCACGCCATTTTGACAGGCACGTACTAAAGTGCTGACGAGTTAGCTGACGATATAGAAATAGAAGAGAGTTGCTGACCATAAAGACAAAGGAGGAAGTTTTGAAATTAAAGATTTTTCAAGACTTATTTTGTTTAATTTATTTTATATACTTATAATAGTGTACGTATAGGCGGATGTTTGTGTATTTTTTTTTTTGAAAATGGCATTTCATTGACATAAATTGAGTTATATTTTTTGCTGGTTATGTGTAAATTTGAGAAAATATCACCGATTTAATAACTTTTATAGGTGTTTCATGTACAGTTGTTTGAAAGCAATTATTTTAAATATGATCATTTGATTAAGAAATATTTCTCTTGAATCTGTTGTATTTTCGAATTTATTTTGTGAATAACAAGGCAAAGATATGCAAACTCTTGCTAATGAGTAAAGTTTGATTACATTTCATTTTCTTGGTTTGGAATATACAAGCATTCACCCTTTTTTATATTTTCATTTTCTATTATTAAACCCCACACATTTACGGGGAGGAAGGCTTCGTGGAGTTTGTTTCTATGCTGTTTCAATAATTTACCTGCCGTTGCATATTATCTATTTATCGTTCCTCTCGGGTGAGAATCCATTTTTTATGTAAATATTGTATATATCATTTTAAAATATTATTTTAAAATTTTAACAGTGGCACTGAAAAGCATCGTTTTCCATTTAATAATTAGTAGAGTCTTTGTTTATGCCAACATCAAATTACCAACCGGAAACGGTTTAAGTGTATCTTTTGAATTCACCCTGAATGATCAACCAATTTCTATTTTATTTCTCTGGTTAATAAATCCTTGGCAAGTCTAACTCATATTGTAATGGATGGAGTTTATGCTGGGATTGGTTACATTCTCCATCCTGGTTACACAGCGACATTAACTTTATTGTCAATAAAATATTGATTTGTCATTTACCATCATGCTTCAATAAAACCTGGGGCGGCCCCTGTGGTTGGTTTACACGGTGACTCTTAGATTCACTGTGCTACATATCAGCACCTTATTAATACACACATGATCGTGAATCAGAATGGTGAAAACTCGTATAAAACCCTGTTCATGCAGCGCTATCAGCGCTTTGATTATAGTTAGCATTCCTCCATGGAATTGTGAATTAATTCCGGTTAAAATTACTATTGCGGGGTTAAAGGGAAAAGGTTTTAGACGATACTAAATGCAGAATATTATAGAACCATTTTCCTTTCACAACTGATCATGCAATTTGAAATATTTATATGCTTAATAAAGTATACTTATTATCATGCAGTTTGCATCAAAGTATTGCACACAGCAAAATTCAGCAAGAAAATTATATGTAAAGTTTTTTAAGTTTTATTATCACAGAATAATCAATAACATGAATATAAATATTATGTATGCTAAAATTCGGTGTCCGAAGAAAGTAAATAACGTTATGTAAAACAATTTTAACTCTTCTTTGTAAAATATCCACTTTGTTTTTTTTTTAAATTTACAAAAAGAAAAAAACATGACCTTTTAAAGTCTTCAATGGAATATTATAAAACGTACAACAAAATGTCCATACATTAAGCAATACTTGATTGTGCGTTCTACTGAAATGCACGAATTAAAAAAAGTTGTAATGCAGGATTATTTTCAGATTTTCCAAAAAAACTTGTCCCTGTAGCTTTCATTTCATTACTGTCCTTAAAACAATACATTTCTATTAACTTTTTATTATCACAAGTTACCATAAGCAATGTCCAAATATGTAGGAAAGTCAGTAACAATACATTTCACAAAACAATAATGAAACTGGCAGTTAAGATGTTAACAAGTTTATTTTTTCTCCCTCAAAAACAGAGGCTTTTTATCACTGTATAGCATTCCAAAATTGCATGTAATAAAAAATATTTTCTCCAAAAAGAGCATTTTTTCCTCACTCAATTTTTTTTCCTAAACAGCATCAATTCCTATATGGTCTTTCACTTTTTTCCCAGCTTTCACATAATAAAATAGTTACTAAAGGGAGGTAATTTAGGAACTTTCCACAAATCTTCTAAAGTCTTCCAGGCTTATCTTTCCTTCTTGGTTTTCCGTGCACTGGGCCACCAGCTGTAAAAATTAAATAATAAGACTTATTCATACAATCGTTAACATTGCAAAGACATCAAACATGCGTAACAAATATTGCATTCCCGTTCAGTTAATGGCAATAATGTAATTAATCATATATGTGTCCCTTAATTATTATTTTTTGAATAGTACATCAAAAATATATTAGGCAAAAAAGTGATACAGTAAAAATGCGGTCGTTCGAACAGGCGGTCGTTCGAGAACTGTAAACTGGTTCCTGATTTCATGCCCTTCAAGGTTATAGTTAGGTGACATTGTTTTGTGTCAGGACATGTCAAATCATGGTCAAAATATGATTTCATTGAATTAAGCCTTACTAAACAGTAGAATCATTTGTTATTGTGACATCATAGATCTCACGCAATGAATGTAATAATTTATCATTAAATGGAAAATAGAAATACTTACAGCGTTAACCAGGTCATCGTCAGCAGGAAGTTGTAGACGCCTGCAGAGGTCACGCATGTTGAGAGCGTCGATAAAGCCGGTACGGTCAGTGTTGTATCTGAGGAACATTTCATCCACTCGTGTCTTATCAGTAATGGCGATCTTCTTCAGCTGTGCTCGGACTTGCTGGACCAAAATGCCAAGGTCACCTTCGCTGATAAGAAAAATGGGGAAAATATAGTTGTTTATTTTAAATGTATCTCAGCAACCAAAAAAGGACTTATAAGAATTTGATAATTGTCTAAAATTAGTAAGTTTTATTAAGTTTTTTATTATTAAGTCAATAATACAATTAAAATAAATAATCCTGAATTTGAGAACAGTTGACTCGTTTCTTATACTGATTTTAAGGTTGAACTTCACAGATATTTGAGAACTATAAGATGGCACTAACTTTACACTAATCATTACCAAACTAGATAAATAGATGCTTACAGGTGGGTAGAAATTTCTCCGAATTTACCCTACAGCATATGACCATATTCTCGCCAAACATCATGCAAACTTAGCATAAGTTTATAAAAATCATTGTAAATTAAACTGCCACTCACGTTCTGCGGACCTTCATTGGCGCTCCCTTGACAGTTTCTCTCATCACAGAGCCCTCAGCTAATCTCTGTTGTAAAGACTGTATTGTGCTGCCTGGATAAATAAAAGGGTTTGTTAGCTACATTTTGTCATTAAAATGTTCATCAAAGTCAATGTGTATTAATTTACAGTAACAAGTGGTTGATTATGAAGTGTAAATTTGAAAACGTCTTTCACAGTGAGTCCATGAAGGAAGTCAGTTTCACATCTTGCCGACTCAAAATGAAACTTCTCTTAAAACATCTCTTTCACACTTATCCGCTAGTCACTTATCTCAACATTTATCTTAGAACTGATCTTATCTTAAGTTAAAAAACATAAGATAAATGACAATAGTAAATTATTATCAGTGATGATACTTTACTATTGTCATGATCTAACAATTTTTTAACCTAAGATAAGATCAGTTCTAAGATAAATGTGATTATTTATCACACTGGTTGGAATACATTGTACTAAATGTTGCAAGCTGCTTGCTTATAGCCTTTTCTATACACAAATACTTCTTTCTTTGATTTTTTTTTACATGAATTAACCAGAATTAGGTTCAGAGATTTAAAGAAATCTAGATTACAGAAAATTAAACAAAATACAGATTAACTTAAAAATAAATTAAATAAACTTAAATGAAATCAAGTCTGATTATCTGAGTTAGATATTAATGGGCCATTTGTTCAGATTTTTGTAAGTTAACAAAAAAATTAATGCCATTGTTGTTAACTTTTAAATCTTCACTGCTCTAGAAGTTTAATTGATACACCAGTGATCTGCATTATTTCTAACATGATTCAAGACAACTGTTTAGCTGTACTGTACTTGTTTTATTTAAAGCTTTGAGCACATCATCAAATGCTTCATGTATAAAAGTTAACAACGACATGGTTAATCATGTTGTTAACTTAAAAAAAGTTTTGAACAATCAGCCAAATGTGTCGTCTTATACTCACTTGGGAATTGGTCCTTGTTATCCTCCATAAACTTAAGAACATATTCATCTGCGTTAGTTATCACAAATCTATGTCTGAAGACCTCAATAACAGCCCCAATGTAAAAGTCCTGGGGACCATAGAACATCGGTTGGTCCGGTGGGCAGTTTGGTTTGGCTACTCGTGTGCGCTCGAGGAATTTGCCACCAATAATTCCCGAGTTTCTGACCGGTGGTTCATAGATGGTCATCATGTCGTCAGCCAGGCGGTAGGACAGAATGAAACGACGACCCTTATCCTCAGGGCGTACTGAGTCCTATTTTAAGTATAAGATTAATAGCTTTTACTAGTTTGAACTTGTTTGATCATTTAGTTTTAAATGCATACTTTTAAATACTTAAGCTTCTGTGAGTGAGTAACCATTGACTTCTTTTAAAAGTCACTTAGAACAATAAGCTTTAAAATTTCAGAAAATAACACAATTGATACCTAAACATCAACTGCGAGCTTAGCTTGAGTCTGGAGCAAGGAGTTAAGATTGTTTGAGAAATTCGGGCCTGATAATTTTGTAGGCAAATAATCTTACATGTATGAATTTAACAATCCTCGTAACCTACCATGGTGGCTTCAAATCTGAGGACTTTGTGATCATTTTCCAACATCTTGATAAAGTCTTTCTTTGGAGGCTGTGGAATCAGGGACAGACAACTCTGCAGAGAATCTTCCATGGAGCCAAACTGGTTGAATGGTGGTATCTCCTGAGGAATAGAACAGGGGTGATAATTTATAGTATATTATACAGAATAGATAATCAACACTTTATTTAAGTGGAGAAATAACAAATGCTTATATCTGAAGAGGAGTTCATGAAAATCTTACTTTTAATAACACAGAATAAAATAATTGCGAAATTTAAGATTAAAGAAAATGAGTTCTGAATTTCAACAGGGGAAACAATAAATGTAGAACAGGAGGGATATATTAACTGTTTAAATAAACAGGGGAGATAAAAATATTAATGTCAAAGGCAACAAGGGAGATGATAAATGTTTAAACTGGCAAAGAAGATAATACATGTAAATTATAGTTTGTATACAAACATTCAACAGGGGAGGTAAACAAGTGTAAAATAATGCACAAAGTAATAAACAATGATTTAAATGAATGTTCACATAAAAAGGGATTACAATAAGCTGATTTCAAAAGGAGAAAAATACAAATTTATTCTTAAAACATTGTGTTAAAATGTGAAAGGGGAAATAATAAATTTCAATAATAAATAACTTTGATAAAAAAATTAAAAAACTGAGCAAACTCTTACCATTTTTGGGAGATCCTTGAGTTTCTGAGAAACATCTACTGTAGGGAAATCTGTTACACCGAACGTCTGGTAGTAGAAGCTTTTTGTGAAGTTGTCGCAGTCGTAGACGATGAACCGACGCCCATATATCATGACTGTCTCACCCACGGAGAAGTCTTTGGGCGTGAAATACTCTTTGATCTCATGAGATGAAAGCTCCATTACAACTCCAGGGAAAGATGTGTCTACGTTGTACCTATACAGAATAGAATTAAAATTATATAAGATTCAAACACCACACACAGTGAAATCATGATTATAAAGGTCAGTGATAGTTTGATGGTTTCTTGTTTCTTCCAGGAAATCAGTTTAAAGCTATCGTTTACAGTTAAGACAACCAAGCTTAAATACAGTTGTATAAACCAAATCTTAAGTTTCAATTGTCTGCATTAATTTTGTTGTGGAATTGATCCCCACGAGGGTACTTTCTCATGGCCGCTCAAAATGGACACTAGCAAAAAAAGGACTAGAGTGTATTTCTATTTATAAGTGATCAGCTTTCGTTTTATAAAAATCATTATAAACAAAAATACCTGTCTTTTGGGACCTTATGTCTCCCAATAAGAACTGGGAATGGGTCTCTACCATCATTGGCTGTGTGAACTTCCCGTACCTCGAGGGTATCATCCACAAGGAAATACTGGAACAGAATGAAAAATCATGTAAAAAACGTTAAAAGTAAGAGATTATTTTTTTTATTCCCTTGACGATTAACAATTATAAGAAAACAAGCAGGCAATATTCATTTTTTAAATTGATGTGATATGTTTAAATTAAGGTGCTTTTTCCCAGATATTAACATTTTTTGCCTATAAGCCTGGATTTGTCTTAAATTACAAAAGTTTGAGTTGAAAAATAAATAAGCTGAAAGATTATCTGTCCACTACTTACATGAATTATAAAGGCTCTCATTTCTCCGAACATATTATCACGATCATCCCAGGCACAGAAGAATCGCAGAACCTTACGATCCAGCTCAAGGAATTGTTTCTGTTTGTCGAAAGATGATGGAGTAGTAAATGTGCGGAGAGCAGCCGCATTCTTCCTTCGCTCAATGTAGGGGTCCGTGGGAAGCTGTCCACTTGGGTTCACAATGAGTCCCTCACTCTCCAGGAAATTCTGTGGGAGAAATAAGAAATAAATATCAAAGTGATAAAAATAATCACAATATTATAAAGACCCATGCATAAGAATTTATAAATGTATTATTAAGATTCCATAAATTACTTTCAACATTCAATTGCATTTTATGTGTAGTACAATTATGGTGAGCAATTCATTTCGAATTTTGATCAGCAAAGAATCAGTAACGTACAGCAGCTAGTTATATAATAATACAATGTAAAAATGATATCAAATAATCCACATACACTGGTGAACTGGTCCATATTGACAATGTGAAACACTTTTCCGTAGAAAGTCACATTGACACCATTGTTAAGGTCTTTCCAGTGCCAGTGATCACCTTGGTCGTTCTTCGGAAGTCTTTGACGCTTGATCAGCTTGCCTGGAGTGAAAAAGATTGGCATGAATATTGCAACATAATTATGTGTTGGAAAATTTCTCACTGAGCTAGTACAGTATGTTATTTATTGATACTTAAATTACATGTAAATGCTACATAAACGTTTTTGAACTTTGTCATTCCATTTATTCTGTAGAAGATAGTGCTGAGATAAACCGCTTAATTAATTACAATATAAAATTCTATGACAAAAATGTATTTTCTAATGCTTACTCCTTAAATTAATTATATGATATTTTACATGGATTGTGAAACATTTAGATATTTCAGAATAATATTATATTAATCACACTCATTGGCACTATTGTTATGCGAGAGAGTAGTGTTGTACTTTGAGCATTGGATTGTTGGAATGTTGAAGAGTCTATACAGTAGATGAGTTTCATGCAGGATATATTTTAGTATTTAAATACTAATTATACTGTCTTGTAATTAAATGAAGAGTAACCTACCCTGTGGCATGCCACTGTTTTCAACATGAGGTTCAATCACCGCTATACTGTCGTCTTCAAGGTAATAGAAGATATCGACGGGGCGAACTCTGAAGTATTCGTCTTTTGATTCATGGATTGTCTGCTTGAAGTAGGCATTGTATCGCAGCACCTATGTTTATCAAATGTTAATATACATGTAGTTACAATACTCAGAGAAAAACTCACAAGTGACCAAATGAAAACGAAAGGTGGCAAACTAACAACACATTGGATACCACCAGCTGACTAGCATGGTGGTAAAACATATACATGTATAAAGGGAAATACCATTCAAAATGTCATATTTTCAGTAATGGTTACTATGCTATCTTAAACTAGGCCTTAAGGGTTATTCACAAAACATGCTTAGCCTTATAAATATCAAAATTAGAATTGAACTCCAGATTTCAGTTTAGAATGATGGTTGATTCAAATCAAAAAACAAATGGCATTATGATTAAAGGAGTAACAAACCTTCTTGTCCCAGGCAACATGAGATGGTACAAAATCCTCTGGTGGTGCCTGTTTTGCCTGGCCATATGTTAATGTAGGGTTGAAGTTGGCCAACTCATCTAGTTCTTGTTCTGAGAGCTGGTTGTGCACAATTGGTTCACCTCCGATA
Organism: Mya arenaria; assembly: GCF_026914265.1. Lineage (NCBI taxonomy): Eukaryota > Metazoa > Mollusca > Bivalvia > Myida > Myidae > Mya > Mya arenaria. The sequence continues at coordinate 74,001,374 of NC_069131.1, forward strand.
CCGACTGTGGGGTGTGTGGGTAGGGCATAACCATTCCTGTAGTTAAGGGAGTGGCTTCTATGATATTTTGATCTCTGGAAAAAAAAACAGTTCCATGATATCCATTCAGCATTAAGAGTAAAATTTTCGCATGTTACTGCCAGCCTATTCTGGTAAAGTTTCATGCAAAGACATTGAGAATTGTGGACATGTCATTACAAAATGCAATCTCTCAACCACATTGTTGACTTCACTATGTGGTGATAACCAGTAATATGAATCAAGGGAGCTCTGTGTTGGGGTTGTATTCAGGCCCCTCCAGGCAGAGAAATCATTATGATACTCTTACAACTCAAAATCAAATTAAGATACACAATTTTACCCTTTGCTACAGATACATACATGTAGCAAACCATTTGTGTTAAAGACAGTATTGGACTCTACCACATACCATTCAGATTCAGACACTTGTATATATCAGTGCTATGCACACTCATACTCTGAAAGTTAATGTCCAATGGTATCTCAGTTTCTGATACAATCTTTGTTTCAGAGTTTGATTTTAAAATTTAAGCGTACAAAATTATTACAAACATTTTAGTGGCAACATATTAAATCTTTACCGTAGGATCTGTAAATGAATTTCCTGGCAGAAAAGGTAAACCTTCCATGTTTGAGTGTATTTAATTAAGATCCAGCAATGTTTACATGAGATGTTTTGCTTCTCAACATACACACTGCTGCGTTGCCAGGTTTGTTGCTATGTAAACAACAATCTCGCGTAAGTTTGCGAGACTTCATATCGGAAATGTCCGAATTACTTTACTTCCGTGTTTCCACCGTGCCGATTTCGGACAAACTAGTATTTTTCGGTTTTCCTGTCATGTTCTGCTTTCTTTGAATGTTTATCACGACATGAACATCAGAAAAGAAAATGGCATCTCCAAATGAGGTTATATGCACAAATTAATGTATATACATTGTCATTGCTATAAGTAATAACTTTTGTCTGTCCGAGTTTTATATGTATGACTCACTGTTAAGTGTATCTGAATTTCGGATATGAAAAAGTCGGATAATAAGTCATTTACATCTACAGGTTACATCGCCTCAGTCTGTTACGCGATGGGTGGTTCCTGGTCAGAAAAAGAGAGAATGTTAAAGGATTTGAAAAAAGCTTGACAGAAAAAAAAAGAAATAAAATAAGAAAAGTATTTCCCAGCTGTTTAATTTAATAATAATACTCTTCTTAAAGATATCTAATTTGTATGTAAATAGAATATTATTGAGGCAGTTTCAATAGGGTTGCATTCTATTTTTAATTCATCTAGTTATAATTAGAATAAGTTTCTAGTTCAACTGTAGAGTACACTCAACAAGTTAGACCCACTTTCAATTGTGATTTTTCGACATTACAGCCTCTCAATACATGACGCCATATCAAAGAAATTCTCAACATTTTCATCATTTGGCAGATACCACACTCATCAAAAGCCTTCATCTAATACTCGTTCTTTCCTTGCACTATAGTCGAGTATCATTTGGCAGATACCACACTCATCAAAAGCCTTCATCTAATACTCATTCTTTCCTTGCACTATTGTCGAGTTGAATTCACTGCCGGTACATGTAGACAATGTTAACACTGCCATTGCGTTTAGAGCAGCACTGGCTACATTGCCATTCATCCCTTAGACAGTACAGATGTTTTTTTGTTTTGTTTTTTAACAGCACTAACAGTCTTGTTCTTTTCACTATGTACATAATAGGTCTGCATATGTAGTTGTTGCATTTTAGGCTAATTTAGGTGTTGCACTAATTTTTATCACATGGCCCACCTGGGTGGATTGAGTAGCTTTTTTGACTTGACTTTCTTACTCTATTTTTTGTGTACACCTAGAAGTCTAGTTTAATAATTTTTAATAACATCTAAAATATTTTTTAACTTTTTTTATCAGGCAAAGGTTGGCTTTGCCACTCTGTGTGAGAGCCGATCGTTGGGTGAAGTTGTACAGCTTAAGCTTACGGCAGAAGTTCTCGTCTTGCTGCGAGAGGAATATGTACCCCGTGAACCACCGGCAGAAGAGAACGGAAATGAATCCATCCTGGAAGTGGTAGGTAGAAGTTCCAGTCTTCTAAATGCTACATGTATATGTATATACAGTTCACAGTATAAGTATATTTGAAATTAATGTTGATAGTTAGAACATGCTCATTAGGTCATGCACATAGTATTTGTACATTTAAACAGATCTTTAAGATATTCTCCTAGTCTAAGGTAGATCAGTTCAAACGATTGCCCAAATCAGTTCAATTACAAATAATGCTATTTCAGTTAGAGGATAGTATTTAATCTACTGTGCTTTTTACAGTTTATAAATTAAAGAATACAAAAAATGCTTGTTTTTTAGAATTTCGATTTTTATAGAATCCCAATAACTGTAAAGTATAGTTTTCAGTAAAAGTTTTGTGAAGAAAACTGGGACATTTAAATGACGATGTTCAACAGAAGTCCGAGCTAAAAAATGATTGTTTCAAACTTGACATTTATTGAAACCCTAAGTATTGGCAATGTACTGTATTGATGCAGCTAAGCTATTTTACACTCAGCATGTTATGAGTTTAAGAATTAAAGTTTTCTCAGCATGAAAAGTTGTACAAACATTTTTTACCAGTCTTCTATTAATGTGATATATTATCTGATAACTTTGTTATTAGATCCGTACGGTAGAGTTACGCCGAGAGCGCGAGGGTGGACTTGGACTAAGTGTTAAAGGTGGACAGGAGCACAAACTCCCTGCTCTCATATCTAGAATCGTGCCCAACCAGGCTGCCGCCAAAACTCAACAGCTATTTGTTGGTGATGCCATTCTGAAGGTGAGAGTATGAGAAAAATAATCATGTTAAAATTAATGTTTTCTTTCAATTCTTGATTTTTATATTGATTCAAAATATCTTTAAAATTTGATGTAGGAGAGTATGGTAGATCTCAGACAGTCAAGAATTTTTGCTTTGTTTTGAAAGAAGTTTATCAAATCCTGTTGAAAATAATCAAGTATTTGTGATGCTCAGTAAATAATTACGCTTTCGTTTATCATTCTAACAATGTTGTGAATATTGCAACACACGAGGTACATGAATGTCTGATGTCATGAAACGTCAAGTTTGGTCATGGTTTTAATAAAGGAGCCATATTATCTGCCAAACAATTTAATGGCAATGGAAAGCTTCAAATTACTATTAATTGTTTGAAATATTTGAAATGAAAATTGAATAAATATTTCATGACTTTCAAGATGTTCCTGATAATGTCAAACTAGAAATGAATTCCAATTTATTCAACTATTTTAGAACCATAGAAAACAAAGATATGTTATTTAATTTCTGGCAAATTTGTTTGTTTATAGCCGTAAAAGACCTGAAATTTACTGCTGTTATTTTTTATTGAATATCTCAACTGATCAGTAAGATTTCTTGAAGTAACATCAGGTAGTGTTCATTATCCACTCCATTTCTCCGCTACTGTTACAGAAACAATTCCAGTAGCCTAACATTTAACCAGGATCATTTCCAAAAGGCACAACTAAGGATCTAGGCCTAAGGCACAATTAAGGATCTTGGCAAAAGGCACAATTAAGGGTCAAGGCTAAATGCACAATTAATGAACTATGCCAAAGGCACAATTAGGATCTAGTCCAAAAGCACAACTCTAAGGATCTAGGCCAAATGCACAATTAAGGATGTAGGCCATTGGCACAATTAAGGATCAAGGTCAATGGCACAATTAAGGATCAAGGTCAAAGGCACAATTAAGGATCTAGGCCAAATGCACAATTACGGATTTTTGCCATTGGCACAATTAAGGATCAAGGTCAATGGCACAATTAAGGATCAAGGTAAAAGGCACAATTAAGGATCTAGGCCAAATGCACAATTAAGGATCAAGGCCAAATGCACAATTAAGGATCAAAGTCAAAGGCACAATTGAGGATCAAGGCCATTGGCACAATTAAGGATCAAGGCCAAATTCACAATTAAGGATCTAGGCCATTGGCACAATTACAGATCTAGGCCATTGGCACAATTGAGGATCAAGGCCATTGGCACAATTAAGGATCAAGGCCAAATTCACAATTAAGGATATAGGCCATTGGCACAATTACAGATCTAGGCCATTGGCACAATTAAGGATCTAGGCCATTGGCACGATTAAGGATCAAGGCCAAATTCACAATTAAGGATCTAGTTCATTGGCACAATTAAGGATCTAGGCCAAATGCACAATTTAGGATCAAGGCCAAAGGCACAATTGAGGATCAAGGCCAAATGCACATTTAAGAATCAAGGCCAAAGGTCTAGGCCAAAGGCTTGATTAAGGAACTAGGCCAAATGCACAATTAAGGATCTAGGCCCAAGGCACAATTAAGGATCAAGACCCAATGCACAATTAAGGATCTAGGCTAGTGTTTGAAAATCGGACTCCATTTGCTATCGATAATCGAATCAAATCGGACCAAGCATTTCGATTTACTATCGAACAATAATCGAAAGTTCATGATATCATTAAGGAATACATTATTATCCCCCACCTATGAAATAGGGAGGGGGATATTGAAATGGCGTTTTCCGTCCGTCCTTCCGTCTGTCTGTCTTTCCTTCCGTCCGTCCGTCCGTCACCTGCATTTTCTCAGAAACTAGCCGGTATAATTTCATGAAACTTGAAATAAATATGAACCACTATACTGGAATGATGCCCGTCCAAAAAAAAATTGATTGGTCAATTGTGCTTGGAGTTATTGCCCTTGATTTTTTGAAAAATGCACATTCACAGCCATTTCTCAGTCACTAGCTGGCAGAATTTCATGAAACTTAAAATAAATATGAATTACTATACTGGGATGATGCCTGTTAATTTATTTTTTGGATTGGTCAATTGTACTTGGAGTTATTGCCCTTGATTTTTTGAAAAACTCATTTACAGCCATTTCTCAGTAACTAGGTAGGAATTCTTGAAACTTGAAATAAATATGAACCAACATACTGCGATGATGCCTGTTTATTTATATTTTGGATTGTGTAATTTCTATATGAGTTATTTGCCCTTGATTTATTAAAAGATCCATGTTTGCAGCCTTTTCTATGCAACTAGCTGGTAGAATTTCATGACACTTGGAATAAATAAGAACCAACATACTGTGATGATGCCTGTCTATTTTTCTTTTGGATTGGTCAATTTTCCTTAGAGTTATTGCCCTTGATTTATTAAAAAATCATTGTTTGCAGCCGTTTCTCAGTAAAACCAATGTGCTTATCTTATTCTTTCTGAGATTTTTTTTAACCTTCAAGCACAAACAAGCCATCGTTGGCGGGGGATATCTTTTCACTGAAAATGCTTGTTTATACATAGTATCACGAGCATGGTTAAACCTGTATTCAGTACATGTGATGCTAAAGGCATGCTTTTTGCAACAGAAAGTAAGTTTCCATAACCATGTTCTGTTTTTAAACAACTAAACGAAAAAAACATTAACTACAAAATGATGCACACTGGAACATGTAAGATATTTTAATTTTTTATACATGTAAACGCATATCAAATTTTTGTGAACCTGTTAAATTCATCATTTCATTAAAACATCTTAATTTCATAAAACTTTCAACAAAAAAGTAATTTAGTTAATTACAAACCAAACCAAAAACGGTTTCAAAAACAGAATGCATCGAGCCGGGATCCCCGGTATTTACAGGAAAGACCGGATCCACTACATCATAGAGACATGTTATTGAAGAATGTTTTATGAAATATACAAACAATTAAGATTAATTTGTAATTTTGGAAAAATTACATTTACTCGACTTTTGCCACAGAACAAAAAAATATGTAGGTACCGGAAGTAACATTAGCGACATCGATTTTGGACAACCGCTATCGATTGTCGCCGATATAGCATTGCCAGCGACGATTAATCGATTGTACTCGATTATCGTTTCATCACTAATCTAGGCCATATGCAGAATTAAGGATCTAGGCCATAGGCACAACTGAGGATCTAGGCCAAAGGCACAATTAAGGATTAAGGCCCAAAGGCACAATTAAGGATCTAGGCCATAGGCACAATTAAGGATCTAGGCCAAAGGCACAATTAAGGATTAAGGCCCAAAGGCACAATTAAGGATCTAGGCCATAGGCACAATTAAGGATCTAGGCCAAAGGCACAATTAAGGATCTAGGCTAATCAAACAATAATGAGCGCATACATAACAAGACAACAAACACTGATGTGCTGTAACCTTCGCTTTTTGTCACTTGTTTGTTGTTGTTTTTGTGTCGCCTGACGACATATAAGAGTTACTTTTGTCGGCGGCAGCGGTGGCAGCGGCGGCGGCGGCATTCGCGTCCCATTTTCGCTTGTCCGGGGTATATCTCCTAAACTATAAGTGGTATCAACTTGAAATTTCATATGTAGATAGATCTAATTGAGGGCAAGTGCAGTGCACAAGAACTGTTACTCTTCCTTCCATATTTTTAAAGTTATTGCCCTTTGTTATTTTTCATGCTTAAAGTTTTGTCCGGGGCATATCTTGTAGAATATAAGAGTTATCAACTTGAAACTTCATATGTAGATAGATCTCATGGAGGGCAAGTGCAGTGCACAATAACAGTAACTCTTGCTTTCTTAGTTTTAAAGTTATTGCCCTTTGTTAATTTTCATGCTTAAAGTTTTGTCCGGGGCATATCTTGAAGAATATAAGAGGTATCAACTTAAAACTTTATAGCTAGATAGTCTCATTGAGGGCAAGTGCAGTGCACAAGAACCGTTACTCTTGCTGCCATATTTTTAGAGTTATTGCCCTTTGTTAATTCTCTTGCTTAGGTTTTGTCCGTGGCATATCTCGTAAACTATAGGAAGTATCAACCTGAAACTTATTCCGTAGGTATATCTGATTGAGGGAAAGTGCAGTGCACAAAAACCGTAACTCTTGCATCTATATGTTTAAAGTTATTGCCCTTTGTTAATTTTCAAGCTTAAATTTTGTCTGGGGCATTTCTCGAAAACTATAAGAGTTATCAACTTGAAACTTTATAGATAGATAGATCTTATTGAAGGGGATCGCAGTGCACAAAAACTGTATCTCTTGCTTCCATATTAGAGTTATTGCCCTTTGTTAATTTTCATGTTTAACTTTACCTTGCACACTTTTTTAGCTCACCAGAGCACGAAGTGATGCTCTAGGTGAGCTATTGTGATCGGTCTTTGTCCGTTGTCCGTCCGTCAACAATTGCTTAAAGAACATCTCCTCTGAAACTACCGGTCTGGATAGCACTTTAGACAGAAGCAAGACAGAGATGCTCATTTCACACCTGAAAACGTATTAATCCATTATCTTCAAATTTTTTCTCAATGTCATTGACTTCAGTATTTATTGTGCTCATTTTTGCTTATATAACCAATTGCTTGCTCCTGGCTTAACGTTTGTCGACATTAAATAATTCGTCAGGCGACACATCCGACTCGCGGAGTTCTAGTTTTTATATTGAGTACTGTTCCCATTACACAAGTAGTATTTGTAAACTGTCTAGTTATCAAGTTGTAAACTTCTAATCTCGCTTTGGGCATCCATAAAGAATTTGAAAGTGGGTGTTTCCTTGTTTCACTTTGGAAGTAATATGTAGTTATGTCATGAATTTATAACCTAGCAGAATTTACCAAATATATTAAAATAAGAAATATAGCAGAGTGTTCTATTGTAGATAACAGTTAACATTGGTTTTTCAACAGGTGAACGGTGAAAATATTGAGGCATACTCGCATGACCAGGTGATTGAGACATTACGGTCGGCTGGTGATGTCGTCACGCTCTCTGTCAAATACTTCAAACCCGCCGCTGTCTTTCTTAACAAATCTTCCAATTCAGGTAACCATAGTTACAGTGACAGTTAAGTATTAACCTTATTATAGATTGTTATGTTATAGTTTGTGATGAAAATAACTAAAACGTTTACTAGTATGTTAAATCAACGGTGACATTACCAGTCTTAGACTTTCTGCCTGTGTTGAAAAAGAAATCAAGTAAAATAGAGATTAGAAGTGAAACACACAAGATATGAGTAAAATAATAGTTACCAACATACATGTTTTTCAAGCTTATTTCTGTGTTGCCTGTGAAGAATGGCTGTCACAGGGATTACCGTATCCAGGGTTGTTGTCACACTTTTGTTTTGGATCAATAATGTTTTAACAACTTGGTGTAGAGTCTTCACCCTTGGTCACATTGGTCATATAATGAGCCTAACTGATTTAGCTCAAAGGTCAAGATCATGGTGACCTATCTAGAACAATTATAGGTGTTTCTGATTAATAACTTTTGAACAACTTGGTGCTGAGTCTTTAAAATTAAAATACTTGAACACAGTGGTCATGCTCTGTAGATGACCCCTATCAATTCCGGGGTCAATAGGTCAGAGTCATAGACCTTTACTAGAAAAATTATGAGTGCTCACAACAGGTGACACATATAGTTTTTGTGGAAAAATATTCACTTTGACTTTGATTTATTTCAGCTGACCTGAATGAAAACGATGGGGTAAGTTTCTCTTAACTATATTAGTATTTCAGAATTGAAATTTCAATATAAAGTTAATGAACTTGCCAGCACTGCCCTCAATCTACTTTCTTGGTGCTGGTTATGGGTTGCAGTCCTCCTCTAAAATGTATCTGTTTTACTCCCATAAGAGTCAATATTACAATTGAATCATAGTGCAGCACATGTTGCAAGAGATAAAACTAGAAAGGTATAAAAAAGGCCCTTACTTTGGCCTTAATTTTCTATTATTGTTATGCCCATTGAATAACTGAAAACATCAGACAGGCATTGGTGTTTGGTTTGTGGCTCCTTTGCACTCTTTGTTAAATCTATTTCATACCAACAGACTGTGTCACCACCTGGGGTTATAGTCCCGAGACTAGAGAAGTCCTGGGTCATCTATTCTTCCATACCGCTGCTCTACGCCAACCTTACAAGATATCGATCTGGCACAGACAAGCTCAGGTAAGACACTCGTATGAATATTGTACATGTCCTGATAGACGCATAGGTCAGACACTCGTATGAATACTGTACATGTTCTGATAGACGCATAGGTCAGACACTCGTATGAATACTGTACATGTTCTGATAGACGCACAGGTCAGACACTCGTATGAATACTGTACATGTTCTGATAGACGCACAGGTCAGACACTCGTATGAATACTGTACATGTTCTGATAGACGCATAGGTCAGACACTCGTATGAAAACTGTACATGTTCTGATAGACGCATAGGTCAGACACTCGTATGAATACTGTACATGTTCTGATAGACGCATAGGTCAGACACTCGTATGAATACTGTACATGTTCTGATAGACGCATAGGTCAGACACTCGTATGAATACTGTACATGTTCTGATAGACGCATAGGTAAGACACTCGTATGAATACTGTACATGTTCTGATAGACGCATAGGTCAGACACTCGTATGAATACTGTACATGTTCTGATAGACGCATAGGTCAGACACTCGTATGAATACTGTACATGTTCTGATAGACGCATAGGTCAGACACTCGTATGAATACTGTACATGTTCTGATAGACGCATAGGTCAGACACTCGTATGAATACTGTACATGTTCTGATAGACGCATAGGTCAGACACTCGTATGAATACTGTACATGTTCTGATAGACGCATAGGTCAGACACTCGTATGAATACTGTACATGTTCTGATAGACGCATAGGTCAGACACTTGTATGAATACTGTACATGTTCTGATAGACGCATAGGTCAGACACTCGTATGAATACTGTACATGTTCTGATAGACGCATAGGTCAGACACTCGTATGAATACTGTACATGTTCTGATAGACGCATAGGTAAGACACTCGTATGAATACTGTACATGTTCTGATAGACGCATAGGTCAGACACTCGTATGAATACTGTACATGTTCTGATAGACGCATAGGTCAGACACTCGTATGAATACTGTACATGTTCTGATAGACGCATAGGTCAGACACTCGTATGAATACTGTACATGTTCTGATAGACGCATAGGTCAGACACTCGTATGAATACTGTACATGTTCTGATAGACGCATAGGTCAGACACTCGTATGAATACTGTACATGTTCTGATAGACGCATAGGTCAGACACTCGTATGAATACTGTACATGTTCTGATAGACGCATAGGTCAGACACTTGTATGAATACTGTACATGTTCTGATAGACGCATAGGTCAGACACTCGTATGAATACTGTACATGTTCTGATAGACGCATAGGTCAGACACTTGTATGAATACTGTACATGTTCTGATAGACGCATAGGTCAGACACTCGTATGAATACTGTACATGTTCTGATAGACGCATAGGTCAGACACTCGTATGAATACTGTACATGTTCTGATAGATGCATAGGTCAGACACTCGTATGAATACTGTACATGTTCTGATAGACGCATAGGTCAGACACTCGTATGAATACTGTACATGTTCTGATAGATGCATAGGTCAGACACTCGTATGAATACTGTACATGTTCTGATAGACGCATAGGTCAGACACTCGTATGAATACTGTACATGTTCTGATAGATGCATAGGTCAGACACTTGTATGAATACTGTACATGTTCTGATAGACGCATAGGTCAGACACTCGTATGAATATTGTACATGTTCTGATAGACGCATAGGTCAGACACTTGTATGAATACTGTGCATGTTCTGATAGATGCATAGGTCAGACACTCGTATGAATATTGTACATGTTCTGATAGACGCATAGGTCAGACACTCGTATGAATACTGTACATGTTCTGATAGATGCATAGGTCAGACACTCGTATGAATACTGTACATGTTCTGATAGACGCATAGGTCAGACACTCGTATGAATACTGTACATGTTCTGATAGATGCATAGGTCAGACACTTGTATGAATACTGTACATGTTCTGTTAGACGCATAGGTCAGACACTCGTATGAATACTGTGCATGTTCTGATAGATGCATAGGTCAGACACTCGTATGAATATTGTACATGTTCTGATAGACGCATAGGTCAGACACTCGTATGAATACTGTACATGTTCTGATAGATGCATAGGTCAGACACTCGTATGAATACTGTACATGTTCTGATAGACGCATAGGTCAGACACTTGTATGAATACTGTACATGTTCTGATAGATGCATAGGTCAGACACTTGTATGAATACTGTACATGTTCTGATAGACGCATAGGTCAGACACTCGTATGAATACTGTACATGTTCTGATAGATGCATAGGTCAGACACTCGTATGAATACTGTACATGTTCTGATAGACGCATAGGTCAGACACTCGTATGAATACTGTACATGTTCTGATAGATGCACAGGTCAGTCACTCAGTAGAAGTTTTAGTCAGGTGAAGCCTTGTTCAGGCCCTTGAAGCAGACAAAATTACCCACAAAAATCTTCACTGTGTGTTGACTTAGGACATTTTGACCAAAATGGCGATGTTTTGACTCCTTGACATTTTGAGGCATTATGATTCAGAAAAGGTTTGATCAGGAGTACTTTGTACTTGCTGCCAAATTAAGTGAACCTTTTCAATCTTCACCTTTCCTCGTACACAACAGTCTAGCTGTCTGTATTTTGCTGACATTGTTGGATCTATCACATCCACAGGAGCAATGCGTTTGAGCTTGTTGGTGTTGACGGCACGACGTCAGGTGTTCTACAGTTTGATGACAACCATTCGTTGGCTGAATGGATGGCAGCCATCACTAACAACATCAACAGTCTCCTCACACAGATGGTCAGTGATGTTTGTAAGGGATTAAAAATATCGGGCCCTTAATGATAATCAACCATGGGAATTAAGTCAGTGCGATTTATGATCACTAACGATCGATTTTCAAGAAAAAAACATTACTGTTTGCCACTGTTGTATTGATGCACATAGTTTTAGATGTTATGAAAATTTAAAAAATGAATAACTGATAAAAATTAATATAGTTATTTAACAACATCAATTAATTTTCCAAAATGAATTCATTATTTTTAAAGGAGAGTTTTGTAAGAAATTCAGATGGTTTTTAGTTTTTATTTTGTAAATTGTTGTTGTTTTATTTGTAAATGTAGTTATTGTCACTGTCTTTGTGTCTTTGAAGTCATCAGCAGTTGTTGTTGTTGTTGTTGTTGTTGTTGTCAGTGTGCACACACTTTTTTCTTGCTATTACCATTAAGATAATAAAGATACTCACAAACTTTGTACACATGTTACATGTGACAATACACACATTTGAAACAAGACTCATAATTTTTGCTTTATTAATTGTTGTGTTTTGTCCCTTCATATTCTGAAAAAGTCATGCACAAACATTTACTATAACTGACAATACACGAATGTAAAGCAAGGATCATAACTCTAGATCTGATATATCAAGTTATTCCTCTTCTTTGATTGATATTTTAATGCAGGCCCTAATTTCTCAAAACTTCTTAAGTCTCTTATAACAAGATTAAGCAAAGCTCACTATATTTTCTATAATTTGCAGTATATATATTTACTTCTTTAAGATTTTTTAACCTTTTAATAGGAATTATCTTTATGATAATTACAATAAACCATTTTTCTTTTGTCAAACCAAATTTAAATATGTATTTTGGCTCATTGAAATAAGCTACTTAAGCCTGTAAATCGTAAGAAGTTTCGAGAAATTGAGGCCAGATGAGCGTTTCAAAAAGGCGATTGTTATCATACCACTGTGGTGCTCGTGTATTTTTTCTAACCTTTAACTATTTACAATGATTGTGAAGAAAGTTTTATTAATAAGTTACTCTCATTGGCACGATGTTGCGCAAGGTCTTGTGGTCTTGTGTTTTGGGTAAAACCAGAGAACCCGTAGGAAACCCACTTGTCTGGCTTGGGGACCGCAACCAAGCTCAATTTGTCATATAATGTAATATTATTATTACATTTCACTTCTTATTTATCATTTAAAATTTCATGATTGTTAATTGTTGATAATGCAACAAGGTTGTCTTGTGAAGTGTTGATTAAACTTGTATTATTTTTAGGTCAAGATGATGAACAGACTCTTGCTTCCAGAAGAGCAGGTATGAAGTTGCCTTTATGATTATTTTTCTTGTCAATATCCCAATGGTGAAAATACAACACACCCTATTGACAAATCCATATATTATACTACTGCTGTTTTCCCAACCACTATCAGCATAGTAGCATGTGTTGAGTGCTACCTTTTATACACTGGTGTTTATTTGAGTTTCTAACAATATGTACTTGCTATTTAAAATCTTTTTTTCAGAAAATACTATATTCCTTAAAGAAATTATTTTGAATGTTATGTTTATATATTAAAGAAAATGCACTAAGTCATTAATGCGATTAATGATTGTTATTTCTATATTAAAATAAAAATTCCAGAATGTGTAAAATGTGAAATGAACCTGTGTTGATTTAAACAAAGCAGTACGTTTTAACATGGAAATAATCAAAAATGAAAAAATAATAAAAAGGAAGAGTACAATGGAAGCTCTTCTGTTGACCTGTATAATGAGTTCACATTTACACTTTGACGTGGATGTGATACAAGACATCACAAGAGTGTCCTGTCATAACATCCCTATTTTTGTTCACATTTTGAAATATGTAAATGAATTGTATTCTCAATTCTTTTAATTTTTTATAAAATATACATTTTTATTATAAAATCTACAAAATATCTGGAAAACCTGAAGAAAAAATACCTAGGGCAGCAACTCTGGAGCTGTGTATTTCTTGACCTGGTGTCTGTTTCAATAAAGATCGTAGGCAATCTTAGTCGTAAATTGAAATTATCTTAGTGTCTGAACTTATTTCTGTTTTTTTTTATGTATCTGTGTTAATTGAACTTTTTTTAACCAGTACACTGTATTAAAAATGAATGCAAATTTGAAAAAAAAATATCAACTTGATGTCATTTGTGATATTCATACAGATTTAAGATTGTTGAAGTCTCAGGGCCCCATTTGGGTTAGGGTTAGGCTGCCCTAACCCTAACCCAGGGCCCCATTTCAATAAAGGTCATAAGGTTATAGATCGTAACTTTCTATTTTTTGGGTGTAAATGTGTTTCAATGAAAGTATTGTAAGGACATCGCAAAGATTATGCACATAACTTTATGGGTGTACCTGAACACTCTAAAGCAGCTTAAATTAGTAGTTTTAAGACTAAGATATCTTATTGAATCTGGGCCCAGATACTGAAATGCTCATGGGGCCTGTTTTAAAAAAATCTCAGTCAACCATGCATTGAAATTATTGTAGTGTCGATATTTATCTACACATTGGTGTGAATTGAAGTTAGGCAGGTGTAATACTTACAGATAAACAAAAAATTCAGGAATTTAACTAGTTTCAAGTTGTGACATTTATTCAGATTTAAGATTATTGAAGTTTAGATCCTTAAATGAGGTTGGCCTCTTGTTGTTCCTGTGTTCCAAACTCACATGATACACTTAATTGTGTTATATAGCACAGCACACATAATTAAATATAAAATCATTATCTAGAATATCTTGAATGTTTGCAGATTGAGTTTATGGGCTGGAGTCAACAGCGAGGGTCCCCGGGGACAAATGCCCAGCCCTGGAGCCCAAAGTTCATCGCCCTAAAGGGACCGGACATCCACTTGTTTGATATGCCCCCTGTAAGTAACAATGTTGGGGATAAAACACCAGTTCCTGTGTTATGGGTAAAACATCAGCCTGTTTGATCCCCCCTGTAAGTTCCAGTGTTATGGGTAAAGCACCAGCCTGTTTGATATGCTCCCTGTATGTTTCAGTGTTATGCGTAAAGCACCAGCCTGTTTGATATGCTCCGTGTATGTTCCAATGTTATGGGTAAAGCACCAGCCTGTTTGATATGCCTCCTGTAGGTTCAGTGTTATGGGTAAGGCATCAGCCTGTTTGATATGCCTCCTGTAGGTTCAGTGTTATGGGTAAGGCATCAGCCTGTTTGATATGCCGCCTGTAAGTTCCAGTGTTATGGGTAGTATGCAAGCCTATTTTATATGCCCCCTGTAAGTGCCAGTGTTATGGGTCAAAAACAGGCCTGTTTGATATGCTTCCTGAAAGTGCCAGTGTAATGGGTAAAGCAATAGCCTGTTTGATATGCCCCCTGTAAGTTCCAGTGTTATGGGTAAAGCACCAGCCTGTTTGATATGCCTCCTTTAAGTGTAGAAACAGGCCTGTTTGATATGCCCCATGAAAGTGCCAGTGTCATGGGTAAAATGCAGGCATGTTTGATATGCCCCCTGAAAGTGCCAGTGTTATGGGTAAAATGCAGGCCTATTTGATATGCCCCCTAAAATGTAATGGGTCAAAAACAGGCCTGTTTGATATGCCCCCTAAAAGTGCCAGTGTTATGGGTAAAATGCAGGGATGCTTGATATGCCCCCTGAAAGTGGCAGTGTTATGGGTCAAAACAGGCATGTTTGATATGCCCCCTAAAACTGCCAGCGTTATGGGTCAAAACAGGCATGTTTAATATGCCCCCTAAAAGTGCCAGTGTTATGGGTAAAATGCAGGCCTGTTTGATATGCCCCCTAAAAGTGCCAGTGTTATGGGTAAAATGCAGGGATGTTTGATATGCCCCACTGAAAGTGCCAGTGTTATGGGTCAAAACAGGCATGTTTGATATGCCCCCTAAAAATGCCAGTGTTATGGGTCAAAACAGGCATGTTTGATATGCCCCCTGAAAGTGTTATGGGTAAAATGCAGGCCTATTTGATATGCCCCCTATAATGTTATGGGTCAAAAACAGGCATGTTTGATATGCCCCCTAAAAGTGCCAGTGTTATGGGTAAAATGCAGGGATGTTTGATATGCCCCCTGAAAGTGGCAGTGTTATGGGTTAAAACAGGCATGTTTGATATGCCCCCTAAAACTGCCAGTGTTATGGGTAAAATGCAGGGATGTTTGATATGCCCCCAAAAAGTGCCAGTGTTATGGGTAAAATACAGGCCTGTTTGATATGCCCCCTAAAAGTGCCAGTGTTATGGGTAAAATGCAGGGATGTTTGATATGCCCCCCTGAAAGTGCCAGTATTATGGGTCAAAACAGGCATGTTTGATATGCCCCCTAAAACTGCCAGTGTTATGGGTCAAAACAGGCATGTTTGATATGCCCCCTAAAACTGCCAGTGTTATGGGTAAAATGTAGGCATGTTTGATATGCCCACTGAAAGTGCCAGTGTTATGGGTAAAATGCAGGCATGTTTGATATGCCCCCTAAAAGTGCCAGTGTTATGGGTAAAATGCAGGCATGTTTGATATGCCCCCTAAAAATGCCAGTGTTATGGGTCAAAAACAGGCCTGTTTGATATGCCCCCTAAAAGTGCCAGTGTTATGGGTAAAATGTAGGCATGTTTGATATGCCCACTGAAAGTGCCAGTGTTATGGGTAAAATGCAGGCATGTTTGATTTGCCCCCTAAAAGTGCCAGTGTTATGGGTAAAATGCAGGCATATTTGATATGCCCCCTAAAAGTGCCAGTGTTATGGGTAAAATGCAGGCATGTTTGATATGCCCCCTAAAAGTGCCAGTGTTATGGGTCAAAAACAGGCCTGTTTGATATGCCCCCTAAAAGTGCCAGTGTTATGGGTAAAATGCAGGCATGTTTGATATGCCCCCTAAAAGTGCCAGTGTTATAGGTCAAAAACAGGCCTGTTTGATATGTCCCCTAAAAGTGCCAGTGTTATGGATAAAATGCAGGCATGTTTGATATGCCCCCTAAAAGTGCCAGTGTTATGGGTCAAAAACAGGCCTGTTTGATATGCCCCCTAAAAGTGCCAGTGTTATGGGTCAAAAACAGGCCTGTTTGAAATGCCCCCTAAAATTGCCAGTGTTATGGGTCAAAAACAGGCCTTTTTGATATGCCCCCTAAAAGTGCCAGTGTTATGGGTAAAATGCAGGCATGTTTGATATGCCCCCTAAAAGTGCCAGTGTTATGGGTCAAAAACAGGCCTGTTTGATATGCCCTCTAAAAGTGTAGTAGTAGGTTTATTCGGTAAAAAGACATGAACATTACATGGCAGGTCATAATGCAGACAAATTATAACATATCATTATCAATGCATAGACAAAAGAAACCATGAAATGCACACACAATACCAAGGATGACACAAAAAAGAGAAAAATGATTTTCACTTATTTCCATTGTGGTCCTTGAAAAATTGGTGGCAGTAACCATGGAATAGTCATGTAGTTTAGCAAAATTGTTAAATACAAGGATAATAAATCTAGACAAGTTATAATCTTATATCACAGATAATTAATTACATAAATTATATCACAGAACTCATTAACATTATTACTCTGCATTCATAGCCTATTACACTGCATTCATGGCCTATGTATTGTAACAGAAGACTTGAGATCATAATGTATGGAATAAAAAAAAATGCCATTCAAAATGGCAATACTGTAAAGCAATATTAATATCACAATGAGATATGATAAGATATAAGGAAATACGTGTGAATAAGAACCCTACATGCTAATAAAAATGAAATTATTATGATAGCTAAAAATAAAAATTTATTCTATTAATATCACAATGAGATATGATAAGATATAAAGAAATACGTATGAATAAGAACCGTACATGCTAATAAAAATGAAATTATTATGATAGCTAAATATAAAAATTTAAAATGATCTTTAAGACTGCAATAGGTACTGTTTGATGGCAGACTTAAAATGGTTAGGTTTTGAAATATTCCTTATATTTTGAGGAATACTATTCCACAAATTTATGCCATTATTTGTGAATGTCTTTGCCCCAAAACTGCCAACCTTAGGCTTGGAGAAACGACCAGTGTTAACAAAGGTAAAACTATCCGCAGTGTTATGGGTCAAAAACAGGCCTGATTGATATGCCCCCTAAAAGTGCCAGTGTTATGGGTAAAATGCAGGCATGTTTGATATGCCCCCTAAAAGTGCCAGTGTTATGGGTCAAAAACAGGCCTATTTGATATGCCCCCTAAAAGTGCCAGTGTTATGGGTAAAATGCAGGCATGTTTGATATGCCCCCTAAAAGTGCCAGTGTTATGGTCAAAAACAGGCCTGTTTGATATGCCCCCTAAAAGTGCCAGTGTTATGGGTCAAAAACAGGCCTGTTTGATATGCCCCCTAAAAGTGCCAGTGTTATGGGTAAAATGCAGGCATGTTTGATATGCCCCCTAAAAGTGCCAGTGTTATGGGTCAAAAACAGGCCTGTTTGATATGCCCCCTAAAAGTGCCAGTGTTATGGGTAAAATGCAGGCATGTTTGATATGCCCCCTAAAAGTGCCAGTGTTATGGGTCAAAAACAGGCCTGTTTGATATGCCCCCTAAAAGTGCCAGTGTTATGGGTCAAAAACAGGCCTGTTTGAAATGCCCCCTAAAAGTGCCAGTGTTATGGGTCAAAAACAGGCCTGTTTGATATGCTTCCTGTATGTTCCAGTTTAAGGTTATCCCCAAATACTAACAATTAAAAGATAAAAAAAAAAAATATATACATCTACGGTACTCATTTTTAATTGTGATATCTGTGGTAAATAAATAATTATTTAGAATGTAAATATAAGGATACATCGCAGTTTTTCATGTGTTGATACTGTATGAACACCGGAGATCCCAGCACACTTCTTGATAAAATTGCTTTTGGGCCATAAAGCGTTCATACAGCATTGATACAGAAAAAAATGCCAACTTCATGAGCCCAACTCAACAAGGGTATCAGCAACTAATTGTATAAAACTTTGATAAGTTGTCAAAGGTTATCTTTTGGCTAGTTGCCTCATTTAAACAATTTGATTGGTTGGTAGTTATTATTGGATAAAATTAATATTAACCAATCAATAAACACTTTGGATAACTTTGACCAAAACAAATACTTAACCGGTTTAATTCAATTGGCCGCTGGTTTCTACCTAAGAAATGGAATCAAGAGTGCAATAAATTAGTATAAAGTTATAAACTGAACTATATACATAATCTACTTTGAGTTGAAATGTGTAAATGCCTTGTTTCAGATGCAAGCCAGGGACTGGGAAAGGTGTGACACTGTCTTCCATGTTTATGAATGCATGTTTAAAATCCTGCAGGTAAGGCAAGATAAAAACCAAACAAACATTTATTTACTTTCATATCCATACTTGCTGCTCAACTTTTCGGCCCCTGCCCAAATATTTTCTATTTATAAGCTTATTTGTTTTTTTAAAGAAAAAAGTTGAGGAGTTATCATAACCTCAGTGTCATTGTCAGCCAGCCATGTTGTGCAATTTCTTTTAACCATGGCCATCATTAAAACAACATTTAAGATATTCGAATGAAACTTGGTACACATGTTGCCAGATACAATACTAATGTATCGCAACGCCTGAAAAAAAGGTAAGTTTTGCCCCTTTTTGACGGGCGAGCCATGACATTTGCCCTGCAATGTATCCTAATGGGGATCAAAAAGCTTATTATTAATGAGATTAACAGTATTTCAAAGAGTATGAAAATTAGAGCAAACTAATTACTTATGTTAAGTAAAAGGCTACATATCTGATTTACGGAAAATCTGGTTAGCAGAATTTCATGTACAAGTTAGATTTAAAGGCCTAGTTTAAGGAATTTTAGGCTTTTTGTACTCCTGATTTTCATTAATTCAATCTGGTATTCCCAGGACTCGGAGCTAGTTGACGACAAACAGAATTGTTGTTCCGTTCAGACAACAAGCAAAGAGACGATTTATCTGAGCCTTGAAAGTCGGGCGGAACTTCTACAGCTAGAGAGAGCATGGTATAGGACAAATCATGGCGCCATTGCCAGGCTAAAGGTAAGCTTACTCCTAATCTAAAGCATTTATAGTATGTGACTCTTAAAAACCAAGCAGAATTTCTACAACTAGAGAGGGCATGGCAGGGTTCGAATTTAGACTTGCATACTCGCAAAATGCGAGCGACATTTGCAAATTGCGAGTGACTTTTATTCAAGCTCGCAAAATTCTGCGAGTGGCTTTTTCTAGACCACAAAATGTTAAAAGGAAAGTAGAATAAACATGAACTTAACTTCGCTACGTAGTCAAGTGTAAACAGCCTATAAGTGGCATGTTTACACTACCAGTATAAAGAAGACAGTACGGAGTCACGCTCTAGTCAGTTTTCAAAAATAGAACAAATACGGAAAAGGCCAAGTTTTATCTCAAATCTTTCAGGGATGCTCCGAGGCGTGCATAGTACGAAGCGAATACAAATGACGTAATCACCTAGCTCAATCATTGACTAAATTTAGCGCTTTTGCGCACTATATGTAAACCCCATCAACCTTTGAATATATTTCCGCCCAACTGTCAAAATGAATAGACTTCGTTGATCGATATATTTCATGGTCCAAGCATCCACGCTACATTTACTGTTGCTTTTATTTATTTTAAATTTATAATGTTATTGTTTTTAATACTTACTGTTATCAAAAAGCGGCCAGCATCTGATGAGTCTTTCTGTACCCCCAAAAAGAATAAGCCATCAACAAGTTCTAGTATTCGAGTCACTCAAGATTGATACTTTTTAAAGCTGCACTCTCACAGATTTACCGTTTTTACAACTTTTTTTAATTTTTGTCTTGGAAAGAGCAAATTTTTGCGTAATTTCTGCAAACCAATGTTAAAAGATTGCTGACAAAAGATCAGATCGCAGATTTGCATATTTCCATTCGAAAATTAATGCTTTATGTTAGTAACGGTTTAAGAAAAATGCATAAAACATTAATTTTTGAACTTAAATATAATAATCTGCGGTCTAATTTTTTTGTCAGCAGTCTTATATCACTGGTTTCCATGGATTTTCGCAAAAATTGGCTCGTTCCAGACAAAAAATAAAAAAGTTGTCAAAACGTTCAATCTGTGAGAGTGCAGCTTTAATATTCATAATATGTCTTAGATTTAAATTTCTACTTTAATTAGACAATATTATAAGGGAATTAAGCAAATAATAAAATTGCAAGTTGATTTTTCATTTTGCGAGTTGCCTCAAAAAGCACTCGCAAAATTTTGCGAGTGCTCCTCAAGTTAAATTCGAACCCTGCATGGTATAGGACCAACCATGGTGCCTTCACCAGACTTAAGGAACGCTTCCCCCAGGGCTCAAACTAACAAATACATAGTATGTTAGGTATAGGACCAATAATGGTGCCATCGGCAGGCTTAAGGTAAGCTTACTTCAGGACCTTAACTAATGTAATTCATATAATGTGAGTATTGAGAATTGAGCAGAACTACAACTAGAACAGGAACCCAACAAGGGGCAGTTTCTAGATTTAAGGTAAACCTACTAAATGGCTTGTAATAAACTTTCTTCAGAGGATAGAGTTAGAAATTACATTTTCTGAGGCTTGCATTTAGTCAAACTAAATGACTATATTTAGGGAGAACATTTTATAGAACCAACCTCAAGTGTAAAACCTGTAGTGTTAGTATGTTTAATAAAACCGAATGAAATTATTTGTGGTGAAGTGGAATCATGGTGTAATGGATCTAGTCCCCAACTGCAGACTGAGAAGATCCAGAATTGGTTCCTTCTGCAAGCACACTGTTTTTTGTTACTACTTTTTATAAAAATATTTTTTGTTAACCTCTTACATTGATATGTTTCAAAAAATTTGCAGAATTTTTTTACGGCACAAATGATTTGCCTTTACCTCAGAGTTGCCAATGTGTGATTTGACATTGTCATATTGCAGACTAAGACGTTTGGATGTACCTACCAGGGCCGCCTGTCTGGGATTATACTGGATCTGGATGTGGGTTTCTCCCTGTATGACAGTGGAACCAAGGTACGTCTTGACTCAATGGATTGATTATTCAGGACTTTGTTAAAGTTAACAACGTGATTGATGACATCGTTGTTAACATTTAAATGTGAACTATATGATGATGTGCTCAAATATTTGAATTAATGAATACAGCTAAAACGGTCGTCTCATACTGTGTAAGGAATACTGTAGATCATCAAGTGTATTTGTGAAACTTCCAGAGAATACAGATTTGAAAGTTAACAACGATACCATTAATAACGTTGATTACATTAACAAAGTTCTGAACAATCATCCGAATGTTTGTTAAATATTTGTAGTCTTCTATTTTTGTGTCTCTTCTTGGGTGTTTCCTTGGCCTCGACTGTTGTATGTTAAAAGGAGAACATTATAGGTAACACTCAATAGATGCAAAAAAATATTATGTTTAACTTCAGATATAAGGATATTAGCGATATTTTGTCGCTATTTAAACCCAATTTATAAAAGGCTTGTATGTTTTAACTGTGAACAGTTATAAATTGTGTGAACAAATATATACTTTTTTGTTTTTATCATTATTGAAAATGAGGTTTAAAAACTTAATAATGCATCAAAATTAGAAAAGAATGCTTTGCATCTGTCTAGAATAAATCTATATTGTGCTTTTATAAACAGGATCTTGGTAAAATATAAGACTTGTCCTGGTTTTATTGAAACAAAAATAAATATGCTTCCTCTTTGAGGGTAAAAACATTGCAAAATCGATGGTACTGACACAGATGTAGAATTTTCCAATTTTCATCCTGCTGCTCTTATTCTTGTTTTAGTTATGTTTTGTAACAATCAGTTGGGCATAATATTATAATCCATTGCTTGAATATAACAAATAATTAAATCTTCATAACCATGTTTTATATGTAAATAAATGGGTGCATAAATTAGCAATGCCAAAAAATTAGGGAGTACCTAAATGTTAAATCAAAATTCCTTAAAAAAAAATCATGAAAACAAAATCCATGAAAAATTGAAGTTTATTGTTGGTAAAGTTTTACATAAGTATTTTTGAAAACAAAATAGTTGAAAACCCTGATGAGCAAAAAATACCCTGGTAATAATCAAGGATCATTATGAATGCATTCTTATTAGGACATTGTGAAATATGAATGCACATGTAACCATCTTACAGACATACCTATGGACATACAAGTTTTCACGGTTAAAAGGCTCCTCAGACGATGGGAAACAGCGTTTAAAACTACATTTCTCCACGGACACTCCCGGACAAGTTGATGCAAAGGTGGGTCATTTTGTCTACTAACAGTCCATGGCTGTTGTTTTTTTATCATATTAAAACAGGGATGATGGAGTTCAAGATAAATCCTTTAACCAAAATTAAGACCTTCATTCTCAAATTGGTGTATATTTGTTATTTGCTGTACATTTTGTGGGCTTAGTGCAAGATGGTTGTAAATCAACACCGAAAAAGAATGCATTACAACAGTTTTGCACTAAGTAAGCCTTGATTTACATTAAAAATAGTAATAAGAACCTTAATTTGGTGATAAATGGCTTTGTGAGTGAATATATCCAGGGCTCAAACAAAAACAACAGCTGCCAGTTTAATCACATCTCTTAACATGCCTGTCTATTCCAGGAGGTGGAATGTTCCAGTCTACAGCTGCCAGTTTAATCACATCTCTGAACATGCATGTCTATTTCAGAAGGTGGAATGTTCCAGTCTACAGCTGCCAGTTTAATCACATCTCTGAACATGCATGTCTATTCCAGGAGGTGGAATGTTCCAGTCTTCAACTGCCAGTTTAATCACATCTCTTAACATGCATGTCTATTCCAGGAGGTGGAATGTTCCAGTCTACAGCTGCCAGTTTAATCACATCTCTGAACATGCATGTCTATTTCAAAAGGTGGAATGTTCCAGTCTACAGCTGCCAGTTTAATCACATCTCTGAACATGCATGTCTATTCCAGGAAGTGGAATGTTCCAGTCTACAGCTGCTGTTATTTTGTATCCATGCATTCCTGTCGGCCAAACTAGCCTCTGTAGATCCGTCCTTTCTGGCAAACTACTGACCAAACTACTGACCAACAAGTGACCACTGACTTTGACCAATTTAGATGCAAATTATGAAATTACTAGGTGGAAAATATGAACAAATTTATTATCCCCAGCAAAATTGGTGCAAATTTTGAAATGCATTTCTAAATTTGATTTTTTATGACATGTTTCAAATTAAAATCTGCATAGAAAGTGTTTGTATAATGGGGCCGCTAGTAAATTACAACTTGACAAATATTGACTATAAGAAAGATTTGGTGCAGATTATGTACCCAAATCCTGGCCGACATCTGTAGTAGATGAAACTGTTACTAATTGTGGTACATGTTACTACTATAAATATGATACTGCTGTTGGTGTTATGTATAAGGAATCTGTCTTTATGTCTTTGTATTTGTTGTATTTTAAGGTCTTCTGTTTCGGAATTGTCTTAGCCTTGGTGTTCATGTCCATAACTCAAAAAGAATTTGTCCAGTTATACTCCTTTTTGGAAAAAATAACAACAGGCAAGTGTTGATGTTCACTCCACAACACTAGTGTTTAAAGGGACTAGACACCAGATGGTCCCCAAATCATCAAATACGGTATTTCCTCAAAACAAGCCTAGAATTGTCAATACGAGCTAGTTTGAAACCGATAGTACATCATTTTACATGATTTAAAAATATTTTGTTGCTGTCTCAGCAGCTGAGTTTACCCATTTAAAAATAGAACATGATGGTTTCCCAGTTTATAGTGTGTATATTTAACATGTGAAAGTCACATGATTAGTACAGATACATATACTAACGCAATTATTTACAGGTTTACAAATTTACAGGTATTCATGCAGTAGACAAACCCAATCAATTTTGATTTGGAACATTATGCAAAAACTGCGAAAGATACATGTGTCATTAAATGGATGTAATATATCAGGAAGTAATTTCAATGCATTGTACACAAAAATATATATTTATGTAAGTTTTTGACAATTTTTATTTTCCTTGCAATTGTATCATCTGGTGTCCAGTCCCTTTAAGAAGAAAGTGTAGGTATTGTCATCCCGTATCCAAGTTACAAAGTGAAACAGGGGAGCATGAGCCTGTTTGTGGTAATCTTTTTGGATTTAAATATGTCATTTTGTATTGTTGAATTAAGTGTACATGAATGTTTTGTCTTTTTTTATGACAATTCAGATGATTATAATTTGGCCAGTACCACATATTTTATGATGCTTGAACTGTTAGTAACTACTGTCTGAATTGTGTACATATATCCTGTTTCTACATGATAGTATGAAGCTAATGCTATAAAGTACAAAGTTGTAGGTATAGTCATTTGGTATCTTTTGGCACTCAACAAAGGATATTTTTTCTATTCTTTTTTAAATTAATGACATTTGATTTAATAGTCAAAATAAAGTAAAAGTCTTGTTTCTGGTTATCTGACCTAAGGTACTTAAAAATGTGCACCCAACCCCAATTTTATTATTACATCTGCAAGAACTGTTATGACTGTTTTTTATCCTTTGGCTGCTAGTTTTTTTGGGTGGTCTTTTACACCAGCCTAAATGTTCTCTTTTAATTGAGTCTAGTGGACATTTTCCAAGACAAAATTGTGAATGCGAGTTCTAAGGGTGAAAATGACATTCAGACATACATGTACTTAACCTAATTAAGAGAAATGATTAATGTCCCAACCTCCTATCCGTTTTTTGGCATTGAAATCAGAAACAATCTTTTTTAATTATTCACTTTAATGCAATCAAATATAGTCATGCTTCAATGCAATCAAATATAATCATGCTTCAATTATTTACTTGTTAAAATGTCAGCAATATGCATGTGGTTTTTACTTTAGTCATATATTTATGCTATACTTGTCAACACTGTATGTTTTATGAATGAAGCAATTATGGGGTAAAATATTGCTTTTATTAAGCATTTCAACCCTGTTTGAATGCACCTCCTCCACCTATAACCATGGTACATGGGTGCTTAACAAAACAGTCACCAAGAATTACAGCAGGCATTTCTGCATCCAAATTTCTTTAAAACAATGCATCTTTTAAAAATGTTGTCTCCTCTAGAAAAAATAATGGGTCATCCTGGAAGACATAAAGGGTCATCTGGAAAACAGAAAGGGTCATCTGGGAAAAAAAAAATATGGGTCATCTGAGAAAATGAAAATTCTGGGTCATCTGAAAAAATGAAGATTATGTGTCATCTGAGAAATGAAGATAATGGGTCATCTGGGAAAATAAAAATTATGGATCATCTTGAAAAAGGATGCAAAGCAAAAAAAAAAAAAATCTGATCACACAAACTTGTGTTTCAATGTTGTTACATTCTCGTTCATCAGAGTTGAGACAGTGGTAAATGTTGTACACATTGTATCTTTGCTCTGGAGAACAAGAATGTGTTATTTGGATTCAATGTATTGATTTGCTTTTGGCATTGGACCAAAATCTGTTTTATAAATTAAAATGTTTTACAAAAACATGGGCCCAAAGAAGAGACTTTTAGACTACATTATAAATTAAACAATTTTTCGACTTACAAAATTATATGGTTTTTACATGGGAGTGGAGAGTGTGCAAAGCATTCTGAGTTTATGCAGATGTGTAATGATATATCATATACAGTTTGTCTCTTACAATTTTTGGTGTAATTAATGCATGTCTCTTACAATTTTTGGTGTAATTAATGCATGTCTCTTACAATTTTTGGTGTGATTTATGCAATCTTCAATTTTGGACATCTTTTGAAAGTGTCGTTATAGTCTGTGAAATTTTAGATCTGATCATTTTGAAATAAAAATAAAATATTGTGTAAATATTCAGCCGTTGATGTACTTTAGATTAAACTGATGAATATTTTTGAAATTGCTGTTCATGTAGCTTCAAAAGCAATCTTTTATTGAAACAGTTTTTCTTTTAGAAAATAACTTTTGTCCTTTTTTAAGAAGACCGGTGGTGACTAATTATTTCATAATTTACAGTCGAGTGACTTTATACTTCCCGAATTTTCCTACAAAATTCATGATTTTATACATAATGATTTTTCTTCAAGAAATTGTTATCCGTGATTTATTGAGAGAAAATCAAAGGGTATGAGTTCATAAAGAGTGAAATCTTGATTGTTTTTAAAAAAATCAACATGAAATATGTATTATGAAATATAAAGACACCACCGAACTTTCATAATTATCTACTAATGTAACACCGATTCAGTATTCCTTGTTTATAAAGTGCCATTTTACAACAGCAAAAAGTGTTTCCTTTGTCGACATTCATTCATTTTGCATCATGTTTGGGTTTTTTGCCTGTATTTTCTACTTTTATATAAGTATATCTAGATATGTTCATTATACATGCAATTAGTGTGCCCAGCACCATTACAATATTATATATTCATGTATACAAATATAGGTTGATGGCTTTATGCATACCAAATATTTAAAAGTTTCACAAAGTTTAAAATTGTTCAGAACTTTTTAAAGTTAACTACATTATTAATTTTTACTGCTCTGGAAGTTTTTAGGATATCCCTATTATCTGCTGTGTTTTTAACAAGATTTGCGAAAATAATTTCAGCTGTACTTATTATTATATAACTATATGTGAACATCATCAAATAGTTCACCTTTAAGTTAACAACAATGGTGATATTCATGTCTTTAACTTTAACAAAGTTCTGAACAATCATTTTATTTATTTTGCAATACTTTGTAATTCATGTTTGAATGTTTTCATGCTGGTAATGAAATGTAAATTTTGTCTGTTATGTACGAGATGTTTGCAACAATAATGATGATTATGTTTGCAACAATAATGATGATTATGTACGAGATGTTTGCAACAATAATGATGATTATGTACGAGATGTTTGCAACAATAATGATGATTACGTACGAGATGTTTGCAACAATAACAATGGTTATGTACGAGATGTTTGCAACAATTACGATGATTACGTACGAGATGTTTGCAACAAAAACAATGGTTATGTACGAGATGTTTGCAACAATTACGATGATTACGTACAAGATGTTTGCAACAATTACGATGATTACGTACGAGATGTTTGCAACAATTACGATGATTACGTACGAGATGTTTGCAACAATTACGATGATTACATATGAGATGTTTGCAACAATAACGATGGTTATGTTAGAGATGTTTGCAACAATAACGATGGTTATGTACGAGATGTTTGCAACAATAACGATGGTTATGTACGAGATGTTTGCAACAATTACAAGTTATGTTTGAGAGGGTTGCAACAATAATGATGATTATGTACAAGTTGTTTGCAACAATAATGGTGATTACTTTTACAAAATAAAGACTATACTGAAATAGAATTTCTTGTTTTTTTGTCTAGGTTTGTTGGAAGATTCGGCCCTATCAATGGGCAACTGCTTGTTTGATTGACAACTGGCGACTGTACAATAGTGAAGTGGCTTATGCAGGGTCTTACAAATTACCATTTAAAACAAAAAATATGAAACATGCTTAGGAAAAGTAATAATGCATAATTCATTCACATGACAAATTTGTGGCCAAAATCAAAGATTTTATTCATAAACAGTTCAATTTTTATGCAAAATTAGTAGGACAAAATGACGTCAATTTCATTGCTCGAAACAAGTATATAAGGTTATGTGATAAAAATATATCCTTTTGAATTAACTGGTGAGCATTCATTACTGCATCTTCAGATACTCCCAGTTCACTGTTACACACTGGCTTGTTCAGTACAGTCGGAGATTTGTGAAGATACCGTTAAAGGGGCTATGGCTCAGTACAGTGGAGATTTGTGAGGAAATAACCGTTAAAGGGGCTATGGCTCAGAAAAGTGGAGATTTGTGAGGAAATAAGCATTAAAGGGGCTATGGCTCAGTACAGTTTGAGATTTGAGAGGAAATAAGCGTTAAAGGGGCTATGGCTCAGTACAGTCAGAGATTTGAGAGGAAATAAGCGTTAAAGGGGCTATGGCTCAGTACAGTCAGAGATTTGAGAGGAAATAACCGTTAAAGGGGCTATGGCTCAGAACAGTGGAGATTTGTGAGGAAATAACCGTTAAACGGGCTATGGCTCAGTACAGTCGGAGATTTGAGAAAATTACCGTTAAAGGGGCTATGGCTCAGTACAGTCGGAGATTTGTGAGGAAATAACTGATAAAGGGGCTATGGCTCAGTACAGTGGAGATTTGTGAGGAAATAACTGATAAAGGGGGTATGGCTCAGTACAGTGGAGATTTGTGAGGAAATAAGTGTTAAACAGGCTATGGCTCAGTACAGTCGGAGATTTGTGAGGAAATAATTGATAAAGGGGCTATGGCTCAGTACAGTGGAGATTTGTGAGGATATAACTGATAAAGGGGCTATGGCTCAGTACAGTGGAGATTTGTGAGGAAATAAGCGTTAAACGGGCTATGGCTCAGTACAGTCGGAGATTTGTGAGGAAATAATGATAAAGGGGCTATGGCTCAGTACAGTGGAGATTTGTGAGGAAATAACTGATAAAGGGGCTATGGCTCAGTACAGTGGAGATTTGTGAGGAAATAAGCGTTAAACGGGCTATGGCTCAGTACAGTGGAGATTTTTGAGGAAATAACTGATAAAGGGGCTATGGCTCAGTACAGTCGGAGATTTGTGAGGAAATAAGCGTTAAAGGGGCTATGGCTCAGTACAGTGGAGATTTGTGAGGAAATAACCGTTAAACGGGCTATGGCTCAGTACAGTCGGAGATTTGTGAGAAAATAACTGTTAAAGGGGATATGGCTCAGTACAGTGGGAGATTTGTGAGGGAAAATCTCATTATTGTTCATGTAAACGTGGTTATGTCAGTCACCTTTCCAATGGTACCTTTGTGGTGTTAACGAAACAAGAGATGTTTGTCAAACATTATGCCCTCCCTGAGCGCCATGTTGTATGGATTATATGGACAATTGAATGAAATATGCATGGACCGAAATGACAGCTGATTGTCACTGTGGACATTGGATGCCATTGAGGCAGTTTTAAAATTATGACCATTCAAAGTTTGAGGATAGAGTGTGTTATGACCAAGACCTTTGACTCTATTACCTCAAAATCCATAGGAGTCATCAGCTGGTCACCAAAAATCTAAATGTCAAGTTTAAGGCCATGGGTGCAGGCATTGACAAGTTATCACACAGACAAGCTTTTTTCATTCAAGGTCACTGTAACCTTGACCTTTGACCCGATGACCCCTAAAATCATAAGGGGTCATCTACAGGTCAGACACAACTCCAAGTCAAGTTTGAAGGCCATGGGTGCAGGCATTGTCGAATTATCACTCGAAACATTTTCGTATTCAAGGTCAATGTGAGCTTGACCTTTGACCCAATGACTCCTAAAATCAATAAGGGTCATCTCCTGGTCAGGCCTAACTTCCATGTCAAGTTTGATGATCATAGGTTCAGGCATTGTTGAGATGTCACTGGGAGAAGATTTGTTAACATTTTTTGCATTAAAGGTAACTGTGACCTTGACCTTGGCCTGATGACCCCAAAGTCAAGAGGGGTTATCTACTGGTCAGGCCCAACCTTCATGTCAAGTTGGATGACCATAGGTCCAGGAATTGTTTGCTTTCAAGGTCACTATGACCTTGACCTTTGACCCCTAAAATCAACAGGGGTCATCTACT
The DNA here is from genome assembly GCF_026914265.1 of Mya arenaria. Classification (NCBI taxonomy): domain Eukaryota; kingdom Metazoa; phylum Mollusca; class Bivalvia; order Myida; family Myidae; genus Mya; species Mya arenaria. The sequence goes on from NC_069131.1 coordinate 74,031,963, forward strand.
GGTCAGGCCCAACCTCCAAGTCAAGTTTGAGGGTCATGGGTGCAGGCACTGTTGAGTTATCACTCGGACAACCTTTTATCGTTCAAGGTCACTGTGACCTTGACCTTCGGCCCAATGACCCCTTAAATCAATAGAGGTCATCTACTGGTCAGGCCTAACCTCCAAGTCAAGTTTGAGAGCCATGGGTGCAGGCATTGTCGAGTTATCACTCGGACAACTTTTTACCATTCAAGGTCACTGTGACCTTGACCTTTGGCCGGATGACCCCCAAAAACAAAAGTGGTCATCTACTGGTCAGGCCCAACCTCCAAGTCAAGTTTGAGGGCCATAGGTGCAGGCATTGTCCAGTTATCACACAGACAACCTTTTACCATTCAAGGTCACTGTGATCTTGACCTTTGGCCCAATAACCCCTTAAATCAATAGGGGCCATCTACTGGTCAGGCCTAAGCTCCAAGTCAAGCTTGAGGACCATGGGTGCAGGCATTGTCGAGTTATCACTAGGACAACCTTTTACAATTCAAGGTCACTGTGACCTTGACCTTTGGCCCAATGACCCCCCCCCCAAAAAAAAATAGGGGTCATCTACTGGTCAGGCCCAACCTCCAGTTCAATTTTGAGGGCCATGAGTGCAGGCATTGTTGAGTTATCACTCGGACAACCTTTTACCATTCAAGGTTACTGTGACCTTGACCTTTGGTCCAATGACCCCCAAAAACAATAGGGGTCATCTACTGGTGAGGCCCAACCTCCAAGTCAAGTATGAGGGCCATTGGTGCAGGCATTGTTGAGTTATCACTCGGACAACCTTTTACCATTCAAGGTCACTGTGTCCTTGACCTTTGGTCTGATGACCCCCAAAAACAATAGGGGTCATCTACTGGTCAGGCCCAACTTCCATATCAAGTTTGATGACCATAGGTCTAGGCATTGTTGTGTTATCACTCGGACAAGCTTGAAATTATTTTACCATTCAAGGTCACTGTGACCTTGACCTTTGACCCAATGTGCCCTAAAATCAATAGGGGTCATCTACTGGTCAGGCCCAACCTTCATATCAAGTTTGATGACAATACGTCCAGGAATTGTTGAGTTATCACTCGGACAAGCTTTGGTCTACCGAAGGACCTACCGACTGACCGACTGACCGACATGTGCAAAGCAATATACCCCTCTTCTTCGAAGGGGGGCATAATAAAGTACCACCGTTGCTGCTAATGATGTCACTGCTGAAGATTTTAAACCAGACTTTACAAGGTAAAGGTGAAATCTTGTAAAAATATTCAACTAGAAGAACTTGTCATATTTATTGATACAAATGCAAGACAATTAAGGAGGTGAGAGCATGTTAGGTGTCCATTGTCAGGACTCCGGATTTTGTCTTCTCTTGCTGAACAGTTTTGGTCTCAATCCAGCCATTGTGATCAAAATGGCCTCCTGGATAATAAAAATATAAATAATTTTAAGTTTATCCAACAATCCAATTATCTAACACCAGCCTAAGGGTATTCATTCCCTCAAAATAAATAACAAGTGCATACTAAGGTAGTTTTACAAAAAGTTGTTTGTACAGTCCAGCAATGGTAATAATAATGAACTCCTGGACAAAGAAATAAATGTGTTATCTAAAGTGGTTAAAGGAAAACAGAACTTCTTGCCAGATTATAAATAATACCAGCATAACCAACCTCCTCTACCCCCCATAACCCGACCCACTCCAAACACACCCATCAACCCTTAGATTGGGGTCCTCCATGCCCAATTGTCCTATACCCCCTCCTCCTCCCCTCCCTTACCTACATCTACATCTATTATGTATGTCCTATATACCCTATCACCAACCCTCCCCCTACCATGTCTACCTACCTCCATTCTAATGGTTCTACTCCCCTGCTTTACGCAGTGTTAAGATAGTCCTGGAACAACAGGCTCGGTCCCCTACATCTATTATGTATGTCCTTTATCCTGCTATCACCACTCATCCCCCTCCTTTAACCCTACAGAATCTACATACATGTAACTCAGTTCTGCCCTGCACTTGATATGTGCTAAAGTACTGTTGGAAAATGCTCAATACCCCACATCTATTATCAATTATTTATGTCCTATATTCAACTATTTCCAACCTCCCCCTAATCCTACCGTATCTACTTACCTCAGTTCTGATAGTCCTACTCCCTTGCTGTGGACAGGTATTTAGGTAGTGCTGGAACAGTAGACTGGGGTCCTCCACACCGAGTTGTTCATCAGACTCTAGACTGGCTTCCAGACCTTTCACTCCTCCAAACACCACCAGGCCGTGCCTGTAATTATACCATTTATATACTCAATGTTTAGCAAGAGCACTGTTAAATATTCAACCCAGAGTTGTGGACCTTTCTGCATATGTGCATGTTCTCTGGCAACATGTACCGGTTAACCTATTTTTTTTAACATGTATTAATCTTCTAGCTAAGGTTAAAGTTCCTTCATGACAACGACAACAATACCAAGGCTATATTAATACCTCAACTTTTTCATTGAAAAACAGACAAAGGTGAAAATAACGTTTTTTAAACTTCAAGATGCAACATATCAAGTAAAAACATTATGCCAGGTAGTCAAGGATATATCACTGATATTTAAGTTGAAACGGTAAGGTACTTCAGAAAAACTTGAAAGATACACATGTATTAAATACATACAGATGTCAAATTTCAACCTGGCTTAGTTATTATTGTGAAAGAAATTTATGAATGTTAAGTAATTTCAATTAAGATTTTATTTCTATTCAATCAACACAAGTGCGAAACTCACTTGAAATCTGCATCCTCTAATGAAAACTCATCCAAATCCGTCCCCCTCTCAGAAGTGCCGATGGTGAGATCGTATGTCTCTGGGTATGGGCTCTCTGTGAAAACTGCCCCTAAGGAGCCTGCCAGTCTCACCGTATAGCCCCAATAAAGCCCTGCTTGGGTTCTTGGCTCACTGGGCGACACTACTGTCCCCCGCATGTTCTTCCGATCTGAAAAAAGTAACACTTCATTACCAGTTCATTTCCACAGTAAATTACAGTAATAATTCATAACCAGTCAATTTACACAGTTATATTTCATAAGTAGTCAATTTACACAGTATTATTTCATAACCAGACCATTTCCACAGTTAATATCAGAACCAGACCATTTCCACAGAAAAATTTCATGACCAGTCCATTTCAACAGTTACATTTCATAACCAGTCAATTTCAACAAAGATGTAAACCAATCTGAGAGATGAGAGTAAGACATGTACCTGTAGTGGCAGGGTCAATCTTCACGGTGACCCGGACTCCGGCCTTCAAATGCTTGTCTATCTGAACATCCTAGAGGTGGCAGCAGAAATTAAAATGGTGAAAAATATATCCAATAAAATAAATAATTATGTCCTCACCTAATGCCAACACAATAAGCAACTTATTATATTATTAAAATTATTTATAAATGGGTTACCAAGCTTTTTGTGTCCAAAAAAACATCATTAGAGTTTTGATATGTTATTGAATTTATATGAACTAATGGGTCTGAATCCGTCTGATACAACCAGCATTGAGTTTCAATGTGTTGGGATAATCACCATAACTTAGAATGTAGTACAAAACATATTTTAGAATGAGCTTTACTTTCAACTTTAGCGCCAAAACACACATGCCCGCTAGGGGGTGCTGTAGCTCAACAATTAATGGCATCATTATATACATGTATAAAGTGCTTTAAAGAACAGTCAATTGATGATGGTTTGTATCAAATTTCATGAGCATTGGCAGACTTTCGTTTTTTTTCAGAGGAACATGGTCATGTACATATAAGACACTCTAAAAATAAAACCTCAACAGAAAATCAAAATTGATCCATTTTCATTTATCCTTCCACTGTGGATTGTTTTAATTTTGTGAGGCTTTTCGCGGTTTCCTGGTTTTAGCAAACTTCTCATCGCCATCATCAAGTAAGGGGCAAACATAGGTAATTCAATATTTCTGCGTTTTTTGCGCCCAGAACAATTCACGAAAATTTGTGGGTTATAAACCCTCGCAAAATTATAATCATCTAAAATATCCTAACCTTGGTGAATTCAACATAAACAAATGAGCCTCTTTCATTCCTTAGGGGTATATGGGGTAACAACACCCTTGCTTTAGACAACTAGGAATATTTCATAAATCCAACTGTTCTAACCTTGGTGAGCCCGATATTAACAAAGGAGCCTCTCCCCTCCCTGGGGGGCTTATTGAGGACAACGCCTTCCCTATATACAGCCTCGTCTTGGGCTCGCATGTGGTGGGGGCAGTCTAGCGGATTCAACACTCCTGAAATAGATTAGAAGGTTAAGCAACACTAACTATTTGAAAATTTAATTGTTTTCAACAATTGATGTATAAGTGAAAACAAAGATCTTAGTTAACAGCTTTCATTGTCATGTGATTGAGACAGTCAAGAATATTCAACACTTCTGGAATAGAATGTGGGTAGGTTAAACACCACCAATAATTTCTTATATAATTCAGAAGATATCTTAGGGTTTGGGAAAAAAATCTCTCCTTGTAAACTGGATCCCATGGACTTTGCATGGAAATGGAGCATTCTTAAAGACACAGATTGATATTTCATCATGTACATGTGATACAAAAGTAATGTTGTATAATACAGACAAAAAGCCTTGTTTGCACACTTATCCATGATAGCGTGGCAGTTCATATTGTCCTGAGAATATTTATGAATGATCACAATTGATAAAACCATATGAATCAAATCAACTTCTAAATTATTCAATACAACACCCAATCCTCAAATATTTTTCATATTTATTGATACCGTAAATGACTGGGTATAAGACGATAGGGGATATAAGACGCAGGCAAAAAATTCCATGAAAAAATCTGAGAAAAAACTTTTAATCTATGTTTTCGGTTAAAGGACGCATACAAAATATGTAAAAATCGTCTGCCAATCTTGGCCACCATGTTTGTTGACGGTGACGAAAAAAAATAATCGGAAAAATGGCGATGGTTATCTTTAAAACCATACAATGATAATGCAAAATACGTTCCATTTTTATTCGTTTCATGTTAGGATAGGCACTGAAAAGTACTAAGTGTGACAATTTGTTTCTGGATTGCACTGAAAAGTACCTTTTATGACTATTTGTAAGATTTCTTTCTGGCAGTCTATCGTAAACGATAACCTGTCGAGAATGAAAAGTGAAGTTATGCAAAAATCTTATATTGTACGGATTTGTTCTCAAAATGTCAACACCTACAGAAAAGAATAAAGAACATGGAAAAGTGCCAAAAAACAAGACCATATTATCGCATCAGTTTGTAGTATTGGTATGTTAAACAGGTCTAAAGGCAGTGCGAATCTTTCACACCTTGTCGTACAACCGACAAAAATATTTTGACAGTGCCCAACTATGCTTTTTTATATGCATGTTTAATTATTGTTTAATACAAATTAATATTGAATACTTTTAATAGTACAATATTTTTTTAAATTATAAACTTTTTTAAATTATAAACATCTTACGATATACCATATCCTGATCTTCAACTGCTGTTTTAACCAGTATATACTCAATCGATATGACGCGAGTAACATCCCTTTCTACATAAATCTAAACAAACTCTTGGTCTCAAATCGACCTCAGAGAAAAAGTTAAAAAGCTTGGTTACTGGTTATTAGAAGCAGGCATTTTTTTTACATCGAAATCTGTGGGGAAAAAATGCGTCTAATACCCAGTCATTTACGGTACAATGCTCAAGTAATTATGGAGATGAAATATGGGGTTCGCATTGATTTGTTCACACACCATTTCTAGTAGTTTTTTGCAACATTTTAAGTTTTCTAACCTCTTTCCTAACCTCACTTCTCATGGCATACACCAGCATACTGTCATGTGGGCAGAAGTATTTGCAGAGAAACTAGGGACATTCTAGGCACTGTAGAATTCAGACCAGCTGGACATTTCTGTGTCCATGCAGACCTCTCCCCCTCCCTTACCCTCAAACACACATATACCGGGGTATATACACAAACTAAACCTGCCTGCATATTGGAGGTCCTTGTGTTGTGGGAAGAAGGACTTGCGAAGGTACTGGGGACATTCAAGGTACTGTAGAATCCGGGCTAGCTGAACGTTTCCTTGTCCATGTTTACCAACTCCCTTAAATTCTCCCTCTGTTGTCCTGAAATCATCAGTGGCTATTTTAAAGGTCAGGATAAGGACAACATTTGTATAAATATCTTTGTTTTGCACAAAAATGTCATATCATAGTCAAGCGTGACTGCGTTGACACACAATGTAGATATATAATAGATGTAGATCAGGATTTCATCCAAGCATATTGTAGCAGTAGCCATTTTTGTAAACAAGCGCAACAGTGCTAATCTTAACTCTTGTCTCTTGTGGTTTATTGGTCAACTATTTAAGTCATACTTACTGGCCTTGCTACAGATGTGCATCCTTTTTTTTTGGCAACATGTGTACATCAAGTCTAATTGAATATCTTGAACTGAACTTTGAGTTAAAAAAAATTGCATGCTTTCATGTCGAAAAAAGGGTATACCTCGAAAAGTAGTCAAGAGTCATGGGTCTTGTGCGTATTATCTCTGGCAACATGTGTACCAAGTTTTATTGAAATATCTAGAACTTGTTATTAGAAATGGCCAAAGTTAAAATCCTTGTATGTTAGTTTGTTTCAAAAAAGGGCATAACCTAGCAACCATTTAGGTCATAGTTATGGGCCTTGCTATACATGTGTATAGTGTCTTTGACAGCATTTGTACCAATGTTCAGTTGAATATCTTAGACAAGGTTTCAAAAAAAAAGAAATTCAATACAAACATAAATATGACTGGACTACTTACTTTTCTGTGGAGCCGGACTCATCGAACACGACTATTTCATCAATGTTGAACACCACAGCTGCCCGCGCTATCTGAAAACACATTCATTACAACTTATATAGAAGTAATATCTTTCTTAGATATGACCAGCATTGTGGCCCAAGTAAAAATACGGGGCCATATTGTCTTGGAGGTGAATAAGGAAGGTATGATTCTATGAGCTGATTGTGCAAAACTTTGTCAGAAATCTTCACTTCTATGGAAGTTTCATAGAAACACTTGATATTTGCAGTACATCTTAAAATATTAAGTGAACTTCAATAAAGTTCTGAACAATCACACTTATATAAACTATATAGTTAATCCTATTAAGTATTTGTACATAAATGTATGCTAACCTGTCCCGCCAGGTAAGTGCGTAGCTCAGGAGACTGGGCGTTATCCAGGATAGACCCTGGCAGAGCGATTGATATTGTGTATGGCCGACCTGCAAATAGATTTTAATTCAAACTATACTTGTCATTGTAATTCAAAATTAGAAAACTCCTTTAATCATGTCACATCATGTATTAATGAATAAGCAACCATTTTTTAAAACAAACATATAATGATAGTTTTGCTTGCAATCATGTGTTTCCCATATATGGCTGACAATTTAATCCTATATTAGTTCATTTCAGTTCACAACATTTATACATTCATTGCTACTCAATTAAATGGATAAAAAAAGCATTACTTGTGGTTCTACTTTTCTCAGTAAGATCGATTCCCATATTGTGTATATTTAACATTCAGCATGGTTCCCAGATTCAATTACTAATTTCAATTTTGCATGATCATTTGATTACATGGTCAAAACTGAACGGCTCTCTTTCACTTAACTGAAGTAATAATCTATATAAATGACAAAAAAGAGTACAGTCTACTGACTAAACATCCCTAGGGGTAAAATTTGTTGAATTAAACAAAATCAAAATATTTACATTCTCCCTAGAACTTCTGTTAGAACTAGAACTGTAAGCCATAGGCTAACGAATACCCCCCACCCCTCCATGTCTAGGTTGTTTGCCCTGGAGTTAGGTCGGACAAAGCTAATTTTGCCTACAAGGGGAGATAACTCCAGTCAGGGTCATGTGACCTGTACCAAATTCACAGAGGCGAAAGTTTACAACATGGCCATTAATTTCTGAAAGTTTGATAAAGATTTGTTGAATAATAACAAAGATGAATCCCGGACAGGGCTTATTTTGCCTACTTTAACACATCAAGGGGAGATAACTCCAGTCAGGGTCATGTGACCTGTACCAAATTCACAGAGGCGAAAGTTTACAACATGGCCATTAATTTCTGAAAGTTTGATAAAGATTTGTTGAATAATAACAAAGATGAATCCCGGACAGGGCTTATTTTGCCTACTTTAACACATCAAGGGGAGATAACTCTCGTCAGGGTCATGTGACCCGTACCAATTTCACAGAGGCGCAAGTTTACATCATGGCCATTAATATCTGAAAGTTTGAAAAAGATTTGTTCAATAACGACAAAGATGAATCCCGGACAAAAAAAAAACGGATGGACAGATGGACAGACGGACAGACAGACAGACGGACAACCCGATTCCAGTATACCCCCCCCAAACTTTGTTTTGGGGGGTATAAAAAAGGCCATTCATATTGGACAGCACTTAAGGGATTGTTACGTCACTGTTTATTTCAATATCAAACTTTGATTGGATTAGTGTGACATCATTTTACCCATAGTATGGTCAATTACCGGCTATTCATTTCTAATTAACTTTCCCAAAAAATAGAATACACAGCTGCAAAAGATTTTACTGATGTTTAATCGTGATGAAAACTTAATTAAAAATATATATAAAAGGATTGATGGCATTTTGTGTCCACGCTGTAAGGCATGCAAGCATATTCCATAAAGCAATCTATGTTATCAGAGAACATTACTATCACATTACCCTGTGTTTTCTGCTGTTTTTCCTCCTTCAACTTCCTGTTCTCTGTTTCCATGGCAACTGTTTCTGCCGCCTTCTGTCGTTTCAGCTGCTTGAGAAGTTTCTCTTCCCGCCATTTCCTTTTCCGGGCCTTATCTGAGTTATTGCAGACATAAAACCATGTTATGAAACATACCTATGTGTAATAAATATGTGTTTACACATAAGATTGAAATGAGGAGACCTTAAAATGTACATTTAAGTTTTTTACATTATGACCAAAAGCTACTACAGAATGTGCATGTAAATGTTTACAAAAGATGCAAAACATATAGTTCATTTTATTTTTATCCAAATAACTTAAGTTTATATTATTGTAAACTTAATTAAGTTGCCTGTCTCCAACCAAAAGCCTAATGTTAATAAAGTATTAACTGCATATACCTGCTTGTGTTTATGTTTAATACGGAAGGCAAAAACCAGCAAATCAACAATTATTATGTCTGATTTAATATCTTACTTTCCTCCTTCCATTTTATCAGCTCTTTTGGCTGAAAAACAAAATCACATTTCAAAATTTAATAATGTTAATCTCATGTTTTATCCTAGAATATAGCATTAAGAAAGAAACTCATTTGATAACTGATAGTTCCATTCATTAAAGCATATATTGTTTGTTCACAATGTTAGTGATTGACCATAATTTACAGGTCTTTTCCAGTTTTTGGGGGAAAAGGATCCTATTAAAAATTGGATTTTTTTTTTACTTTTCACATCAATAATGAATTTGTGAGTTTCTATGCCATATTATTTTCATATAAAACAATATATAATTAGGTATAATTTTGAAAAATGATAACTGTGTTGTGATAGTATTATTAAAAAACCAGTTCAACAGGTTCATTTTTTTAACAATGGTCGAAAATAAAACAAGCCCGCAAGCCCTGCACTGGTTAAATGTCTCCCGGGCTTGCTCAAATTCTGAATTTTATATAGCAGGGCTTGTTAAAAAAAAATTATGCTAAGCTTTAGTACATGTATATGAATTCAGGCTTGTTCATCCAAAAGTCTAATTTCAATGATTGTTTTAAGTATTGAGATTAATTGCAGGGAAATAAAGATATTAAACATAAAATTATGCTCGCATGGTAGTAATAAATGTAGATCAAAGAAAACCGCCTTGTCAGAGGTCTGATGTCAAATCCAAAGGAATGGCCTCAAGGAATATGGCATTTATGAGGAAATTGCATTGAAATGAGATTACACTTAAACACTACTATGCCGTCATGTTTCAAAGAAAGCCTCTTGAAACACACCGTGACAGCAGACGTGCTGGCATGTTTGATTGAGACAGGCAGCCAAGACAAACATGTCCTGATGAGACTTCTAGTGTCATTAGAATTGTTAGAACATTGGTTTTAAAACATAATCAATCAAAATTCCATCAACCGTTCTTGAAATGTATTGTTTACACACTAAAGTTATTTTATGCACCAGTCAATTGTAACCACAGCCACTGGGAATAGCGGGGAAATAGACCATGTTTTTACCTTCCAGGTGGCCCTGCAGTGCCGAGTGTATGCGGTGGTTTTGTTTTCGCGTTAAAAAAACAGGAGGTGGGCCTTACCAAGGACGTCCCCGAGGTGCGGGGCATTTAGCAGGGTTTTATGGTGCATTAGCAGTATAAACAGTATTTGGTCACTTTTTATATACATTATAAGTGAATTTTTGGTCAATGGAATGACGAACAATGACTTCGATCATGATCACTACACACTTATTCAACATTTTATTTTCAAAAAATTGAGTCACAGTGGTTCATGCAACATGTAGTCATTCTAAAATGCCGTCCAGGCTTCTTTTTCAATGATGTTTGGCCAGGACAAACATCATTAAAAAAGAAGACTGGACGGCATTTTAGAATAACTAGGTGGACGTCCTGTACAACGACAAAACAAAAACCTCGAATGTTCTTCAGAAATATGGAATGTATGAAGTGTGGGTGTTTTTCTACGCACATTGGTTGGCCTTTCATCAAAGCTTCTGTATAACTTTTCCTCCATCATAAACAAATTTGTTAAAATGTTTTTGTAAACATCACGTTTTAATCAGGGTGGATTAAACGATTTTACAGAGCGCTTTATTAACTTGGATCAAAAATGTGGAAGCTATTCTGCGGATCAAGCCGGTATAGCATTGTGAAAGATTTATCTAACCGGTATTGTTTCTAATCGGACAAGTTACTTAAAGTCTTTGTTGACCAATTAAAATCGTATCCTAAATAGACTCTCCGTAAGTAGGATGTGCACTATAGTCAAACTGTAATTTGGCTAGCTCCAATTTGGACTTTGGTAGTTTTAGCACGGACCTATAAAGCAAGCTTTGATTGGATTAGTGTGACATAGGTCCATGGTTTAGTTAATTTTATACGGACTATAATTACGCGTCGTTGCTTATCCATATTAACAGACGCCATGATTAATAATCTGGGACCAATAACTACTCCCAGCAAAAATGATATTTAAGCTTTAACAATACTTTATATATTTTGGCATGGACAATACAGTTGAGGGTTGTGGCTTTACAGAGAAATTTTACAATGTACAGATTATAATAATGTTTCCCTGAGCACCCATATTATTGTGGTTAACGTCTTTGCTGGATGTGTGCGTCGAGGAGACGTACAGACGGGGCATGAGTCTGATATTTTTCCCAAATATTGTTTATATCTTGAACACCTCAGAATCAAGGGTTTTTTAAAGGGACGGGATTTACACAACAACGTTTGCCGTTCATCTAAATCGCCTGGTGCCCCTCAACTCTGCTCATTGCCTCCCCCACACCGGTCGGAGAAAAATATTGATAGGTTCATTATTTCTCTGTATCTGTAATCCTACTCCAAGATTATAGTTAGTTATTTTGAATCAAACACTTCTAAAATAGTCGAATGACGAAACATATGTATTAAAACAGGTAAGACTTTGAAGGCTATTAAAGCACTCCGGAGAGGGCCGTAACTCGGGAGAGGGCCGTAACTGATGTTGGCAAAACTCGTGGCCCAATCCCTTTGCATGCTTGATTTTTTATAATTTCGGTTTAGATATAGTGTTAAAATTTGCATTGATATTCTCATTGTCAAGTTTGTTCTCATGCAATAAAATATTATTAAGCCCTAGGCAGTAGTTATTCTCCCTGTGGCGATTATCAACCAAAAGACATTATATTATTCTATATAATGAATATCATACATGTATATCAAATAATTCAAATTCAAATTTTATTTTGTAAAGAAAGGCCGGCCCATAATACAACACATACAATACAAAACATAAAATCTTTTAATGCATATTATAAACAAACATTTACGTTGATATGGCCTTGTTTAAAAATACTGCATACATGTAAGTTCACATTGAAGTGCAAATCTATCTAATGAAAGAGTTACATCCTTCTTATATGAAAAAAATATGTTTTATCGTGCCAAATTGTGTTTTATTGAACCTGTTTGGATTCATTTTGTTTTTCAGTATGTAACAACTATATGTTTTAACGACCAATTTACAAAACAGAGAGAAATTGAAAGGTTTTTTTTTCAAAAGGGGGCAAAGGTAAATGTATAAATTTGAATACAATGACATGAACTGCAATTAAAAAGGCAGCGTTTGTACGTATGTAACAAATATATTTTTTACGACTTTTTTACAGACAGACAGACAGACAATTTATTTTGACTTGTACAATGTACATCGTCAACAACACATTATGATATAACATATAATGTCAACGTTTATGTACAGATCATGCAAACAAATGAGTATATACAGTGTACAAAGGTATTCAATACTTCTTAGTAATTAAATGAAATAAACTAATATATATCAGAGGATGAACATTAAATAGATTTATGTTCTAACATTAATCAAAGCGGATCTTTCTTTGAGAGCATTTTTAACAAACAGACATAGTTTAATCAGTTCATCTCTATTATTAGATTTCAACAGCTGCATATATTTAAATACAGAAGGTCTTATAAAGTAACAATTGTTGATATATTTCTTTCTTAAATTGCTGAAGGATTAACAAACACAAATAAAATGATATTCAACTTCGATGTCATTAGAGTTACAACACAAACAATATCTTTGGTTGCGTGCAACGTTATTTCTACCAGTTTGAATATGGAGTGGGTGCACGGACAGCCGTAGTCTACAAAAGAAAAAAAACGTAAACTCTTTGGTAAAATATCTAAATAAGGTTCATATTCCAGACAGGTTTTAAAATGTCTATACACATCTAACACCGTGCTATTTTCTATAGTACTATACCGATTTTGTTTAAAAGTATCGTGAATTCTACATTTGAAATTTTCTATGAATGATTTAACATTAACATTGTAAATATCATCAAACACATATAACTAAAACCATAATCATTTAATATCTTTTTAACATTATACACTTAATTACGGCAACCTTTATCACTATCACTCTTAGCCTGTTTGTATACAGATTTCATGATAATATTATCACTGTTGGCAACCTTAAACCAATAAGACAATATACGAACATATCTATGAATATATAATGGAAAAACAGAGAAATTGAAAGTTTTTTCAAAAGGGGGCCAAGGTAAATGTATAAATTTTGATACATCATGCATATCTCAGGGCCGAGTCAAGGAATTGACGTTGGGGGGGGGGGGGGGGCGAAGCAAAGATGCGCGCAACCTTTTGACGTGCGTCCCTCCCTTAAAAACGAAATACCTTTGGCATAAAATGTTTGCACGGAAAACGGAAACTTGTGGTTACTCTCCAAAGAAAACAATTTCTAGTGCGAAATGGACTATTTTGAGAGTATTTTATAACCTTTTCCTGCACTGTTGATATTGACAAGTAAAACTTGAAACAAATTGATGTGTTGGGGGGGGGGGGGCAACGCAGATTGTAAAGGCTACTTGTTTCAGTTTTGCAATGTTAAATTAACATTACCTTAATCTTTATCTTAATTTGGACCAGCGTTGGAACGACAGATTTCTAAATTTATATGTAATATATAATAGCTAATGTACACAAAAACCATGCATATGCTTCCGTGGCGGGAGTGTATAATTTCAATCACGAGGGTAGTGGGTGAAGAAACTGTTTTGTACCATTTAGTGCAACGTCCAATAACTATAGCTAGTGTGTACAAGAAAAGGCATTGTTGTTTATATATATCGCACGTTACTTTTTGTTTTATTGTTCAGTTCCACCTATCTGTTACCGTTCCGATGTGGGAGTTATACATACAGTAGAAAATATATATTATATAATATATTGAAGAAAACAAGTACTAATGATATATATATATATAATGAGTTTCCGGTCCGTATAGAAAATCTTGACCATATAAAACGAATTGTTATGTTACTCATCCCTGCTACCGCCGGTGACCGAGATTAAACATTTTATTAAAAATAAATGAGTTATGAGTGGATTTCACGTTTGAAAAAGTGGATTTCACTTGTCAAAATGTGGATTTCACTTCGATTAAATTGCTCTAACTTCTTCATTTCTTGATATATTTCAATAAAATTTGAAATGTAAACCCTTCATTAGGCACTTTCCAAAATGTATACAAAAAATAAAAATTACTAATTAATAAAACTGAATTAAGAGTGGATTTCACTTCTCGAAAACTGGATTTCACCTCGATTTCCGATCTATTTTCGAAAAATTGCTCTAACTTCTTCATTTTTTGACCAATTTCAATAAAATTTGAAATATAAACCCTTTATGAGGCACTTTCTAATAAATATACAAAAACAGAAAATTATTTATTAAAATTAATGAGTTATGAGTGGATTTCACTTATCGGAATCTGGATTTCACCTCGATTTCCGATCTATTTTTGGAAAAAATTGAAAAATTGCTCTAACTTCTTTATTTTTTTACCAATTTCAATAAAATTTGAAATATAAACCCTTCATGAGGCACTTTCCAATATGTATACAAAAAAAAAAAATTATTAATTAAAATAACTGAGTTCTGAGTGGATTTCACGTTTTGAGTGGATTTCACGTGAAATCCACTGGATTCCTGTATCACCCCGCACCGGAACCAGTCTACAACAAGCTTTCAAGATGGCGATGGGAAGAAAAGGAAACGTAAACAAAACTTTTGTTAAATTATACTTTATACGGCCTGTTTTTGATAAATCATACGTTAATTAACATTAATGGAACGTAATTGTCTACAATACGCTTGTTAAAATATCTTTAAAGAAGGACAGATTAAGTAAATTGATTAACAAGAAGAAACGTTTAATCTAAATCATGTAGGCGCTTATTAAAATAAGTTGCCAGTATCATTCTTGAGATACAAGATACAAGACCGCTTCGTATAAAGTCGGGTATATGTTGACAAGAAAAATAAGCTCAAAGAGCTTATTTTTCCAATATGATATCCAATATTGTTTTTAAACAGTGAACTTAAAAAGTAATTAATTTGTTTTTCTATAGTTTCGAAAAGGTTTGAAAATTAGTAAATTTCTAGTGAGACAGTGTTTACTGAAAATGTTGTTAATTATGTTATCTGTTTTGTTTTTAATATATGCATATTGCAATCAATTATTAACAAATTTGAAGCTTTCTATTGCCATTAAAATAATAATACTCAACCAATCATATGGCTCCTTTATAACCATGTCCTTACTATAGTACACTCAACGAGTTAGACACACTTTCCTCGCTCACTCAGACGGATAAAGTCAATGATCCCGGACTTCCTCCGAGGGTAAAACTGTTGCCCTCGCTAAAATCCCTCGGAGTTCCTCCGAGTGGCTGGTTTACAGCCGAGTTTAATATGAACGATAGCGTTGAAAATCGTCCAATTTTATGACCCCTCGGCGGAACTCCATGTCCAATCAGATAAGCAAGAAATCACTCTTGTTCAGAAGTTTTTTTATGCTTATGTACATTATTAATCGTACAAGATTCTTACCAGCGTTAAATTTGTATATTCGTGTGTCCGAAAACGCCAGTTGAATATAGTCTTGACTTGTTGATATTAAACATTGAATTATTGATAAATTGTATTGTATCATAAAACAGCCAACATTTTACACGATTCTGAACCATGGCCTTTGACGTCATGCGCGTGATCAAAACATTATATAGAATATACTTTTTATTACTGGTGGTTAAAAATAGCTATGACGTTTTGGGGAATTTTTCCACAGAAAACGAGGCAAGAAGGCTTCAACCATGCGCTGTGAACTTTGAACGCGTGTTTGACCTCCTGATTTATCGAAAATTTGTAATAAGTAACCAAGCCTTTTTCGTGTGAAATGTGTTTATCAATGTATTCAGTCATTAGTAAAACACACGTTTATAAGATGCATGTGCAAATAGTGAAATACGACTGCATTCTTGTGGTAAGCTAACTTCATGTAAAACGGGCAGAGGAAAAAGAATAATAGCAATTTACTGAAGCCGTCATTATCGATGGAAATTTAAAAAAATAAATAACTTCAGCGTAGATTCTTATCAAGTGTCCTCAGAGTTTCGCGGAGGTTTCCCCTCCGAGGAACGCCGCGTTCGCCATTCTTCGGCTGACTGATCACCCTCCGAGGGCCTTAAATTCCAACTCCGAGGAACGCGGACAGACGATAAATTTGTTGCATTTGCCGCGATAGCGAAAATCCACGGAGGAAAACGGAATGTGGGTCTTACTCGTCGAGTGTGCTGTAATATCAAATTAAGATATTGTTGAGCCAGGTTTGTTTTGATTCAGCACATTGGAAATGAAATATGCTTCTATCATGGCAATTGTTTTAGATTTTTGACACTTTTTGTTTCTTCAAAGGAGGAATTTGGGTATGAAAATTGGGAAAAATATATACTTTTAAATGGTCCGAAATTCAGCTCAGAAATTAATAAATAAAATTCTCATTTATTTCAGGTTCGGCTTCCGCCAGAGGTGAACAGAATTCTGTACATCAGAAATCTCCCATACAAGATCACAGCCGAGGAAATGTATGATATATTTGGCAAGTATGGAGCCATTCGACAGATAAGAGTGTAAGTATTGTAGCTGCAATGTTTAGATCTCTAACAATACCAAATTTTACTTAAAAAAAAAGGCTAGGTTACTCAGGGGAATGCTGTTAGAAAAAATGGGCAAAAGCTCTCAATTCAATGTTTAATTTGCAGCGTGAAAAAATGAACTGAAGTCCATAATATGTTCTTTTTTAACCATATTTATGGAAGGATATTACTTGGTAATCAAGAAATTGTATATGAAATGCATTGCATTCAGTTACTTTGATGTTGAGATGCTTGAGTATTTTAAATGTAGGATTTCTTGAAAATATTTGGAACTTTTCAAATTAAAAAAGTAATACAATGTGTCAACCCATGTTAGACTAAAAGATTTGTCATGACATTAGAGACTTTTCAAAATGAAGAAGTAAAACTTAGTGTCTACGGCACATCTAGCCATGTAACACTAAAAGATGTCATTAGGGACTTCAAATTGAAGGAGTAATACTTTGGGTGTACCTATGTAACACTTAAAGATATTTTATTACTATTAAGTCAATTTCAGTTTAAAGTATTTGATTATTGATTATCAAGGTCTATATATAACAGGGCTTTTTCTGCCCATTTTGGGAAAAAGACCCTAGACATTTTGGGAAATTTTGCGTAGTGAAAATGCGGAAATTGGGAAATTTTACAGTGAAAAGAAAAAGCTGTCCAGTCTCCTGTGAATTGGGAAATGATTTAATATTAGTATATTTTCCCTATAAAGGACCCACAATGGCTGAAATATCAATCCTTGGGGTGTAAATATCTATTGCAATAAATCATGACAGATAATATTTCATATCTCTGAATGTGATGAAAATCAATGATTTCTGAGTTCAATTACCAAAAAAACTTCACATCACATAATTTATTAGGTTGTTGAAAATGAACCAGTACAGGTAAAAAGAATTTCTAAAAAAAAAAAAAAAGGGGGGTACTATAGAAAAAGTCCTGTATAATCAGTGTCCTTTATAGCTTGTAATACTCATGAATGGTCAAATATATAATACATGTAACATTTTAAAGAATAGCATTTATACTGTCCCTGTGTCTAAATATGTACATTATATAATGCTTCTGACTAGCATTATTCATTGATTGAAACTAAATTATGATTCTCTTTCTTTCCAGTGGGAACACTCCAGACTCAAAGGGTACAGCGTTTGTAGTGTATGAGGACATCTTTGATGCGAAGAATGCCTGTGATCATCTCTCTGGTTTCAATGTGTGTAATCGTTACCTGGTTGTTCTCTACTACCAGTCAAATAAGGTATGAATATTGTATTGGTAATTGTAACCAGTGGATATTTAAGATTATGATTATAAATGAAATGTTTAGATATTGCCATGATCCTTGAGGGTGACAGTGATCTCTGAGGGTGACAGTGCACCTTGCCATGATCCTTGAGGGTGACAGTGATCTCTGAGGGTGACAGTGCACCTTGCCATGATCCTTGAGGGTGACAGTGATCTCTGAGGGTGACAGTGCACCTTGCCATGATCCTTGAGGGTAACAGTGATCTCTGAGGGTGACAGTGCACCTTGCCATGATCCTTGAGACTGACAGTGCACCTTGTCACAATCCTTGAGGCTGACAGTGCACCTTGCCATGATCCTTGAGGCTGACAGTGCACCTTGTCATGATCCTTGAGGGCGACAGTGCACCTTGCCATGATCCTTGAGGGTAACAGTGATCTCTGAGGGTGACAGTGCACCTTGCCATGATCCTTGAGGGTGACAGTGATCTCTGAGGGTGACAGTGCACCTTGCCATGATCCTTGAGGGTGACAGTGATCTCTGAGGGTGACAGTGATCTCTGAGGGTGACAGTGCACCTTGCCATGATCCTTGAGAGTGACAGTGCTCTCTGAGGGTGACAGTGCACCTTGCCATGATCCTTGAGGGTGACAGTGATCTTTGAGGGTGACAGTGCACCTTGCCATGATCCTTGAGGGTGACAGTGCACCTTGTCATGATCCTTGAGGGTGACAGTGCACCTGGCCATGATCCATGAGGGTGACAGTGCACCTTGCCATGATCCTTCAGGGTGACATTGCACCTTGCCATGATCCTTGAGGGTGACAATGCACCTTGAGGGTGACAGTGCACCTTGCCATGATCCTTCAGGGTGCAGTCCACCTTGCCATGCATCTTGAGGGTGACATCGCACCTTGAGGGTGATATTGCACCTTACCATGATCCTTCAGGGTGCAGTGCACCTTGCCAAGATCCTTGAGGGTGACATTGCACCTTGTCATGAGTCTTCAGGGCGCAGTGCACCTTGCCATGATCCTTCAGGGTGACATTGCACCTTGTCATGATCATTGAGGGTAACAGTGCACCTTGCCATGATCCTTGAGGGTGACAGTGCACCTTGCCATGATCCTTGAGGGTGAAAGTGCACCTTGCCATGATCCTTGAGGGTGACAGTGCACCTTGCCATGATCATTGAGGGTGACAGTGCACCTTGCCATGATCCTTGAGGGTGACAGTGAACCTTGCCATGATCCTTAAAGAGGCTGTACACCAGATTGGCACCAAAAAAAGTTTTTTTTCTGTAACCAATCTCAGGACAATTATCTAACAGAATATGTTACGTTTTGATATCATAATTGTAAAAAAAAGTACCAAAATGTAAAAAAAAAAATTGTGTTGGAGACCGGGTTCGAACCCGTATCGCCAAAATTGCAGTCCAGCGTGGTGTCCACTGAGCTTCGAAGGCTTACTCTAGTTGGGTGACATAATTAAGCTATACACCTACCTCGGTAATATCACGTGATAACACCGACTAGCCAATCACACATAAGGAATGAATTCTACCTGGTAGATATACCCAGTAATCTTTTTTAATGGAAAAATATGAAATAACTGCTAAACTTAAATAAATTGTAAACTATGTGGTACTTCAGTTAGTAAGTTTCAATGCATTGTACACATTGATGCCAAGTTTATGTCAGTTTTCGACAATTTTCTTTTTTTTCCGCATTGGGCTGACAAGATTTATTTCATTACTTGTTTCTACTCTATTTATCAAACTGTATTTTATCATCGGTGCTATAATTTTATCATCGGTGCTTTATAGAAAAATAAAGAACATCAGAATGATTGTATGTTCATTAACAATGTTCTGTACAAAGCACACTATTTTAGAACTATATATGGGGAGGTGAAAGTTATAAGGTTATAAATGGCATTAGATAAAGAAGCCTATAGAACAGTTTCAACCATTGATTATTGTTTATGACAAGAACCAAGCTTGGAATGGCCAGTGCTTTGACAGTCTTTAGCATTTAATTCTATGAAGGCAAAAAGGTGCCAATGTTGGTCTCCAGGGTGAAAGCATAATAAGACTCTTTGGCTAAAACCCTATTTATTAATGCCAAGCACTAGTGTAACAATTCCACCTGTTTATCCATGAGTCTTATTTAGATGACTGTCAAACAAGTGGTCTAGAAGTGTCTTTACTTCCATCACCATTCAATCTTACATTCATTTTCTTTTTCAGGCGTTCAAGAAGCTAGACTCTGACAAGAAGAAGGAAGAGTTGGACAAGATGAAACAGAAGTATGGCCTGAGTACGCCGGATATTCACGCCTCCAAACCCAAGACGTAACTCGGCGGGCCGATCAAGAATCACATATAACTTTTGTAAATTGTAAAATAGGGTCAAGAACTTATCTTTTTATCAATATTTGTGTTAATTACTGACTCACTTACTGAGCTAAAAAGAAATGGGAGGCGGTGTATCAATGTTCTAATGTGTTGTATGCACATTGCTGTTGCTTGTATTAGTGATATCCAGATTCCTTCATTTTCCATCTGATGATCATGCCACTTGTAGTTTTAACCTTGATTGATCTTTATAGAGATTATGTCATTGCCATGTGGATTTTTGTCTTTAGAATGGTATAGTGAAAGCAGTTTTATTTTCATGAACACAATAATATTATGTGACTTGAAGTTAAATTCATCACACACAAAGGTAAACCTAATAAAAAGTATGTTTGCTTTTTATATTTTTTTAATAATTTATTCATACTCATGATTGTTTTCCTTATTTAAACATCAGGATTGAAAAGGTCTGCAAACTTTTGAACACTTAGAACGTGTTGTAAAACAATTATCCCTGAAGTGAATCTCTAATAAGAATGTTAAAAGGCTTAAACAACAAGATGTTTTCGCTGTGGACCGTCAATGTGTATCTTAAGAATCATAATGTTAATTGTTGTATGCCAAATTTCACAAATTCATATATTGATTCATGACTTTGTCTAATTTGTTATGTTATGACTTGTCATCATGTGTAAATAAACTCACTTCAAACATGTCAACAATGTTTTTAAGCATTTGCATTTGGAACACCTTGACCATTCTATCCATTCCATCTATAACAAGTTCAATTTTGCATCACTGGTTGCCGATCATCAACCAGGGATCATTTTATCTACTGGTGGACGTTTCATCAACTGGGGGTCGTTTCATCAACTGAGGTCGTTTCATCCCCTGGGGGTCGTTTCAGCAACTGGGGGTTGTTTTATCAACTGGGGGTCGTTTCATTAACTGGGGGCCATTTCATCAACTGGAGGTTATTTCATCAACTGGGGGTCGTTTCATCAACTGGGGGTCGTTTCATCAACTGGGGTCGTTTCATCCCCTTGGGGTCGTTTCATCAACTGGGGGTTGTTTTATCAACTGGGGGTCGTTTCATTAACTGGGGGCCGTTTCATCAACTGGAGGTTATTTCATCAACTGGGGGGTCGTTTCACCAACTGGGGGTTGTTTCATCAACTTGGGGTCGTTTCAGCAACTGGGGGTCGTTTCATCAACTGGGGGTTGTTTTATCAACTGGGGGTCGTTTCATTAACTGGGGGTCGTTTCATCAACTGGAGGTTATTTCATCAACTGGGGGTCGTTTCACCAACTGGGGGTTGTTTCATCAACTTGGGGTCGTTTCAGCAACTGGGGGTCGTTTCATCAACTGGGGGTTGTTTTATCAACTGGTGGTCGTTTCACCAACTGGGGGTTGTTTCACCAACTGGGGGTCGTTTCATTAACTGGGGGTTGTTTGACCAACTGGGGGTCGTTTCAGCAACTAGGGGTTTTTCATCAACTGGGGGTCGTTTCACCAACTGGGGGTTGTTTCATCAACTGGGGGTCGTTTCATCAACTGGGGGTTGTTTGACCAACTGGGGGTCGTTTCA
The DNA here is from genome assembly GCF_026914265.1 of Mya arenaria. Taxonomy (NCBI): domain Eukaryota; kingdom Metazoa; phylum Mollusca; class Bivalvia; order Myida; family Myidae; genus Mya; species Mya arenaria. The sequence continues at coordinate 74,054,035 of NC_069131.1, forward strand.
GCAACTAGGGGTTTTTCATCAACTGGGGGTCGTTTCACCAACTGGGGGTCGTTTCATCAACTGGGGGTTGTTTGACCAACTGGGGGTCGTTTCAGCAACTAGGGGTTTTTCATCAACTGGGGGTCGTTTCACCAACTGGGGGTTGTTTCACCAACTGGGGGTCGTTTCATCAACTGGGGGTTGTTTGACCAACTGGGGGTCGTTTCAGCAACTAGGGGTTTTTCATCAACTGGGGGTCGTTTCACCAACTGGGGGTCGTTTCATCAACTGGGGGTTGTTTTATCAACTGGGGGTCGTTTCACCAACTGGGGGTTGTTTCAACAACTGGGGGTCGTTTCATCAACTGGGGGTTGTTTCACCAACTGGGGGTCGTTTCATCAACTGGGGGTCGTTTCATCAACTGGAGGTTATTTCATCAACTGGGGGTCGTTTCACCAACTGGGGGTTGTTTCATCAACTTGGGGTCGTTTCAGCAACTGGGGGTCGTTTCATCAACTGGGGGTTGTTTTATCAACTGGTGGTCGTTTCACCAACTGGGGGTTGTTTCACCAACTGGGGGTCGTTTCATCAACTGGGGGTTGTTTGACCAACTGGGGGTCGTTTCAGCAACTAGGGGTTTTTCATCAACTGGGGGTCGTTTCACCAACTGGGGGTTGTTTCATCAACTGGGGGTCGTTTCATCAACTGGGGGTTGTTTGACCAACTGGGGGTCGTTTCAGCAACTAGGGGTTTTTCATCAACTGGGGGTCGTTTCACCAACTGGGGGTCGTTTCATCAACCTGGGGTTTGTTTGACCAGCTGGGGGTCGTTTCAGCAACTAGGGGTTTTTCATCAACTGGGGGTCGTTTCACCAACTGGGGGTTGTTTCACCAACTGGGGGTCGTTTCATCAACTGGGGGTTGTTTGACCAACTGGGGGTCGTTTCAGCAACTAGGGGTTTTTCATCAACTGGGGGTCGTTTCATCAACTGGGGGTTGTTTTATCAACTGGGGGTCGTTTCACCAACTGGGGGTTGTTTCAACAACTGGGGGTCGTTTCATCAACTGGGGGTTGTTTCACCAACTGGGGGTCGTTTCATCAACTGGGGGTCGTTTCACCAACTGGGGGTCGTTTCATCAACTGGGGGTCGTTTCACCAACTGGGGGGTTGTTTCACCAACTGGGGGTCGTTTCATCAACTGGGGGTTGTTTCACCAACTGGGGGTCGTTTCATCAACTGGGGGTCGTTTCACCAACTGGAGGTTTTTTCATCAACTGAGGGTCGTTTTACCAACTAGGGGTCGTTTCATCAAATGGGGTCGTTTCATCGCCTGGGGGTCGTTTCATCAACTAGGGTTTGTTTTATCAACTGGGGATCGTTTCATTAACTGGGGTCGTTTCATCAACTGGAGGTTATTTCATCAACTGGGGGTCGTTTCATCAACTGGGGATCGTTTCATCAACTGGGGGTCGTTTCAGCAACTAGGGGTTGTTTCACCAACTGGAGGTCGTTTCAGTAACTGGGGCTCGTTTCACCAAATGGTGGTAGTTTCATTAACTGGGGGTCGTTTCACTATCTGGGGGTCGTTCAATCAACTGGGGGTTGTTTCACCAACTGGGGGTCGTTTCACCAACTGGAGGTCGTTTCAGTTACTGGGGGACGTTTCACCAACTGGGGGTCGTTTCACCAACTGGAGGGGTCGTTTCATCAATTGGCGGTTGTTTCATCGACATGGTGCTGTTCAATTAACTTGGGGGTCGTTTCATCAACTGGCGATTGATTTATTAATTTGGGGTTGTTTCATCAACTGGGTGTCGTTTCTTTAACTGGGGACTGTTATATTGTCATCAATATTTCTCAGGGCAGTTTGTTTCCAGGAGAGATTATCAATGGTAGTACTGTGAAAATCGTTCCGAGGATTGTTGATGAAAAGGTCCCTAGCCGCCGTAAGGATATAGATTGGCAGGAGTGAGTACACGAAGATCTACCTTATTTCGAGAGACTATATTATTATGTTACATAGTAAGACATTACTAACTATTAGGATAATATATTTGGACAAGGGTCGTTTAAGATTAGAACATGCAGTGTAATAAAGTTCACAAAAGGTCCGACGATATATGAGAAACTTTGGTCACACCATACTGTAGCTCACACATGATCTAATGGTACTTGTGGTAACGTTGCGATAAGTTTGTGTAAGCACAAGTTGGGAAATTCCAAGGTTTTCTAACAATATTGAGATTGGTATATCATGTCTATGTACATTTATCCACACTGTTCATAAACTCTTCTCTTTTTTTGAATTTCCAATCGCTCAAAATCACGCAGCTATAAGATCTCTTTCGTGTCAAATGAGCGCTTTCTCTGTCAAACTTTGACAGATTCAAAGAGACAGGTCAATATATTCTAGATAAAATATCACCATTCTTTGCTAAGACCACCGCCAGTCTGTAGAGGTATTAATAAGTAAAATACAAAATACAAAGGCACAAAGGTGCAAAATCGATTGTTCGCACAAACCACCCGGGTAAATATGTATAGTCGCACCGGCTCTCATATCTCCGTGGCTACACTAGACGCTACCGGGAGTCCTTCCAATATCGGATCTTAACTCGACTGTCAAAGTACATTTAAACCATTTAAAAAGTTGACAAACTGGATTTAGGCAGAAATGGTGAGTGTTGTTGTTTATTTCAATACTTTTATCAAAATAACACTTTTTTGACAATTTAACAAACATGTTAATTATTACGAAAATGCGGAGTTAATTGTATTTGTCATCGTATATATTCTTATTCGCATTTATATTGTTGGCTTGGGTTGCAATGTTATGGGGTAATCTTGGGGTTAGCCAAAGAGTTTAATCTGCAAATCTTTGTGTGTTTTCTTCACAATTGATTCCAGTTTGGATTATATTTATCGGTTTAATGTTTCATTTTGTAAAAGAATATGGCCATATCAGAAACTTTATACATGTACGTGTATTAATTACTAGTATGTCAATTCGTTTTACAACAAGGAATCATTCAGTTAATTGCCATTTCAAACACATGCCATTTTCGTGCAAATAACACATATATTCATATATTTATTTTTGGGAAATAGCGCTTTTTATGCCAGCCATGGAAAGTTGCAGCCATTTATAAATATAAGAGACGTCAAATCTATTCACTTTGGGGCAATTTGCATACCGGTTTTTTTAATTTATGTAAATTATACTTTAAGTTGATTATCCATTCGTTTTACAATTGCTAAATTTACAGACTACTTATCGAGCGCTTCGGCAAGACAGACTCATTTCCTCGTATTTGTATATGGAGTTACGACCTTATTGCACCGAGCCCTCGAAATACACAAGGAAGCTTTATGTTGTGCCTTTTCGTTCCTAGCATGTTCTGAAGAGGTTGCTGTTCCATTGCAGACAGTCATTCATTCATCATCAGTTTGACTTATAATAAACAAGATATCACAATGATATTAGCGAAATATCTGTGCCAACCTATGTATATCATACTACGGTGGCATTGTGTAGTCGCTGGTTTTATATGGATACATTCCAAAATACAGAACATGATCTTATATCCCCTGATACACCTGGGTAGACATTGAATGGAACATTCGATATAAAAAACACGAGGTCAATCTGTAATTGATACCTCTGATGTTTCAATTAATCATATTTATTAGAATGACTTTGGCTAGGAAGTCGAACTGTATATATGTGTCATTGTTTGGTAAAGTGGCGGCAAACTGCCAAAGAAATTAAAAACAAGACACTTTTACCGGTAAATAAATAAATTATTATAATATCTTTCAAAATGATATAACTGTTGTCAATATTTTTCTGTTGGTTTATTCAGTCGTCGACTGGGAAAATTAAACCAGACATTTTCTTAAATGTGTATGGAACATTTTCCTGACAAAAGATAATACAGAATGTCTTATACTCAATGCTATTTTCAGTATTATACATTATTATTCATATACAATTATTCCGGTGACCTATTTTGGTTGTAAATACGAAACAATAATTCCCATATAGCTCTCAGTGAATGCATTTAAATGTACGTAAACGTTTTCTATTGCGTTCATTAGCAACAACTTCCTGGGCGAATGAGAACTATTTGCCTTTAAACGCTTTTGACTGGCTTGCATGATACAAACATAGTTCCCGGAAGAGACATGTTGATTTCCCATTCAAATTCCGCTATTACGGTTTTAACTTTAAAAATGCTTTCCAAGATTATCTGGCCATACACACAATGGTGCCGCTAATGTGTGTGTCTTTTGATCAGCATATAGAATATACTAGTATTCAATATTCGACTACAGATCGATATCATTATTATGAAAGTGGGGATAACATAGTTAAAACAAGTTTAACAACTGAATTTCAAATACGAATTGAACTTCTATAATTGACCTTAAGGTTAAGCACTTGATTTCGAAATATTATAATTGTTTAAAAAAATCGCAATATTTTTATACGACCTGTTTTCACATTGCATTTTTAACTTAAAGTAACACTCTTATTCAAAATCAATATACGCGTATGAAAAAAAAATCACTTTTGACTGATAAACCTTTAACTACTTACTTAATAATGCATTTATGGAAAATATCTTTTACTGATAGCAAAGATTGTAACCGTGTATTTAATAGCAGAAAGCGCAGAATTATAAAATGATTGGTGAATGCTAAAAGATTGACTGTGGTCTACTATGGTCTCAAAAGGTAGAAATACCGTGTTTTATGTTCATTGCTTTCAAATTAAACTCAGTATCCTCCATAAGAACCATTGTGTTCGACATTTATTCATTTTTTTAAATATTAAAACAATATTATTAATTGTGGTAAATCTTATCTGGGAGTAAGAGTGCATATTTAAAGTTCAACATTGATTTTTTAGCATTTGCTTAAAACTGTCAACAACACTCAACTTATAAAGCAATGACTTATAAAAACTACAATTTTAATCGAATATTCCATCTGTCATTTTTATATCACCTCGTTGCATTGTATGACAATGCCGCAAGTACAGCTTTCATCTATTGTAATACATAAAATTAAGTATGCATTTGATACATTGTGAAAGGACTATTTATGGATTTGAAAAGATATGGACGGGGAATGATATAAATATTCATAAACCATGCTAGACTTCTTAATTGGATTTGTCAAGTCGGTTGGAATCTCTTGTTATGACAAGTTTTCATTGAAATGAACATTAAAGTTTCATTTGAGAAACGCCATCCATTTGACATGGTAAATTACAGTCATATTAGGAGGGCTGATTTATATTTACGTTCATGATAACGCGTTACCTGTTACGAGTCCATGGTATGAGATTGAATTTATATTAGCGAACGAGCATTTCAGACCCAATGAACTCCTCTTTTATCCTGGCCAAAATCTCGTGAAACGTATTAAAGCTGCGCTCTCACAGATTTACCGTTTTGACAACTTTTTTACTTTGAATGAGTAAATTTTTGCCTTAATATGTGCTAACCAGTGATATAAGACTGCTGACAAAAAATCAGATCGCAGATTTTCATATTTCTGTTCGGAAATTAATGTTTTATGGCTAAAAGCGTCTTTGTCAGCAGTCTTATATCACTGGTGTCCATGCATTTTCGCAAAAATTGGCTCGCCCAAAGACAAAACAATAAACAAGTTGTTAAAACGTTTAATCTTTGAGAGTGCAGTTTAAAGTTCTTTAAAACAAGATTAAGCTAAGCTCATTTTTTTTCTTCTTTTTTAAATAATTTACATTATATTTACTTCTTAAAGAGCTTATTTTGTCGTTAAAATTATTTGATTAAGATTACATTTTTTTTCTCAAATTTATGAACATGGTTTGATACTGACTAAACAAGGATTGAGAGTGGTCGTTGTAAAATGAAGTGTTTTAGAAATACTTTGTAAACAAGTCTAACAAATATTAGACAAGTTCACATGCACATGCTTTATTAGCTAAGGAAGTTCAGTGCATACGTTATATATGACCATTTGGGACGTGTTTTGTAACCGCAATAAGTTTCTTCATTAAAGTTACGAAGCCAGAAGTAATGTTTTATACGCATAAAGGGAATACATAACAATACCTACTGGATACTACACGCATCCCTAATTAACTGATTATTTTAATCTTTTTCTTTAACATTTCTAAAGAAAGTAAAACTATTTTACCCACATCAGTTTACGTTCGTATGCTGGTGAAAATTTTGTTACATCTTCACTCAGTGTTGAGGCATATACAGTTGACCCCCGTTAGCTCGAACTCTCAGCGACTGGGAAAATACTTCGAGCCTCGGGGAATTCGAGCCAAGCCGGAATGCTTACATTCATCGAAAAAAGATCGGCGTTATACTTCTTATTCAAGCCAACGATGAAATCGAGCCAAGCGAGTTCGAGCCAAGCTAGTTCGAGCCAACGGAATTCGATTGTATATTCAATGTAGTATGTATGGCCAATTAGTTACCACCTGTTTTGCCATCCCATTGACTAGTCAGACTTTTCTCTTGGTATTTATACATGCAAATATATATGTACGTATAACATACGCGACATTAACGTTGATATACCTATACTATATTACGTAGAAAAATGAAAGACCCACAACACAAGTAGTGAGGTTATCTCTCAACTGACACGGGTTTTAACCAAGACCTTGTTTGAAGGTAACCACTGTGGATTCGATTAAGTTATCCAGCATGTTCAGCCCGTTTTTGAAATCACAAACCAGCCAGCTTCCAAACCTATAAAGATTGAAAGTAGCCGATGTCCTGAGATGATAAACCATGCGTTGATTCACTGTCATGTGTTCATTAAAAGAAAGAGGCATGTGACAATGAGTAGGCACTTCCGAATCGATGTAATCGGCCCTGTAGTACATGGCGTTACTTTAACTCTTTTATTTTTTGGCGTAAAGACCTTCCATGACTTCCTACCATATAACAATTGTATGTTAATCAGTTGGTAAATATTTGTATTTCTAAGGACATATTTATATATCGAAGTATGCATAAGCTAATTTATTATAATACGATAGCAAATCAGAACGGTAGCATATTTAGATAACAGTTTCATTCCATATTGATCGAATACTTGCTCCCCTCTAAATACCATCTGCACCGCAATGTGTCAGTTTATTTACACTCCACTTTGTTTCTCCCAGTGAACGGGTGGAATTTCTGAGACTATCATTTTATATTTGAGTGGAAAGTTTTGAAAATCTTTTAAGTTCAGCTTGGTAGGAGATATGATTGTTCCATTTTCGTCAGATATGAGATGTTTTCAATACATTTTATAATATACACACGCGTTTAAGTCAATTGAAATGTTTGGGCTTTTTTGCGATACCAACTTGTAAATAGTTTCAAAACCCGAATATATACACACACATATATATATGAGTTCATGAGATACTTTTAGTGAAGGTTACATTAGGAGGCATATTTCTCTATTGGTATGTCGTATTAAAGAACGTTCTACAGTTTGGCATGTTGTTGTTTTCCTATTCAAAAATAACGTAATTGGTCCATTCAACGTTTCTTATTGTTCTGCTAGCTGGTAACGAAATTTGCCGACAGTTGTATCTGCTGCCACATGTAATCCTTAAAATTTCAAAAAAAGGTAAACTACACTTTTTATCTGGGGTATAGCTTCAGTAAATCTTTGGATAGTTCATGTTTGTTTCGTATTTGGTGTTGGCATTTTTGTGTGGGCCAGTGACAATCGAGGATTGTTCATGATTTCTGTTCATTAATTTTACATAGATCGATTCTGGCCAATACACCAAAAAACACCAACAAAGTCGGACTCATAGGTAGCTCCGCCCTATCTTCTCTAGAATGCCAAAATTGAACTCTGACATATATTTAGAGTTATGACCTTTATACTCTTTAAATGTCTCGTGTTATCCTTTTATTAGTGACCCTGTAGTCTTATTAGACTGGTAGTACGTTGTTCGTAGATTGACAATGATTTTATCATGTTGGACAATACCACTTACCGACAAAAGCGCTCCCACTCTACAAATTTACCATTCTACCACGCTACGACTTTATCACACTTCCACTATTTCATGCAACCTCTCTACCAATCTAGAATGCTACCACTCTACCACGTCACCAATACCACTCTACCACGCTGTCAAGCTACCACACTACCAAGCTACCATTCTACCAAGCTACCACGCTACCATTCTACCACACTACCACTCTACCACGCTACCATTCTACCAAGCTACCACTCTACCAAGCTACCACTCTACCACGCTACCATTCTACCAAGCTACCACGCTACCATTCTACCAAGCTACCAATCTACCACGCTATCATTTTACCAAGCTACCACTCTACCACGCTACCATTCTACCAAGCTACCACTCTATCACGCTACCACTCTATCACGCTACCATTCTACCAAGCTATCACGCTACCACTCTACCAATCTACCAGTCCGTCTCCTTCAAAAGCCCCACTTCTAATGCCGTTGACCAGTCCGTATTCATCACATTGATCGCTATTTCCAGCCATTTTGAGGATCAGTTTCATAACGCCCATGTTTAACATGCCTGACAAGTACAATAGTTAAAATCAATCAATGTGTTCAGAATACTTATTGAGCTTCCCATTCAGAAAACAAATTCTTAAGTTTGTACGCATTTGTTATATGGTTATTGGGTTTCAATATATATTGTAAGCAAGCCCCCATTTTGTATTGTCACAGAGATGCAGATTAATGAATAAATAATCAGGTTAAATGGAATTGGTTTTCTCGATTCATTACGCCTTTTCGAACGCTTCAACAATTTGACCCAGTCTCTATGCAAACTAGGCGCTGCCAAAAATACACTGCTATATGTATGTATTGAAATGTACGATTAATTTCGTTCAAATAAGTCATAAGCTGAAGTAAGCCATGTTCTGGACCAGTCTAACAAGCATAACAATATTTTGTTTATTTTTGCGTCACTATACGAACAGAGAGTTAAGTTTAATCTATTCCTTTAGCAATAGTTCTCATACAACCACATTACTAGTTAAGGAAAACAGTTAAAACTCATCGGCTCGATATCGGTTGGCTCGATATTATTGTTGGCTCGAACTGGATTAAATGGACCGATTTTGTTTTACTATATGTTCATATAAAACTCGATCGGATGGCTCGATTTCTCGAAGGCCGAATTTTCTCCTAGCTCGATGTCTTTTTTGCGGTCCTCGTAAGAATTCACACATTGTTTTGTTTGCTTGGCTCGATGTCATTTTCGTGACCCCAGATAAGAATTTCACCTTAATTTGAATTCACGAGGCTCGGAAGTATTTTGGCCGGTCCATAGAATATCGAGCCAATGGGTTTCGACTGTAGTTATTGTTGAAATTTGGTCTTTAAACCATAAAGTCTGCAGGCTGGGCGCAGTGAGGCTTTCTAAGCGGTAAATAAAACTCCGACCGGCGACCCCATTGGCGGAGATGTGAGCGTCAACACTAAGTACGTATTGCAATTGAAAATATCATACTAAGCTTTTCCTCCGTCATGACTGCATTTTATTGAAAAGCCCATTTATCATCAGAATAATTAATATAAAAATTGGCAGAATGATATCAGCGGAATATCTGTACCAACCTATCATGTATCATGGTTCAATAGCATTGTGTTATCCAAGATTTTATATGGATACATTTCAAAATACGTAATAGATACAGTACGAGTTTTTTTTGTGTGTGTTCGTTCTAGCGGAACGGTTTCTGACGTCTGTAAGTGGACACCTTTGAAAAATAAAAATATACTTTTTCCGAAATAGATTATCATTATTATGGCCTTTCTAAATACAGTGTATCGGCTAGTGTGATTACTCGAAATTCTCGTGCACGGTCCGCTTAGAGCCGTAAGAAGACACGTTTTCAATAGCTCTGATGGGGGGGGGGGGGTATAGTCGTATAAATTACATTATAGCTTCTGATACACACGACTAGCAGCTAAATGAAATTGATACTCCTGATTTTATATTTCAATAATCATATAAGTGATTGAATGATTTTGGATGACAAAATAATTAAACTATTGATTGGGCACCAGCTACGTTGGAGAAGATAAACTTTATTTTGAAATGATCACTTTTTTCAAATCACTTCAAAATAAAATTCAATCAATAACCATTTTAGAAAGTTCTCCGTTCGTTCAATCAATCAAAACCCGTAAACATTCTGGTGAGATTGCTGATAACAGTATTTGACATTATTATTTAATTTTATAGAACGTTTTCTTGTGTCTTCTAGGTTATTTGAAACAACAATGCTTTGATAGCACGTTATTGACAAAGGCACACGAAGTAATGTGCATTAAAATAATATTACGACAACTTATATTATTTATGTTAACACAACATTTTATATTTAAATTTCTATTCCTTCTATTTGTTTTAGGACAAAAACTGAGACTTTTCAGAGTTTCTGGTTAGTTCGAAACAAGGAAATAAACATTTAAAATGAAAATAATTATTTGGAGGCAAAACACAGGCTGAAAGCACAATCCCGTTTAATAGGGATAAAACGATGAACGAGTTTTGCCGAAAGTCGATCGGTTACGATTGAAATCACCAAAAATCGATCGTTAACGATCGAGGTCGCCGAAAATCGATCTTTAACGATTGAAATCGCTGAAAATCGATCGTTTACAAATGAAGCCGTGGAAATCGATCGTTTACGATTGAAGTCGCCGGAAATCGATAACATGATCTTAGAATTGAGTATCGTTATATATGGCAAAACAATACAAATAATTATTTTATGAAAACTTTTTTCACGCTAGTTTCTTTAAGATTAGCATTTAAAAAATACCGCCAAAACAATACAGCATGTTATTCTTAATCATACCACATTCAACATTTTTTTATGAAATTTAAGTTTGATTACACAAACAAAAATATGATCGAAATGGCTTGGCTTAAACTCGTGATTCACTGACAGTTCCAAGATCCCATCATTTATCGGTGAACTTGCTTTGATGCATCTGTTTGTGGTGTTAGTATTTGTGTCTTTAGTTCATTGTCTTTGGCCTCTTATCAGGGTTGACTGTACTGGGCTTGTCCCGGTAGTTTTCACTGTATTATTCACGGATTATTATCGATACTCGGTCATCATTTTCAATCCCTTATGTTTGTTAATCATGAACTATAATAACGATCAATTTTGCAATCTAATATCAAGTCGATTCTATTGCGTTCTCAAGCAAGAACTCTCTGAGCGATTGAGAACTATTTGTTTTCAAACGCTTTTGATCGGCTAGAATAATAGAAACATAATTCCCGGAAAAGACATGTTGATTTTCTATACAAAATCCGCCATTATGGTTTTATCGCTGTAAAGGCTTTTCAATGTTATATCCGACAATGCAGTCGGTATGAAAATGTATTTTGATCGGTATTGAATATATTCAATCTTCTATTATGATCGATGTTATACGTATATAAGAGGGGTTAACTTAGTTAAAACAGCTCTAACAACCTTGGTTGTATAATTAAATCCTTTGGGCATAGCAATTCTACAACTGTCTAGATCATCAGCAATAGAAGTGATTCACTTCGTTTTTTGTACTCAAGTTTATTTTGTGAGTAAACATTGCATTTTTTTTTATTTTGTAACACTTCATGTTTTTTCATGGCATATTTGTTTTATCTTTTTTCGGTTAAAACTGTCTTTATTGTATATAAGACATATTTTCAGGCCAACCTTTCAATGAAGCTGAATAAGCCTTTAACACTTTAACTGCAATTTAATAAAATCTTCTTTTATATCGACTATTTTCATTGTATTGTAATGCCGAAAGCACAGCTTGCTAGCATTTCGTACCCTTTTGAAAGGCGTATTTATGGATTTGAAAAGATATTCACGGGGAATGATCTAACTATTCATAAAACCATGTGAGACTTCTTACTTGGATTTGTAAAGCCGGTTGGAATCTCTCGAGGGAACAATTTTTCATTGAAGTGAACATTAAGATTTATTTGAGTAACGCCGACAATTTGACATGGTAAATTAGCGACGTATTAGCAGGGCGGACTCGTGTTTACATTCATAAACGTGTTACCTATTAGGTGTTCGTGTATTATATTCTTTTATTTAACTGCATGACGTATTGAATTACCGCTCACAAGCATTCTAGACAGTTTTAAATTTGGAATACAGTCAAAACCCGTTGTCTCGAACTCGCTTGGCTCGAATTTCTCGTTGGCTCGAACTAGATGTAAAGGACCGATTTCTTTATACTGAAGGTAAACGTTCCCGCTTGGCTCGAATTTTCTTAGGCTCGAGGTATTTTCGCCGGTCCCTGGGAGTTCGAGCCAACGGGGTTCGACTCTATATAAGTTGTTGTCTGAAACTGATAATTGGCATTCGCATATACTACAATCTGTTTACATGTGTTTTTTTGTACTCGTTGTTAAAGGTCCAAAATATCTAACCGATTGATTCCCCTACCCCACCCCGCCTTATGCCTTAATTCCAGATAAGACTGGTACTATATTTGTTCTACAATAGGCTTCTAGTCATTCGGAACTCCTCGGCCATTTTTTCAAAAACAACCTCGGATGTATATGGACGGTTTACATACTTACTTACTATATAAAGTGGTACGTTTAAGTCCGCTGCAAATAGATCGCGTAGTAATCTTATTTAGTAGTTAAAATTTATGACTTAACTCTTGGGAATCGTAATTATGTTTGCAATAATACGCTTCACTGGCAATCAATTTAAACTGAGAGCAATGAATACAACTCTTAAACACTACATTTAATTAATGCTTTTATTAAAAAAAATACGGACTACTTCAACAGATGTACCGGCATACATCCGAGGTTGTTTTTGAAAAAATGGCCGAGGAGCTCCGAATGGCTTCTAGTATCCCATCCTCGGCACCCCAGTATGTCATAACCTGTCATATAGGTTATGATACGGTGGGGTACCGAGGATACTAGTATCTGTGCGGGAATAAAAGGACCCCATATCTGCGAAATATAGTTGTTATAATAATAATAATAATAATAATAATAATAATAATAATAATAATAATAATAATAATAACGTCTTTATTTTAAGAAGGTAACACATTTTGACATAATTACAGTGTATATAAAACTATAAAACATCACATTTTCAATATGGTCTTCTAAAACAAAACATAATGACATCTTTACACATGTATACATTCTATTATTCAAATATCATCAACAACGATAAACAACAAGTCGTATAGAGCATTAATGCATAACTAAACATGTTTATTATGATAAACACATGCATGACTCCTACAAATAACTAAAAAAGTTCAATGATGACTCGCCTACAACCGTTGGGGGTAAAATTCCTCATTTTGTTTAAGTAAAAAACACTTACACTGTTTATTGTTGGGGGTCAAAGTTTTTTACGGATTTAAAATCGATCGCAAAGCTTCTTGGTTTGATATTCCTTCATTTAAATACTCTTCACTGACTTCACCAAACCATTGTCAAATCTCTCCTCCGAGACACTAAAATGATAACCAGTCGGTATTTTTTTGTTCTTATAAGGAAATATTCTCAAAGAATACATACGCTTAAAGATTATAAACTGGCATCAAAATCAGAACAGTAGTATATTTACATACCATTTATCACTCCATATTGATACAATATTTGCTCCCTTCTGAAACCCACCTTTATGGCAATGTGTCAGTGTATTTACATTCCACTCAGAAATTCCTAGCCAACCGGGAGTTCATTAAGACATTAATCGACATTTGAGTGGAAATTGTCGAAAACAGCATGTTGCATCTTTGTAGGAGAGACAGTTGTTTTTAATTTAGGATTCGATTAATCGAATGATTACAATAGATAAAAAACTCTTTGATTTTGAAATAAGTTATACTCGTGCTTAGACGTTAGACTGGCTAGCACCACTCTTAAGTAAACGTAAATATGGGGGGGGGGGTATTGCTATATCCACTCAAAATATCCTTCCGAAATTTTAATAAAGCATGATATTTACGTCTTAATGGCATTCGATTCCCGGGCGTGACTTTCATTGCATTGCAGAATAGTTACCGGGCGTGACTTTCATTGCATTGCAGAATACTAGTAGTTACCCGGCGTGACTTACAATTGCATTCAGGGGTAGTTTCATTACGAAAATCTTTTATAAGTCCGACTATTCTGTATCTTTGAATCAATGTATACGGAATGCATTATGATCTTCCCATTCAGAAAACAATCGTTAATTATGCTAACGTCTGTAATATGGTTATTGTGTTTCAACAGTATTATATTGTCACCATTTTTGATTTGTCACTGTGATTCAGATTTTGAATAATCATGTCTTATCTGGATTGATATCAGGGGCGTAGCTTCCTATAGGCCGTGTAGGCCGCGGCCTACACAATTTTCAGAAAAAAACAACGAAAAAATAAAAATGTCAAATCTGCAATAAAAACTTGATTAATATATCGGAAACCAGGTATTTCAAATATATCGTTTTCCTTTTCACTAAAATACATATTCATACGACATTAATGATATGTATATTATTTGTCGAAATTTGTATACCAGGAGTCTGCGCTTTGACGCCGTTCATTACATAAAACATTTATTTAAGGTAAAACTTATTGATATCGTTACTCGCATTAATGTTTTAACAACAAAGAATTATACGCTAAAACGCATCCACGATCATCTAACTAAAACGAAATCCCGGGGATGCATGCTCTCGTACCCCCCTCCCCAGAAAGTGGCCTACACATATATTTTCGTCAAACTACGCCCCTGGATATGGAATCGTTTTCATCTTTGCATGAAGTCTCGTTTCCAATCCGGATATCATTGTTTTATCTCAAACTATGTTTGTAAACACGTCTCTTCCTCAGTTTAGCCTAGTCACTATTCCTATAATACTGGCAAACGTGTATATAAATTATAAGATAAATTATGTCCGAAGTGCAACATCTATAGAATCAGGAAGCATACTTATTGGACCAATTTATTATTCTTCATTTCAAAACGTCCGTCCATCTTTAACTCTTTAATCAATCATTGATGAACTTCAGTCAAGAAGCAATGGTCAACTTCATTCATTAAGCAATGGTCAACTTCATTCATTAAGCAATGGTCAACTTCAGTCAATAAGCAATGGTCAACTTCATTCATTAAGCAATGGTCAACTTCATTCATTAAGCAATGGTCAACTTCATTCATTAAGCAATGGTCAACTTAATTCATTAAGCAATGGTCATCTTCATTCATTAAGCAATGGTCAACTTCAGTCAATAAGCAATGGTCATCTTCATTCATTAAGCAATGGTCAACTTCATTCATTAAGCAATGGTCAACTTCATTCATTAAGCAATGGTCAACTTCAGTCAATAAGCAATGGTCAACTTCATTCATTAAGCATGGTCAACTTCATTCATTAAGCAATGGTCAACTTCATTCATTAAGCATGGTCAACTTCATTCATTAAGCAATGGTCAACTTCATTCATTAAGCAATGGTCAACTTTATTCATTAAGCAATGGTCAACTTCAGTCAATAAGCAATGGTCAACTTCATTCATTAAGCAATGGTCAACTTCAGTCAATAAGCAATGGTCAACTTCAGTCAATAAGCAATGGTCAACTTCAGTCAATAAGCAATGGTCAACTTCATTCATTAAGCAATGGTCAACTTCATTCAATAAGCAATGGTCAACTTCATTCATTAAGCAATGGTCAACTTCATTCATTAAGCAATGGTCAACATTATCTTATAAGCAATGGTCAACTTCAGTCAATAAGCAATGGTCAACTTCATTCATTAAGCAATGGTCAACTTCAGTCAATAAGCAATGGTCAACTTCAGTCAACAAGCAATGGTCAACTTCATTCATTAAGCAATGGTCAACTTCATTCAATAAGCAATGGTCAACTTCATTCATTAAGCAATGGTCAACATTATCTTATAAGCAATGGTCAACTTCAGTCAATAAGCAATGGTCAACTTCATTCAATAAGCAATGGTCAACTTCATTCATTAAGCAATAGTCAACTTCATTCATTAAGCAATGGTCAACATTATCTTATAAGCAACGATCAAATTCATTTAATACGCAAGGATCAAATTAAATCAATAAACAATGATCAATGCAAGCCTTTATATCTTAAA
This sequence comes from Mya arenaria, assembly GCF_026914265.1. Classification (NCBI taxonomy): domain Eukaryota; kingdom Metazoa; phylum Mollusca; class Bivalvia; order Myida; family Myidae; genus Mya; species Mya arenaria. The sequence continues at coordinate 74,070,188 of NC_069131.1, forward strand.
AACTTCTTACAAGTTTTAGTTTGAGTATCGATCACTTTAGAACTCGGCCTTGGGTTAACCGAGCCACTTCTTTGTAGACGTTCTTTATTGGTATTTGATTGTACCTTATTTTTGTCACTTAATAGGCTTTAAGCAGTTGAACAAAGTATATATGTCGTCTCTTGCTGGCTTAATTGGTTCAAAATGTATTCAATTCACAGCTGCTTTTAAGATTTAGCCTATAAACCGACTTTACAAGGCATAAACCATTTTGTCATTATAGTCACTAAATGCATTTGTCATAAATAATACTGGTACATGTAGTCTTGAATTAAGTGCATGACAACGTGAATGCACCAATAAGTACCTACTAGACTTACTGCGCAGAATTTGGTAAAGCAAAATATGAAGTCACGATTTGTTAACAATGTTTTATTTTACAAACATAATTTTATGTTTGATATAATTTCAGCTTGTTTAATGATACCCTGTGTTAATGACTACAATACTTTTGATGACATTATACAAAAGAAATAACAGAACAGAACAAAACAGAACAAAACAGAATGTTTAATGTAACTTAACCATATATAGCTCATCGTGATAAACACAAAACAAGTATAAATATACATAAAAACATGTATATAAAAGAGATGACTGTCGAAATAGTTATCCGTCCCTGGATCGTGTCAGATTCAATCTGATTGGTTTGTTCTCCTTCGATGTATGATCACCATGAATTGTGGTTGGTTGTTCAGGTACATATCAAGTGCTTACAGAGCTTGCAGATTGGCTGTTTTCAGTCGATGTAGGATCACCATGAACTGTGATTGGTTCATCAAGTAAATATCAAGTGCTTACAGAACTTGCAGATTGGCTGTTCTCAGTCGATGTAGGATCACCATGAACTGTGATTGGTTGTTCAAGTACATATCAAGTGCTCACATTGTGATTGGTTGTTTAAGCACATATCAAGTGCATACATAACTTTCTGATTGGCTATTCTCAGTCGATGTATGATCACCATGAACCGTGACTGGTTGCTCAAGTACATTTCAAGTGCTTACAGAGCTTGCTGATTGGCTGTTCTTGATCGATGTATGATCACCATGAACTGTGATTGGTTGCTCAAGCGCATATCAAGTGCTTACAGAGCTTGCTGATTGGCTGCTCTCAGTCGATGTATGATTAGTTGATTACCATGACCTGTGATTGGTTGTTTAAGCTCGTACCAAGTGCTAACAGAGCTTGCTGATTGGCTGCTCTCTGGATATGTATAGTCAACAGGCAGTCATAGATCGCCACTATTGTTTCCAAGCAAATGTATGTTTGTCAAGTATTTCGATTGTGTGTGTATTTGTGTTAAATGTATATTGCTACTAAGCAATAATTTGATATAAGCAACATTATGAGAATCAAGCAATTTGATTTGTTGATTAACGAACATGGGATGATGATTTGCTGCTATTCGACTCGCTGACTTCATAAGAGGCGCACACAGTTGTCGAGTTGGTCCGTTGTATGAATGCATAGGACACTTCCGGTGTTTGATTGGCTAGAATTCAATGCATGTGTTATTATTATCAAATGGTCAAACTTATTGAGCAATTTCAAAATGAGTAGATGAAGAACTATTAAGGGACCTCTGATAGGCCCGTCGCAGTATATGCGCGCGTAATGAGCAATCTGATTGGCTGATGAAGAGTCAGAAAACAGGGAAATTTGACACCGGCTTATCGGAATCGGACATTCGCATTATTATGCTGTTTGAACTATATATATATATATATATATACGATTGGCCAGTATAAGCACGAGTTTGTTTAGCAAGTCTTTTAATTGGTTGATTTCAGGATGAGGAAGAAAAGAGGGTGCAATTTGACGAGGAAAAGGGGCAGACGGAGGACAAAAGGGATACCGGCGGCAGAACCTCAAGAACGAAAGAAGAGGAGGAGGATGAAGGTATGATAGTGAGGTAGTCGCGAGCTTAGTTGGAAGTGTTTGTGTTTGAAGAAACAAACGCTATTGTATTGAGCGATCTGGTGGTTTTGCTTTAAACTTGAAATTGTATCAACAATTATTCGGTCAATAAGAATGGAAAGGGTATTTTTTATTGCAGTTGATGATGACGATGATTCGCAATAGCAAATACTACTACTACTAATAATAATGATGATGATGATGATGATGATGATGATGATGATGATGATGATGATGATTTTTATCGACTTCATTCCTCGATCTATTGATTTACTGAAATAGCTTAGCAGTAGACGAACTTCCAACCATTCTATTTTGAAAAATGAGATTTTGTTATATTAGAGTCACGATATTTTAATTTTAGCAAGCACCACCACTAACGACCTAATTAAAGTAGTAGTAGCAATACCTGTTGACCGAAGGTTCATTTTATCATTTAAATCATTAAACTAACGGTGAAGTATGTCATATATTTGTAGGTCAACGCTATCATACACTTGTTGTGTTTTTTTCAAAAACAACTAACATCAATTAAAGCAATGAAGGGATACATGTGCCCATGGGTGTTTTCTGTATTTGGGAGTTATAAAATCTACATGAAATCGGTCTTCCTTTCCCTACACCCATTTTTGTTTTGAACTTATAAATAACACGTTATTATATTAACACAATAACAATGGTTGATCACAATATTTGTGTGTTTGCAAGTCACTGGTTGTGCGGTGTCTTTGAAAAACAATTTGTCCGCACGGGAAATGCACTCTTATGCGGTTTGATAGAGTAAACATATTACTTATTTTCACCCTAAACATTACAAAGCGCAAACATGATCATTGAGCAGTCTTGTTTTCCAAGCACTGTTCAATACAGTATGAAGAAAAGCATTTAATTAACCCGTTTGTTTTCTTCAATTTATTTCACATAGGCAAGAGGTCACGTGACTCTGATGCAAGTAGGACGAGCACCAATGGTAGGCGTGTAACATGGGGCATGCGCATTAAACCTCCTCTCTATTTCCTGTAGTCTCTATAAATATAGCAAGCTTTTTGTAGGTGTAACAGTAGCAGACGATTTCGTCATGTAATGATTACAGAGTAATCTTAACTTTCAATTCTCGCGCAGTTTATACGTTTTGGGCTGCCGAAGAATTTCTTTTGTTCGAGTATTTTGAAACTATATTATATATACATAACTATATCAGTTTGTAAAGAATGGACGTATTTAATTAAAATAGAATATGTGTGTTATGAATCCACAATAATTTGATTTTTTAACATTTTATTTTACAGGAATATTTTGTTTTTCGTAAAATGATGAAGGCCATCACAGTAGAGTAACAATAAATTACATTTCTAATCGTTCTTTGCCATTCAGTAGTGTTTTCCAATCTTAAATCAGAAAATATTACTAAATTTCGTTCGCATGTGAAGTAAACAATTATGCATGACACACATATAAACCCATAATAAATGTTTGAAACTGCAACTGTATCTGGCAGTTATATCAGTATTATCTATGGCGCATACTATCGTTATAGATGGCTTTCTAAAATTGTTTCGCGGTAAAATAATGTTTATACATTTACTTAATGGCTTTTTCTTCTTTCTTGCAACAAATTTGTAGCGAAACAGTCAACTAATAGTTATAGGATATTTCGACTGCTTTAACGAACTTTTTTGTTTTAATTTAATTCTATTTTTTATTTTTACGGAAAAGCAAGCACATCTTCAAATATCAGTTTCTTTAATCTGCAATGTGCTTAATATCTTGTCTGTTAAAAATGACCAGAGCTTTGCAAAAATAACAACTTCTGCATTGGGGCTAACGCTTGGATGGCCAACATTCTTTTTCTCTGTTTTACATGTTCACATGTTATATCCTAACACTTTTTTGACTCCAAATTCAAGGGTCTAGGGGAAATATTAAGAGAGCACATTTTGAAGGTGACGCAGGTTACAACTTCGACCGAAAAAGTAATGATAGTGGCAAAAAACAAGATAAGATAAATGGTGATGACAAGCCTGATGGGCTGGGAGATGACATTGTATTGGCCAACAAGGCAGCTGAAGAAAAAGAAACAGATAATGTCAAGAAGAATGAAAGTAAAGCAAATGACAACTCTAATGAAAGTGAGACTGAAGAAAGATCTACTGAGGATATCCATGGTATTCGCACTCATGATGAAAAGAAGGAAAATGGTGAAAAGAAGGAAAATGGTGCAAAGAAGGAAGATAACCAAACTAGCATATTGAAAGAAATATTGGATGAAACTGCTGCTAGAGACGAGGAAGGAGATGAAAGCGATATAAATGAAGAAAAGGAAAATTATGGAAAGAACAAAATTGAAAAAGTTCTAGAAAGAGAAAACAATGCTGAAGACCATACAGCAGCATATTCACTGAATAGTAGGCGAGGCCAAAGCGCAAGAAGTGGTGACTCTAAGGTGGAATCAGATGATAAAAAAGAAGAAGGAAAGGTTTTACCTGACGAGGAGAAAGTAGAAAACACAAGCACAGCAAATGAAAATGTTGAAAACTCTAACGAAACTAGACCATTTGTAAACGGATCGACCGAAGACCATGACAGTGCGTATGAAACAAGGCAATCTGAAAATGAAACAAAACACTACGCTAATGATAATGATAATGAACCTGACAATAGCAGGCAAGCACGGAAAGAAAATACGATGGACTGGGAAGAAGATGATAGGCAACGAAAACCACCACGAAAAATAGAAGATGATGTTTCTTCAGATGATAACCTTTCTATAAATGAAGAAACACAATTGAAGGCGAGCGCAAAAGATGATGCTGAAATGAGAAAAAGTGATGAAAACATAAAAGGTGATAAAGCAGATGCTAATGAACAAAAGAAAACTGTAGATGACAAAGACTCCGAGCATGAAGTTGAAATTGTTACAAAGAAGCATAATATAACGTACAAGGCAGTTGAGGCAAAACCTTCAAGCCAAACAAATGGGAGAAAATCTGCATCCACCGAAAAGAACCCAAATCAGAGAATGCCTCTGCAAAGGGCACGGGCAAATGGCAACGAATTACATAGTGCCCCCCGTTATGACAATCGAAAGCAAAAATCACAAAGTGCTAGGTATCCATCACGTGGTTACATGACGTCACAAGGAAGCACATCGTCACGTTCCACATCGGGGAAAAGCGTAATCAGTCGACCTCGTACCACATTAGGATTCGCATCAGGTGATCACGTAGGCATGATTTTTTTTCTGGACGTTGTAGGCTCATTGTAATCACTGAAAATGTTTAATTAGATGCTAGACACACTGTTATGTTCACTGAGTCGTATGATAAAAGCGGATGTGTTTAACAAAAGACTGGTTCGATTCAATTCGCATGAAACATAGTGCATTGGAAGTTCGAATAAAAAGTTAATGAATATATCAGAAATCATTCAATACCATAACTAAAGGATGCGACACACATTTCTATCGCAAGGCATTGCCTGTTTGGATTTGAATTGCACGCATGCTCATTTAATGCTATCCTCTGTTGCACGCACACTTAATCCTAACTCGCACAAAACTAACACAATAACTCAACAACTAATGCACTTACCTTGCTTCTTTTATAGCAATCAAAGTACTGAAAGTACTGTTGGAAGGTGATTTTTGATGTAATTATGTTTTATCAAATTTTATTTTCATCATCTAATATGAACAAGATGTTATTCGGCGTCCATATCCTTTAACCTCCATTCCATTGGTATGTTCACGGTTATCGAAAAGCTTAATATGTTATTGATGTCGTATTGAAATCGAGTTGTTGCTTTTAATAAATTGTTAGTTATATTGAAGGTTTTTAATTGTAAATCATAATGGTAAATCTTGGGCTAGCACACGATCCTGGCGGTAAGATCGCACGTTGAAAAAACTTCCGATAACTTTAAAAGTCAATTATATCATATACAGTGTGCGTACATAATCACATGGAACAGTTGGGTCATGTGTTGCGTGGTACAGTTGGGTCATATGTCGCATGGGACAGCTGGGTCATGTGTTGCGTGGTACAGTTGGGTCACATGTCGCATGGGGCAGTTGGTTCATGTGTTGCGTGGTACGGTTGGGTCACATGTCGCATGGAACAGTTGGGTCATGTGTCGCGTGGTACAGTTGGGTCACATGTCGCGTGGGACAGTTGGGCCACATGTCGCGTGGGACAGTTGGGTCACATGTCGCGTGGGACAGTTGGGTCACTTGTCGCGTGGGACAGTTGGGTCACATGTCGCATTGGACAGTTGGGTCACATATCGCGTGGGACAGTTGGGTCACATGTCGCGTGGGACAGTTGGGTCACATATCGCGTGGGACAGTTGGGTCACATGTCGCGTGGGACAGTTGGTTCACATGTCGCGTGGGACAGTTGGGCCACATGTCGCATGGGACAGTTGGGTCACATGTCGCGTGGGACATTTGGGTCACATGTCGCGTGGGACAGTTGGGCCACATGTCGCATGGGACAGTTGGGTCACATGTCGCGTGGGACAGTTGAGTCACATGTCGCATGGAACAGTTGGGTCAAATGTCGCGTGGGACATTTGGGCCACATTTCGCGTGGGACAGTTGGGTCACATGTCGCGTGGGACGGTTGGGTCACATGTCGCGTGGGACAGTTGGGTCACATGTCGCGTGGGACAGTTGAGCCACATGTCGCGTGGGACAGTTGAGTCACATGTCGCGTGGGACAGTTGGGTCACATGTCGGATTATTATGTATATAATCCGACAATAAACAAATTTGTCTTGACTTGACTTGATTTGATGTCGCGTGGGACAGTTGGGTCACCTATCGCGTGGGACAGTTGGGTCACCTATCGCGTGGGACGGTTGGGCCACATGTCGCAAAGGACAGTTTGGCCACATGTCGCGTGGGACATTTGGGTCACATGTCACGTGGAACAGTTTGGCCACATGTCGTGTGGGACATTTGGGTCACCTATCGCGTGGGACAGTTGGGTCACATGTCGCGTGGTACAGTTGCGTCACCTATCGCGTGGGACAGTTGGGTCACATGTTGCGTGGTACAGTTGCGTCACCTATCGCGTGGGACAGTTGGGTCACCTATCGCGTGAGACAGTTGGGTCACATGTCGCAATGGACAGTTTGGCCATATGTCGCGTGGGACATTTGGGTCACATGTCGCGTGGAACAGTTTGGCCACATGTCGCGTGGGACATTTGGGTCACCTATCGCGTGGGACAGTTGCGTCACCTATCGCGTGGAACAGTTGGGCCACATGTCGCATGGGACATTTGGGTCACATGTCGCGTGGAACAGTTTGGTCACATGTCGCGTGGGACATTTGGGTCACCTATCGCGTGGGACAGTTGCGTCACCTATCGCGTGGAACAGTTGGGCCACATGTCGCATGGGACAGTTGGGTCACATGTTGCGTGGGACAGTTAGGCCGCTTGTCGCATGGGACAGTTGGGTCACCTATCGCGTGGGACAGTTGAGTCACATGTCCCATGGGACAGTTGGGTCACCTATCGCGTGGGATAGTTGGGTCACATGTCGCATGGGACAGTTGGGTCACCTATCACGTGGGACAGTTGGGTCACGTGTCGCGTGGTTCAGTTGGGTCGCATGTCGCGTGGGACAGTTGGGCCACATGTTAAAGCAAAATCTGAAACTCCTAAAACGGGTGTATACGACCCAACAGTGAAAACCACAGTGGAAACTAGTTATATCGAAGTCTTATAGGGATCGCGAGCTACATCCATACAGGTTTTGTTTTAAGATGACTTGTTTGGTCTTTTCGTGATTGTAGTATGCCCCAATTTCTCGAAAAATCTAAGCGTAACCAATGGTTAATCGTGATCCCTTATATGTCACAGAACTTTTCAAAAAAGTAAATTAAAAATATACCAAAAGAAAAGCTAAGTTTTATCCTGTTTTAAGGACATATGTTTATATTGCTCCCAGATAAAATATTAGACACTTAGCTGCCTCCAGATAAATAAAAAACACTATGCTGCTCCCAGATAAAATATTAGACACTTAGCTGCCTTCAGATAAATAAAAAAAAACACTTTGCTGCTTCCAGATAAAATATTAGACACTTAGCTGCCTTCAGATAAATGAAAAACACTTTGCTGCTCCCAGATAAAATATTAGACACTTAGCTGCCTTCAGATAAATAAAAAAAAACACTTTGCTGCTTCCAGATAAAATATTAGACACTTAGCTGCCTTCAGATAAATGAAAAACACTTTGCTGCTCCCAGATAAAATGTTAGATACTATGTTGCTTCAAAATCAAGTATAAGACACTAATTTCCCTCAAGGTAAAATAAATATAAGACACCCAGTTGCATCCAGATAAAAATATAAGACAATTAGTTACCTCTAGATAAAATTTAAAACACTTAATTGCCTCCAGATAAAATTTTAGACACTCTAATGCTTCTAGATAAAATTTCAAATACTAAATTGCCTCCAGATAAAATGGACACCACTAAATTGCTTCTTGATAAAATATATGACAATTAGTTACCTCTAGATAAAATTTAGGACACTATATTTCCTCCAGATAAAATGTAAGATACCAAGTTGCCTCTAGATACAATTCAAAACACTAAATTGCTTTCAGATAAAATATAAATACACTGAGTTGCATCCCGATAAAATATTAAGACACTAAGTTACATCTAGATAAACTGTTGGACACTTTAGTGCTTCGAGATAATATTTGAGACACTAAGTTGCCACCGATAAAATTTCAAACAATGTTATCCGGTGGTTTATGGAGATTTATCAATAAAATAAAAATGATGGTTTATGTTCACTGTTTAAATTTTAGCCCGCTTTTAATTCCAAACCAAATGTCAGCGCGCACAGGGCTCAGACACAAATACAAATTCAACGACGTCATTTCCGAAATGACGTTATGATCGCATACATTTTGGTGCGCTGTTCTGTAAAAAAAATATAATCAATCGTCATATAAAGTCCTTTTTAGCCATACAATAGAAATAAAAAAATGTTTGTTTCAGTGTTATATCGCAATATATTTCACCTCGTGAACTCCAAAAGTAAATAATTGACTCGTGGCTATTCCACTCGGTGAAATATATTACGATCTTACACTGAAACAAACAATTATCCTCCATGTTTTGCCTCCAACAATGCAGAAGCCAAGTTGTGACATTATACTAAAGTATATACGGACTTGTATCGCTTATAAAACCCGAATTATGTCCCTTTTATGATATCAGCGAATCAGTCATTGTTTGAACCTCTTTAAAATTAAATCAGTTATACTTAATTAAATTTTGAGTTTATTGTGAAATATGCTCTTTATCACTCATCTTCAATGAGCTCATTAAACATGCGAGGCTGTAGAGAATTTGGATATGAAACTTATGCTCAAGTATGCTCTAGAGCTAGATATATATACTAGGTGTAAATTACCCTAGTGGTATGCTATTTACACAAGATGAGGTACCGTGTGACCAATCTATATATAGATATACCGCATAGTTTGCATGTTATATGTTTGTCCTTACGTTTGTATCGTTAGGTGAGTTTGTGTATATGTTTGCATAGATAATTCTGTTATATTCCTCGTTTATTTAATGTCTATTTTGCAGCATTGAATGGTATTTTGCATCAGTCGCAGGTACAGTGCAATACTATGTAGTTAGTTGCCATAGTATTGCATTGAGCCATCGACTTTTTTCTTTGCTACGTCCATTGACACGCGTATCTCTAAGCTATAAATTAAGCACACTATCTAGATTATTATACCATCTATCATTGGTTCATTTTTGTCTGTTTTTTTATGTTTCTATGTATGAAAACATCTAATATCGGTTCCATGCTTAGTTTTTTTACACACTGTTATACGAGTATTTATTTCTATATAATAAACCACATTGAATTGCTTCCATGTTCAGTCTGACTCATTGTTATATATTTCATTCTATAGGTCATTCTTTCTTTTACTGATTGATTCCCTGTTTAGTTTGACTCATTGTTATATATTTCATTCTATATGACATTCTATCCAGTACTGGTTCCCTGTTTAGTTTGACTCATTGCTTTATATTTCATTATATATGTCATTCTATCTTGTATTGGTTCCCTGTTTAGTTTTACTAATTGTTTTATATTTCATTCTGTATGTCATACTATTTTGTACTGGTTCCCTGTTTAGTTTGACTCATTGTTATATATTTCATTCTATATGACATTCTATCTTGTACTGGTTCCCTGTTTAGTTTGACTCATTGTTATATATTTCATTCTATATGTTATTCTATTATGTTCTGGTTCCCTTTTTAGTTTTGCTTTTGTTATGTATATATTTCTATATAACATACCCTCTTGTATTGATTCCCTGTTTAGTTTAATCGTTATGTAAGAAAATAGTATAATATCTTGAAATGGTCCCCGGCTATCTTGTACTGCTGTCCTGCTTTATTATCAGCATCGTTATTTCAATCGAGATATACTATTGTATTCGTTTCCTCCCTTTTAAAGCTATTGTTTGATATGTTTATTTCGATGCATTATACATGCTCTTCTGGCTTGGCTCAATCCTGTTGTTCACCTGTTTTCTTGTTCTGTATTTTTGTATATTTACTTTCTAGCATTTACTGGATTCCATTCCCGTATTTGTTTTCAAATAGCGCAGGTACTGATGCGCATAAGCACTATGTTTTAAGTCTGAAAAAAAAACCCTCTCAAATTGTTCCAAGCATAATTTTTTTACTCGTTATATTTTATCTTATTTTCTCTTTTGCTTTTTCTCACTTCTGTTTTGTAGTAATTATTATCCACAACGAATTAATACCACCAAGAAACACTTTTCTTTAATGTCATTTTCACGTTGAACGTCACTTATAGTTAAGACTTCCTTTTTGTAAACATAGATACATTAAAATAATAACGAACTAATCTATTTAAAAGTAATTGTAGTTCAATGGGTATATCAACTTAATAGTGTTAACTTCATAGAGAACAAAACAAACTCTTATCACTGAAAGCGTACGTATGCCGCATCTTCTAGTTAATGCTTGACTCAAAGCTATGACTTTCGAAATAGTATCGTACCTTCTATCAGCTAGGATGTAAAGTATAGTCACATGCGTTTCACACATCTCTTTTATCATAGAATTCACTGAAATTGTTATGTCCACCACTGTCTGGTTGTATAATTGTACTACATGTAATTATTTGTAAGGACTTTGTAAAATCAACATTGCATTAACATTATAGATACGCACTTTCTGATGGTTTATGATTTTTCTCAGTTTCATTTCTCAATATGTTTTCTAAATCTCAACTCCAGTTCTTCAACAATTCCATATCTGTTTACCAAGTTTGGAATTTTTAGATTATCGTTCCTGTTGAACAGTTACCTTATCAACCAAAATTCTGAAAACATTTTTAGTTCCACATTAACAGTTCATGAAACTTGAAAAAGAAACAGCACGAAAAAAACATTGAATCTGACGAAATGTTTCAACATTTACAGACGATAAACGGAATTTGAACTGAAACGGAAACGGTTCCATGTCACATTCAAAAACTGCTTCCACTAATGAAATTGGGTTACTATAAATAACTTATACCATGTGACAATTTCAGATCAGAAAAAGAAGGAGCGAGATTTCTTTCACGCGGAACTCAAGCGTCTTAAAGACAGTCTACGGAGTGAGTCCAAGAAAATTAGCAAGCCCAAAGTGTGAGTGGAACAAGCATTTAAGATTTTATTTTAGTTTAACGCACGGCCATTATCTTAATTATTGAAATAAGGAAAAGTCCTTAACTAATCAAGACAACAAATGAAGTTTGCTTCGTAGTTTATTTATAAAATATGTCATAGCTAAGGTTTGCTTATACGATAAGACGAAATTCACTAATGAGAAAGCATTACTGAGTTTCAAATTCATGGATAAATGCACGCTTCAAATTCACTGAACGTATCCAAGAGTGCACACACGAGAGTTTTCAACACAGTATTTGCATGTATACGCTTAATAAGTCTTTAAGTAAGATTAACATACATGTCTGGAGAGTTTAATAATGATGTATGTCTGCACGAGAGATGACCGTATCTTTACGAAATATTAAAACGTCTCTTCGAGAGACTTATATTCTCTACTACGCCCATTCTTAACCAAACTTTTACTTTATTTCATCCTACTATAACATAATACATAGAGTGTGAGATGACGTTATGTGCCTTACGATAATTTTTCATACGCACCGCGACATTATGAGAAGTCATAGCTTCAAAAACCAGTCTTTGCTACTTTTACTTTAAGTTAAATACTCTTCTTTTTTCCATTTCAGCCGGGACCACTATCCTGATGTTTTCACTAGTCTAGAGCCTTACTACAATACATACACCGCCAACTATCTTATAAACATGGTAAGAGGGATGTTCCCACACTAGTCTAGAGCCCAACTACAATACATACACCGCCAACTATCTTATAAACATGGTAAGAGGGATGTTCCCACACTAGTCTAGAGACCAACTACAATACATACACCGCCAACTATCTTATAAACATGGTAAGAGGGATGTTCCCACACTAGTCTAGAGACCAACTACAATACATACACCGCCAAATATCTTATAAACATGGTAAGAGGGATGTTCCCACACTAGTCTAGAGACCAACTACAATACATACACAGCCAACTATCTTATAAACATGGTAAGAGGGATGTTCCCACACTAGTCTAGAGCCCAACTACAATACATACACCGCCAAATATCTTATAAACATGGTAAGAGGGATGTTCCCACACTAGTCTAGAACTTTACTACAATACATACACCGCAAACTATCTTATAAACATGGTAAGAGGGATGTTCCCACACTAGTCTAGAGCCCAACTACAATACATACACCGCCAAATATCTTATAAACATGGTAAGAGGGATGTTCCCACACTAGTCTAGAGACCAACTACAATACATACACCGCCAACTATCTTATAAACATGGTAAGAGGGATGTTCCCACACTAGTCTAGAGACCAACTACAATACATACACCGCCAACTATCTTATAAACATGGTAAGAGGGATGTTCCCACACTAGTCTAGAGCCCAACTACAATACATACACCGCCAAATATCTTATAAACATGGTAAGAGGGATGTTCCCACACTAGTCTAGAACCCAACTACAATACATACACCTCCAAGTATCTTATAAACATGGTAAGAGGGATGTTCCCACACTAGTCTAGAGCCCAACTACAATACATACACCGCCAACTATCTTATAAACATGGTAAGAGGGATGTTCCCACACTAGTCTAGAACCCAACTACAATACATACACCGCCAAATATCTTATAAACATGGTAAGAGGGATGTTCCCACACTAGTCTAGAGCCCAACTACAATACATACACCGCCAACTATCTTATAAACATGGTAAGAGGGATGTTCCCACACTAGTCTAGAGCCCAACTACAATACATACACCGCCAAATATCTGTTACATGGTAAGAGGGATGTTCCCACACTAGTCTAGAGCCCAACTACAATACATACACCGCCAACTATCTTATAAACATGGTAAGAGGGATGTTCCCACACTAGTCTAGAGCCCAACTACAATACATACACCGCCAAATATCTGTTACATGGTAAGAGGGATGTTCCCACACTAGTCTAGAACCCGACTACAATACATACACCGCCAAATATCTTATAAACATGGTAAGAGGGATGTTCCCACACTAGTCTAGAGCCCAACTACAATACATACACCGCCAAATATCTTATAAACATGGTAAGAGGGATGTTCCCACACTAGTCTAGAACCCGACTACAATACATACACCGCCAAATATCTTATAAACATGGTAAGAGGGCTGTTCATACACTAGTCTAGAACCTTACTACAATACATACACCGCCAACTATCTTATAAACATGGTAAGAGGGATGTTCCCACACGTGTCTAGAACCTTACTACAATACATACACCGCCAACTATCTTATAAACATGGTAAGAGGGATGTTCATACACTAGTCTAGAACCTTACTACAATACATACACCGCCAACTACTAGTATCTTATAAACATGGTAAGAGGGATGTTTCCACACTAGTCCAGAACCCAACTACAATACATACACCGCCAACTATCTTATAAACATGGTAAGAGGGATGTTCCCACACTAGTCTAGAGCCCAACTACAATACATACACCGCCAACTATCTTATAAACATGGTAAGAGGGATGTTCATAGACTAGTCTAGAACCCAACTACAATACATACACCGCCAACTATCTTATAAACATGGTAAGAGGGATGTTCCCACACTAGTCTAGAACCCAACTACAATACATACACCGCCAACTATCTTATAAACATGGTAAGAGGGATGTTCCCACACTAGTCTAGAGCCCAACTACAATACATACACCGCCAACTATCTTATAAACATGGTAAGAGGGATGTTCCCACACTAGTCTAGAGCCCAACTACAATACATACACCGCCAAATATATTATAAACATGGTAAGAGGGATGTTCCCACACTAGTCTAGAACCTTACTACAATACATACACCGCCAACTATCTTATAAACATGGTAAGAGGGATGTTCCCACACTAGTCTAGAACCCAACTACAATACATACACCGCCAACTATCTTATAAACATGGTAAGAGGGATGTTCCCACACTAGTCTAGAACCCAACTACAATACATACACCGCCAACTATCTTATAAACATGGTAAGAGGGATGTTCCCACACTAGTCTAGAGCCCAACTACAATACATACACCGCCAAATATCAGTTACATGGTAAGAGGGATGTTCCCACACTAGTCTAGAACCCAACTACAATACATACACCGCCAACTATCTTATAAACATGGTGAAAGGGATATTCCAATAAACCATGGAATCTGACTCATATTCACTAATGCAATGCAATTCAGAAATGTTAAATTTTAAATGTTGAAATAATACTTTTTTTATAATTATTTTTGATAAATATATATTGACACAATTTAAACCTGTTATCTGTTACAGTAACAGCAACCTTTTCCACCATTACTTTAGAAGTAGCTATCTTATTAGAACAAGATTTTCGCCTTTAAGCCTTGAGTCTGACACACACTGAACGTGAGTGAGTTTGGGCCCAGTGTGCTGGTATTCACCTTTTTTAAAAGATCATTCTGATAAGTCCAAGGGACGACCATAGTGTAAGATGACCAAAAAATAACTTATTTTCATAGCAACGATTTAAACAAAAAGTTAAAGCCTGGTTCTATGCGTTCAAATGCTGTTTAGTGTGTATATCAGTGCATGGTTAGCACCTATTTCAAAAGGAACTCATTCTTATCTCCTTTTTTTAAAATGTCGGACTCCTCAAGGATTTTTAAAACAAATATTATCACTCATTATATTTGTTTGCAGCCGGACCTTGGCTACAAGGAGAAACAGCCTCGAGATTGTGCGAGCCGTGAAAGCGAAGACGCGGTAAGTAGAAAGTTATACTCTAACATTTGTACTTATGTGTTTATTATAGGTGTTTTGCGATCTCCAGTTATGTGATCCACCATAAATCGTCCCTGCGGGAAGGGTTATCATTTCGCTGTTGAATTATCTGTCCATGTTTCTTCATAAAATGACGTTGTTTCATGGTCGGACACGTTTAAGACTTTTTGCACTTCGCAAGAACATCGGTTGACGAATAAATAGGTTCAGAAGTAAATTACTGATTGTTCACGACTTCCAATTCAATATTATTTTAACCTATCCGCATCTTTTCACATGACAATCGTTAATTGCTTAGCTGTCGTATTTTTGAGTGCAACTTTCAATGTGCTCGCCGACAGTTATCTTTTTAGAGGCCAGACATAATATTCATAACATACATTAATCTTCTTTGATTTCGGAATTTAAGCTGTTTCACTACCGATCATAGCCCGTCTTTATTCAAAAAAAGTAAAATCGAAACTTTGTCATGGCATTGTAGCGTAACCGCATATTTGCACGATTACCGCCCTTTGTTATAAATTGGCCATTTGCCTTAACGAAGTTAAATGTCTCGCGGTGTTTTTCAAAGATAGGTTTTATATTTTA
Organism: Mya arenaria; assembly: GCF_026914265.1. NCBI lineage: Eukaryota > Metazoa > Mollusca > Bivalvia > Myida > Myidae > Mya > Mya arenaria. The sequence continues at coordinate 74,086,253 of NC_069131.1, forward strand.
GACTTATTTATTCCATACAAATGTTTTATTAGCGACAGTAATAATTAAAGGAATTATGTTAAACGTTATTTATTAGTCGGGAGTTGTTTTTATAAAGAGATTAGTAAAATTAAAGCTGTCTTCCTTCAAGTTTTCTCAAAGTGGAATATACCCGTTTTACACATGTTAATAATTAACTAGTCCGTCCGGGGAGTATATAAGTGCGTCGCTCAGCTGAAGGATTCATTCCATTCTTCTCCAATATTCAGAGCTGTGGGACCTCCCTAGATGTCATTCATCGCCGGTTTCGCGGCATTTTGGGTAAAAAAATTCTCCTTTGACGAATATCCCATCAACCGATGGGGGGTAAAACTCCCCTTTTGGCTTCAAAATTCTGCTTAAGTCACACTTGGGGATGTGACGGGGTCAAGCCATAATGCAGCCATTATAGGGCGCGAGCAGACCTTTATAAACTCAACAACAACAACAATGAAATAGTCATTCTGTGTTTGACCGCCGTCAAGGTAACATCAAACAGTAAACCGGAAATAGTCTTTTGAAGGCAAATAATTAGAGTCTTGACCTTCTGGCTGTTTATTATTGAACACAGAGCATTGCGATCTGTGGGATAAAAAGGCACCAGGAACTTGACATTTATAGGGTTATCTAGCGTTCCAGTTCAAGTAGCCAGATACATAGAGCATTGCGATCTATTCTGGTGAACGGAGCTGGTAACTAGAAACTCTAGTAAGCCTCATACCTGACATTTGCGTTGACCACAGAGCATTGCGATCTGCGCGCTGACAAAGGTTAAGGTACTTTGCATCGCAAATAAACAATCTCCCGTAAGAGAAAGCCATTCATCAAGTGACTGAACTTTATATAAACCAATGCATAATCTTCGAACCCTGATTATTTGGTTGATTATGTTTTAACTCACCAATCATTTTTCGAATCATTTGTTTTAATCATAAGGCAAAGTAGCCTGAGGAAAATGTATATAAGAGCGATCCATATTGGCTCTACGACGCCGATTGAACATACAGACGGCACGTTACAGCATTATTGTCGTTCGCGTCATCGTTGACTTGCGAAAACTTTAACAAGTCACATAACCGTTGAAGATTTTTATCTGAAACGTAGATGACATGTTGCCAAAGACAATATGGACATGAGCAGCAAAGCCCACACCTCTGACTTGAACAGCTGTTGAGAAAGACTCACTTTGGCGGTCACTTCGAGGTACTTTTGTCTTATTTTCTTTCTCTCTTGCTTCCAGCAGCCCGACCTGATGTTCACCACCCGCAAGACGGCCATCGGCCTGTGCGATCCGGAAAAGAGTCTACATATGGACCGAGAGGTGCTTCCGAAACTAGAGACGGCCGAGATTCGCAGGAGAAGGATGGAACATATGCACCACATGGGCGACAACAAGCCCAAGTCGTAAGTTTATTATATGTACATTCAAATCACAATTCCTTCAAAGTTCATTGTTTCCGCTAACAGACCTTGGATATTTTATATTACCGATCCTTCAGGAGTTTTTCGTTGGTGGATTTAATTTCGTCCGTATGCCCGTTTTCATTTTAATGTTTTTCCTTTGCTATACTACACAAGAAACATACTACTAGTATCTGCAGAAAAAATGCTATGATATAGGCAAATTGTTTGATTTAAAAAACATCTGTCTACTAAACTACCCTTTCTTTTTTCGAGGTCGTTAGTGGAAACAAATAATTAGTTTAATGACTAAAAACAGTATTACTCTAACCATGCCCTAGTCCCCTACCTTAGCCTTACCCTGTAATATCACTATTTGTGTGTTGTTGTTTTTAACCAATGGAACGTTTATGTTCTAACAAACCCTAACCATCAAACATTTTCAGTTTAAACACCACATGTACATATAGTGAACATTTTAGCATCGAGTGAACGATTTGGTCGTTGGTAACATAGCTCCGTTGTGTATACTCTATTTTTGAATAGCTCATTTAGATTAGGGAACTTGAATACATGTTTGTTATCCAAGATAACTTTTTACAAATACCGTACGTAGCGGTTTTTTTGTTTTACTTGGGCGTATTAATCTTAATAATTTTGCAGTTTGTAAATTGCGTTTTTTGACTACATGTAGACGTGAGTTTAAAGCTGCACTCTCACAGATTGAACGTTTCGACAACTTTTTATTTTTTTGTCTTAGAACCAGCCATTTTTTGCGAAAATCCATGGAAACTAGTTATATAAGACTGCTGACAAAAATGAGATCGCAGATTTTTATATTTTAGTCCAAAAATTGATGTTTTATGCATTTTTCTTAAACCGTTTGTAACGGTTTAAGCCATTAAACATTAATTTTCGAACGGAACTAGGAACATCTGCGATCGGATCTTTTGTCAGCAATCTTATACCATTGGTTTGCAGATATTTACGCAAAAAATTGCTCTTTCCAAGACAAAAAATAAAAAAAGTTGCAAAAATGGTAAATCTGTGAGAGTGCAGCTTTAAATCTGGTAAAAATGGCGTTTTATACTCAAGTTTTATTTACGAAGTAACTGTTTAGTAGGCAATGTTGTGTTATAACACACCCGTTAGCTCTCAGAACAGAGGTCGAGAAACTTTCTGTACGTGGATTTCCTTTCGTGAACAACGTCATCCAGTTGTATGTACGTTTGGATTTCCTTTCGTGAACAACGTCATCCAGTTGTGTGTACGTGCGGATATTCTTTCGTGAACTACTTCATCCAGTTGTGTGTACGTTTTACACGCATATAATTGCATTGACTATAGCAGGAAGAACGTGACTTATGTAATTATCAGCGAGCTCGTAAATGACTTTTAAACGCAAGTTGCCAACTGCAACTGTCACACGTACAAGTCATGTCTCGCAGTCTCACTTATAATACCCACTTTCCAATATTAAGCTCCGCTTCAAATTGAATTTTCTTTTTTGAGAGTCATTTTCAAAAATAGACAAATAACACACTTAGTTTATAAACTCGTTGTATTTGCATAGGGAGGAACAAGAACTACCAATGTAGACACTTTGCCTATTTTAAGTGTGTGTTTTACAGGGTTTCTGACAAACCGGAACAATAGCGCAATACTATCTTTGTTTCTTAACACTTTGATAAATTGAACAATTTCAATCGTACTCAACAAATAAATTGAGGAAATTTGTTGACTTTTGACCAAAGATCTAGATTTATTTTACCGTGTTATCACAGAAAGCGATTTTTTTACAAATTTAAAGAAAAGGTCAGTCTAATTGATGTAAGTTGGCAATCACATGAAAAGCATAACTTCATGACGTCATTTAAAAGATCAACCAGGCATAGTTACTATTAAAATAAGTCATTCGGAAGAAAACACATATTATATTTACTGAACAACATAAAAGAAAATTCAATAATGTAGCATATGTTTGAGTCCCGGCATCGCACTTCAACACAATCATTCCTAGGAGGGGTAAAGTAAACAGGCTATCAGGGTAAATACTAATCCTGATGGACATAGCTTATTTTATTATCTGAAATTTCAAGAATTATTTAGTAAGAAAGAAAACCATTTTTATTCAGAGCCGGAGCGAAACTTGAACACAAAGATACAACGTAAGTTGTTTGGAACACTTTATCGAGCTATGAGATGATGGAAGTTCTTTTGCATGGGTTGATTTGGATTTGTTTGCCACGTAATTGCTTGTCAATAATCTGTAGCTTTGCTCTTATTTGTGTGAACATTTTGTCCAAGTAAAGCATGTATCATTTATAAGTATTCTTGCGCAAGTGTCCTTTCAGTAGAATGGTTTTGTTCTTAAAATCTACTATATACGGTTTTGTGTTTAATCAATAATTTAACTTGAGTTATATTCCCATATTATTTAACAAATTGTTTAATAAAACAACGCTATTTATTATTTATGAAACAAACTTTTTAACCCCTAACACAAATGAGTAGGAAATACTATATACCATATACCATGTAAGCAGTGACTTTACCACGCACCTGTTGTTGTTATTACAGCCCACGTGACAAGAAACCAGAAGCAAAGCAGGGTAGCACGCGCCTGCCTAAGTTCCCGGTCATCCAGCCACCGAACTCGGACCTCACAACCAAGGAACTTGTGTATAGTGATGTCCCGATGCTTAGGTGAGACATTGAATTAGTACACGAATATGTTACCTTAAAAATGTTGTATTCCTACTTGTTACTGTAATGTAGAGGTTTATGTGCAATTTATGTTTTTTGTATTTCCATTTCAATGGGTTTCGATTATACAATTGGTCATATCGGGTGCCAATCAATACGTATTATTTTCATCCCAATATTGATGCATTACACCGGCGTTCCTTTCCAATAAAATAATACAATGGAAAATACAGGACTATGACTAATTAAGTTAGGAAGAACAATTACAGGATAAGCGAAAGGGTTTTATTTGCTTCTTATTTAATTCCTAACGCCTTTTCGCTTTCCTAGTGTAATGCCACTGTTATTCTAGAGGAAAGCAAGAGTTAGTCTCTGTTTTGTGGCATGAATCAAAACAGTTTAATCGATAAATGATGGGGCTACCGCCCTGGAACGGTCATACCATGCATGAATCAAAACATCTTTATCGATAAATGGTGGGGTTACCGCCCTGGAACGGTCATACCATGCATGAATCAAAACATCTTTATCGATAAATGATGGGGCTACCGCCCTGGAACGGTCATACCATGCATGAATCAAAACATCTGTATCGATAAATGATGGGGATACCGCAATGGAACCGTCATACCATGCATGAATCAAAGCATCTTTATCGATAAATGATGAGGTTACCGCCCTGGAACGGTCATACCATGCATGAATCAAAGCATCTTTATCGATAAATGATGGGGTTACCGCCCTAGAACGGTCATACCATGCATGAATCAAAGCATCTTTATCGATAAATGGTGGGGCTACCGCAATGAAACGGTCATATCATGCATGAATAAAAACATCTTTATCGATAAATGATGGGGATACCGCAATGGAACCGTCATACCATGCATGAATAAAAGCATCTTTATCGATAAATGGTGGGGCTACCGCAATGGAACGGTCATACCATGCATGAATCAAATCATCTTTATCGATAAATGGTGGGGTTACCGCAATGGAACCGTCATATCATGCATGACTCAAAGCATCTTTATCGACAAATGGTGGGGTTACCGCCCTGGAACATTCATACCATGCATGAATCAAAGAATCTTTATCGATTAATGATGAGGTTACCGCCCTGAAACAGTCATACCATGCATAAATCAAAGCATCTTTATCGATAAATGGTGGGGTTACCGCCCTGGAACGGTCATACCATGCATGAATCAAAACATCTTTATCGATAAATAATGGGGCTACCGCCCTGGAACGGTCATACCATGCATGAATCAAAACATCTGTATCGATAAATGATGGGGATACCGCAATGGAACCGTCATACCATGCATGAATCAAAGCATCTTTATCGATAAATGATGAGGTTACCGCCCTGGAACGGTCATACCATGCATGAATCAAAGCATCTTTATCGATAAATGATGGGGTTACCGCCCTAGAACGGTCATACCATGCATGAATCAAAGCATCTTTATCGATAAATGGTGGGGCTACCGCAATGAAACGGTCATATCATGCATGAATCAAAACATCTTTATCGATAAATGATGGGGATACCGCAATGGAACCGTCATACCATGCATGAATCAAAGCATCTTTATCGATAAATGGTGGGGCTACCGCAATGGAACGGTCATACCATGCATGAATCAAATCATCTTTATCGATAAATGGTGGGGTTACCGCAATGGAACCGTCATATCATGCATGACTCAAAGCATCTTTATCGACAAATGGTGGGGTTACCGCCCTGGAACATTCATACCATGCATGAATCAAAGCATCTTTATCGATAAATGATGAGGTTACCGCCCTGAAACAGTCATACCATGCATGAATCAAAGCATCTTTATCGATAAATGGTGGGTGTACCGCCCTAGAACGGTCATACCATGCATGAATCAAAGAATCTTTATCGATAAATGGTGGGGCTACCGCAATGGAATGGTCATACCATGCATGAATCAAAACATCTTTATCGATAAATGGTGGGGTTACCGCCCTGGAACGGTCATACCATGCATGAATCAAAGCATCTTTATCGATAAATGATGGGGTTACCGCAATGGAACCGTCATATCATGCATGACTCAAAGCATCTTTATCGACAAATGGTGGGGTTACCGCCCTGGCACATTCATACCATGCATGAATCAAAGCATCTTTATCGATAAATGATGGGGTTACCGCCCTAGAACGGTCATACCATGCATGAATCAAAGAATCTTTATCGATAAATGGTGGGGCTACCGCAATGAAACGGTCATACCATGCATGAATCAAAACATCTTTATCGATAAATGATGGGGATACCGCAATGGAACCTTCATACCGTGCATGAAACAAGGCATCTTTATCGATAAATGGTGGGGCTACCGCAATGGAACGGTCATACCATGCATGAATAAAAACATCTTTATCGATAAATGGTGGAGTTATCGCCCTGGAACGGTCATACCATGCATGAATCAAAGCATCTTTATCGATAAATGATGGGGTTACCGCAATGGAACCGTCATATCATGCATGACTCAAAGCATCTTTATCGACAAATGGTGGGGTTACCGCCCTTGAACATTCATACCATGCATGAATCAAAGCAACTTTATCGATAAATGATGGGGTTACCGTCCTGGAACGGTCATACCATGCATGGATCAAAGCATTTTTATCGATAAATGGTGGAGTAACCGCCCTAGAACATTCATACCATGCATGAATCAAAGCATCTTTATCGATAAATGATGAGGTTACCGCCCTGAAACGGTCATACCATGCATGAATCAAAGCATCTTTATCGATAAATGGTGGGGTTACCGCCCTAGAACGGTCATACCATGCATGAATCAAAGCATCTTTATCGATAAATGGTTGGGCTACCGCAATTTAATGGTCATACCATGCATGAATCAAAATATCTTTATCGATAAATGGTGGGGTTACCGCCCTGGAACGGTCATACCATGCATGAATCAAAGCATCTTTATCGATAAATGATGGGGTTACCGCAATGGAACCGTCATATCATGCATGACTCAAAGCATCTTTATCGACAAATGGTGGGGTTACCGCCCTGGAACATTCATACCATGCATGAATCAAAGCATCTTTATCGATAAATGTTGGGGTTACCGCCCTAGAACGGTCATACCATGCATGAATCAAAGAATCTTTATCGATAAATGGTGGGGCTACCGCAATGAAACGGTCATACCATGCATGAATCAAAACATCTTTATCGATAAATGATGGGGATACCGCAATGGAACTGTCATACCATGCATGAAACAAAGCATCTTTATCGTTAAATGGTGGGGCTACCGCAATGGAACGGTCATACCATGCATGAATAAAAACATCTTTATCGATAAATGGTGGAGTTATCGCCCTGTAACGGTCATACCATGCATGAATCAAAGCATCTTTATCGATAAATGATGGGGTTACCGCAATGGAACCGTCATATCATGCATGACTCAAAGCATCTTTATCGACAAATGGTGGGGTTACCGCCCTTGAACATTCATACCATGCATGAATCAAAGCAACTTTATCGATAAATGATGGGGTTACCGTAATAGAACGGATATACCATGCATGAATCAAAACATCTGTATCGATAAATGGTGGGGATACCGCCTTGAACGGTCGTACCATGCATGAATCAAAACATCTTTATCGATAAATGGTGGGGTTACCGCCCTGGAACGGTTGATGATTCTCAATCTAACATTTGTCTCAACATCTGCGATAAGTAATTATCTAATTATGTGTTTTGACTAATGTGAACATGTCCACAAATATGAATACTAATATATACTATTTCAATATGCTGTTTTACCTGTATCATCATGTTTGTGTTTTATATGTGGTTACGAAGAGGATGTAGCTTGTACTCGTCTTAATGAATTGTGGTTATAATCCGGTATATGTCTGATCGTTGAATACAAACCTTTGTTGTTGCTGCAGAGGGGAGATGGTCCGCTCATTTAGTCACAAGGGAGATGGGCGTAAGAAGATCGACTACAACCGTACACGACAGGACTTCTTCCGGATGGAGCTTGATAGGTAAACATGGGCAGCCCTAGTACGAGATCTCAATTAGTGCATATATATTAATGGTATTTTTAATACATGCCCACTTTTCATTCAAAGCAGTGTGTTTATGTTTCCATTCATCCATGGATACGAGTTTGACCCCGCCTGTGACATAACAAACTTGACCTTTGACATTTTAAGATTGACCTTTGACGATACATGTTAAATAAAGGCGGTGACTGAATGCAAGATTGTAATCAAATCTGAACGAATAGTGTCTTTGTTGTCTGTTATTTGCGTGAAAGAATTTGAATGCTGAAGTCAATGTACCCTGTTCAATATCAAAACAATATTTAAAAATAGATAATAAGTGCAAAATTAAGCACAAGTGCTATTAAGGTTGCTGAAAATTTAAGTTATAAGAGCGATTAGTTAAGGCCACATGCGACTTCAATTAAATTACGGCAAAGGCAAGCATATCAATGCAGATTCAATAATCACCAGAAAATTTGGATATACAACCTTTTATTCTGTCTTCAGATTCGACGAATATGGCGCGAAAAGTAAGCCGCACATGCGCGCAGCGTACTTCGCCTATCTTCAAAACACACCTGGTTCCCGGAAAGCAATCTATGACTGCATGAAAGAGATGAGTTCCAAGAAGAAAAAAGAGGAACAACCACCTCAGGCAGTCGCATGATTTCTCGCGCATGCGTAGTCTTGTTAACGTTTTTGTAAAGATGATGCATTTGGATATTGAAATAAAGCTTTTAATTTGACGTACGAGATTTTCTGAGGAGATCATTAACACGTGAATGCAACATTTTCACTTCAAATGGCAATTTTGCGAACATACATTCTTATGTTAACCGTTATTTTAAACTGCATAATAAAAAAGTGATTGGTGTAATACATTTCATATTGTATGATGTTTTATCAGATACTATATACTATTATTTTTTCCAGTGTGTATGTATAAATGTATAAATTGTAATAGATGTATTTACAAAATGCATTTATACACAAATCAAATATTGACAATCTTGTCCAACCCCATAACACAACTGTCTATTGGAATGCTTAAACATTTGCTAGAAACAAAACAATATAAATGTAGTCTTTGTCACTGTTTTGATGTAGAGGCCGAATTCAAGTTTGAACTAGTAATTTTGACTTGTGTACTGAACACTGTGAACAAGAATGAATTTTCGGTTGACAAAAATGTAGTTACTATAATTTTGATTATGGACTTTTCCATGTAGAATTTTATACTTTCTGTCATAAACCACATTTTCCCCAGTCTGTCTTTCCTTTACTTCATAACCTGGTTGTTAAATTCTCACCCTGTGTATTTGTGTGGAAATTTGTTTAACACTTCGTCACATGGTCATTGTCGTTGTGTATCTTTGTAGGTTTAACTTTCAATGTTAATGTTTAAACAATGTTTTTTTATGAATAAACACCATCGACAGAAATAGTTGATTTTGTTGAACTTTATCTCATTTTTTTGAAACGCAGATGTAAAATTCGAACGCCTAGTAAACCCTTATCAGTTTGGTACCATTTCATGTATAGATATATATTGTCTCAACAACGCGCCGCGTTGCTTACGCCAACGCTTGGTGATATTTTTACAGTCAAAACAGGCCATTACTCGACTCATTCGGAAATCCTCGGCCATTTTTATAGAAAACAACCTCGGATGTATTTGGACGGTTTACATACTCAGAAATTGGTATGTTTAAGTCCGCTGCAAATAGATCGCGTAGTAATTTAATTCTGCAGTTAAAGATACTGACTTAACTCTTGGTGATTTTAATTATGTTTGCAATAATACACTTCACTTGCAATCAATTTAAACTTAGATTAACAAATATAAGCTAAACTACTACGTTTAATGAATTATATCATTTAACATTTTACTTACTACTTCTACTGATGTAACGGCATACATCCGAGGTTGATTTCGATAAAAAAAATGGCCGATGAGTTCCAAATGTACTCGACTATGATTGAATGCATGGTTTTCCCTTGCAATACACGTGTGTCATGACCCTAGAAAAATGTATACCGAATTTAATTGGTTCAGTTTAAGTTGCGCTACGGTAACAGTTGGGGACAAGGTGAGGTCAATACCTCCCATTTTTGCCTTCGAACAGATGAAATAAAATACATCAACAATAATAATACAAACTATTTTTCTCGAACTTCAAAGACTTTTTTGGGGTTGAGCTAAACATGAAGGTGCTGCATCCAGCCCTATTTGGTAGAATCTTTCTGTCTTCATGGAGACCAGGATGTTCTAGATATTAGAATTTAGATAAAACAAACATTTCCTTTTTCTTTGTTTGAATACTTTAATATTTAACCGGCCTATGATTATGAATAACTACCAACATCACATAATATATGGCAGCTTAAACCCAAAACTACTTGATTTAAACATTCTAACATTGTTGTAACATGCATAACATTGAGGTTCATTACAGACCGATATAATGTGCCGCTTTCCCCTTAGCACCATGTCCATTTCTGCAACACATTAAAACTCTTAATGTATATTGAATCTATTTTAAGTAGCGTTGTTCAGGATCCTGGTTATTGTTTGTTCACCTATATATAACTTTTGTTTTTTGAACAATTCGATTAAAACTTTCGTATATTCTTTTTGCTCATAACCCCTTACAAATGATATTAAAATCATATGGGTCACCAATTCACGTTCGCCAGAGTGATGATACTGAATCAAATAAATACATGTATTATATACCTGTGTTTAGATTTTTCTTCGGCTGAGGACCGATAATATATACATGAACATTGTAGTTAAGAATAAAATGTGGTTCATCGCATTCGGACAGGTTTCTTCCCCGGAAATAAACTCTGAGAAGACGTTAAAACCCAGAAAAATATGAATCGTATTATGACGCAATTAAATGCTAATTAGGCGTAAAATATCAATTCATAATGTTTTAAATGAAATTATAATACTTCATTTTATCCTAGAATCAGTTTTTGGTGATTGTAGCTCATTCATAAGTATATTTTATATGCTTTAAATTGCCTAAATCGGCTATTATTTGACATTTTTTATAGAGATTGTTAGTTTTTTACTTGTGTTTGTAAAATGAGTGTCGCATAAAACCATTATTTTGTGTAGGTACATACTAACAACCTTTTAACTATTACTAAATGAATATTACACACTTTTACCATTCAAATCACGCGTAAAGCGTTGACAGGCTATCGACCTGCTACAATTTGTGTCATAGGCATGTAATGCCGAATGAAACGGACAGTATGTGAATAATTCTCAGTTATTCTCAGTAACTTCAGTCCAATATCTTGAGCATGTATCATAATGCATATGCATATTTAAAACCAACTGATATAAAACTGTTCGTGTTGTCCACAGTGACATATGTTGAGGGCATGATTAAGATACATGTACATACAGGGAATAATTAAAGTATGTGGGTGATTTGATCCAGAGGTATTTGGCGTTGTAGAAAGAAGCCTTAAACATAAACCGAATTAATATGTACAATGCATTTTGTTGGGATGCATTTGGTTTAGCTGGCATAGCCTGGTGATAAATTAAATACGCCGAAGTCAAATATGAAGTAAAGAGTAGATTTTACTAAAAATGATTAATTCTTTATCCGTGACAGTGCATTGTTTATGAAACCAAAGCTCCAGATAAGGTTTTAAATGATATTGAGAACTCCATACGTTATACGTAATTATTTGGCGTATTCCACATTTCAAGTGACTTATACTTCATGATCTCATTGAGAATCAACAATAAACTCTAAAAGTTTTCACGAAGGAAATTATGAGCGAGAAAATTCTATCTTTAGGTGTTTATCTTATTAATTAAGTTTTACAATTACATGACCATACTCACAGAACGTTGCAGGCCGAACGCCATTCAACGCTTTAAAGCGCTTTGATTTGTCCTTGTATAACCTCATGACAAAAATTTTGATTGCTCACGTGAAACCAAAGTTATACTCCATTCTAATTAATACAAGAAACGACGCAGACTTAACAAATAAGTCGTGGCGATAATGCCAGAAAGTACCATAACCTTCAATACTTCAAGGTCGCTTAAAATCTTCTGATGTAGTAGCTCAAGCGCCAATAACAAGAGTTATTGAGATATTACAGACGACGCTTGAGCAGATAATGTAATAGTCACGGCACCCATAACCCGAGTTATTAAGATTATACACGGGCGCTGAAATTAATCACGAGGGCTGCGGATGACGTAGATGTTTGTTACCATGTTGTCAAGGATAACCTTCAACAATCAGCGTGCGGTATAATTGGATAGCGTTGTCATTTATCTGCACGGTAGTTATAGAACGGTTACGCCCATTCTTTTTGTTACCGTTCCGATATAAACCGAAACAAAGGAAACACTCTCAATCATGGTACAAGATAAACACAATAAAACACAAACATTTTGATTTTGAAACATTTATTATAAATTACACTTGTTACTGTACAAAATCGACTAAAATATATCTGGAATTTATTTCATGAACCAGAAAAAAAATGGTTTCCTTTATCACAGACCTTATAAATAAAATAATTCAAAGAATATCAAGACAACTATTATAATATCACCGAAAAAATAACTCTTAAACAGAGTTACGTCCCATTTATATACATTTTGTCCCGTAAACTATGAAGACACTGCGGTGCGGAAGAGTGACAGGTTCGTTGGTCCCACACATCGCAATATTGTCTTGGGCTTCAGTTTAATGAAGTACTAGTACATAAAGCTTGTTTACATATTCTTTTACTAAATAACAGATGCAAAGCCGGATGCAATCTCTTGGAATGAAACAGTCAAAGGTATAAGGTTAAGCGCTTTTAGACGGCGTCAAAGGAATACAGAAGCCTCTTGTTATATGTATAATAATTACAAATGTCAAGATATAATATTTTATACGAACACAGAGTTGAAATATCAACAAATTTAAGTAATACTTCTAATATCTGTTATAATTCTGATCAATCAAATTTACAATTCATTTCAACAATGGAAAAATCGAACGTCAAATAAAAATATACGTTTTTATCATAACATCAGGAGTCATGTTCAAATGGCATTACATTTTTAACATATTTTCAATCAATATTTCAAACAATGTTTACTTTTTTATAAAAGGCACATACTATATTAATTCAGCAGCGACAAAAACAAAATGTTCCACAAAATATTGATGTACTGGTCAATTCAGTTACAAATATAATTCCGTTACTTACTCTTGTTTGATAAGTTCAATAAGTATACTATTATCTTGAGAGAATCACTAAAGGCAAGGCGCTATGTAACTACATTACAGCCATTTATTTACCTAAGCAACGACCCGAAATAAAGGAAAGGTTTAAGCTCCGACCACACAAACTCCACGTTTTAACAAGCAGATTTATTAGGCAGCGAGCGCTCTCCGCTATGCAGCAATATAATAGACATGAGACACACGGGGCGCTTTAAGCTATATACTCGCTACATACGATTTAGTTGTTGAGCGCTCCGTTTAAAACCGCTTACGCAACACACCTCCGATCTCTTTGATAGTACTTTCAAAATGGCAGATGTGTGAATTGAATTACAGTTTGTTCGATAACATTTTGTAGGCCACATTTAAAGACCCAACTGCTCACTGTCAACATCCCTGCAGTTAATAGCAATTTCGAGTGCTTTTTTATGGTTGTTTTTAATATTTTAAACTGAAAGCCTTTTTTCAAAGCCATTTCGTTAACAATGAACGACACCATTTACGATGAATCCTTTTTGGTGACGTTTCCCCTTGATCCAAATCGCACTCTTTATATTTCGACCATTTCAATTTAACAATATATCGGTCTAAACTGTACCTCACACTCTATTTTTAATTGCTCGCGACATTCATTCCTTTTTCCTTAAACTCGAATCGTCACCTCGTCTGCGACATTCGTGAGTCACTCAGTTATTCACGTTTTCTTTATTCCTCAGCACAATTTCATCAGCCTTTCCACTGCCCTATCTTCAAGTGTTTTGTGAAGCTATATCCACACTCGCTATTTCGCCGTTAACATTGTATGCGACGACTTTTTCTTGGGGCGCTTTGTACAATTGATGTGCGAATATGAAAAACGTAATGGAGACAACTTTGAAACAGAGAACAAGTATAAAGAAGTTCCGACTTAATTGGTCGTTGTCATAAATCCAGCATGAGGCATGTTCGCCACATTTTTCCCTCCAAATTACGCAAGTACTGTCGATTATTGCACCGAAGAAAATTGGCCCCGGAACAGTGCCTGTCAATAAATAAAACAAAAACAAAATGTAAATGCAATTGTTCAAGTAACAATGGGGAAAATGGACAAACATACAAATATGAATTGACAGAACAGTTGAGTTTTATATGAGGTGATATTCAATATTGGTGTTAATTGGATCAAAGATTGATGTAGCTAATCGGATTGCGTGGAAATGAAGTCAATGGTGTATGCCCATGTGATTGACTAACATTGCTCAGTAAATATGAGCCGAAGCTCACCAATAAGAACAAGCCCTTCTAGTAAAATACCAGACGTATATTCCATTCCATTGCTCAAAAGCTGAACACTTCCTGATTTCAAAATATTATAAATGCTAATGATACATGAAATATAAAATATGAATTACTGTTAATTCAGTTTTGTATAATTGAGGTTTAAGGTGAAATATTTTGATACTCTTTGTTCATAAAAGTAGCAAAATAGTTGAGAAACTTCCATAAAAAAATACTCTGTTAAATACAATTCGTAATAAAAAATACGAATATATAATGTTTTATTTCATAAATTGAACCATAAAATGTTACACCTTTCAAACGAATAAGATTTCTTGGAATGAAATAGCTCTATGTTATTAAGGTATAGCTTTTATTAAAAAATCTTCAAAAGTACTCATTTCATAAAGGACTGATTTAGAAGTCTAAATCAAAGTACTGAAAGTACTGCAGGGCACGGTTGGCAAGATGGCCCCATACTTTGTCACGCTGCCTGAAGAGTTTTCATGGTAAGGGGCATATTTTCTGAGCGAATGAAAGGTTTGATTATATATACACGTGTATTGTTGAGATATTTGTGTAAATTTACGACATAACTATTTAAAAAAAAATATATAAAAAAATCGTGGCACATAAAATATGGCCTGATACAAAATCAGCTATATTTGCTTACCAAGCAATCGAACTATAAGCCACTTGAGCCCGAGTCCAAGGGTCCGATGGCCTTCATGAACGCACCTGGGTCAACATATAAGTAAGATTGTACAGACAAGTCAAAATATTAATGTCGGCAAGGCATAATACAAATAACATAAGCTCACAGAGCTATCGACATTATTATAGAAATATTACAGATGTATAATGGTTACGAAATAAGACTTATAGTTAAGATGAAATGAATAGTCATATTACAAACATGATATAAAATATCACATTAAACCCAAACCTATGAGTTTGCAGAACCATTTAAATCAGACTTATATATCCAAAACTATAAATGAAGGGCCATAATTTGCATTTTATGCAAAATAGAGTTATCTTACTTGATTATTCAAATAGGATGGATGGTTAAGTACCATGTTTATCAAGTCTTAATGCAATACATCAAGTGTATGCTGAGATAATAACCTATGTGTGTTTAACCAGAATTTCTAAGTCGAATAATAAAAGCCCATTATTTGAATATTATGTAATGTATTTGCTGAGATAATGACTTAAATACAAGTCCATTACTTGAATATGACCCGTATTTTCTGGATCGAGCAGTTAATGCCTTGAAGGGGCTTACATGCAAAGCCTTAACTATGGTGTGACGCTGACGCCGACGCTAGGGTGAGCAGTATAGCTCTCCTTATTCTTCGAATAGTCGAGCTAATAGATAAAACTATAAGATTTTTGCCATTTCACCATTATTTGAATATGACCCGTAGTTTTGGAGCACAGCAGTTTGCACGACATCATATGGAGCAGCCTCTTAAAAAATGTTCGGATAAATGAGTGTACACGCCAAAATCTACCTGAGTGTAGCAGCGACTGCCGGTGGTGATGGGGTGAAAAGTAGAAAGATGGCGACAAAAATGAGCGGCAAAAAGATGTAGAGCTTTGTGCAACTGTTTGAACACTTCCCAACGTCCACAGTGGAAGCGGCCACACCGGGGTTTGGAGCCACGCAGGAGCAGTTACTGTAAGACTGAAAACAAACATTCCATGTAGCCAGTTTAGGATCCGGGATATACGCTTAATAGTTAGAGTTATAGACAGTTATTTAAACGCTTGGCATCCGTCACTATGGAAACGCCCAACTGGTATGGCACTCCAGCAGAGGCAGATTCTGTAGAACTCAAAACATACATACACATTTATTAGTGGTATAGGCACACCGCAGAACTCGTATGTCATGGACTGTGGGAAACAATTGTTAAAGAACAATATTTTTTCACTATTGTATAATCCAATACAATGGATATCACTTAATGTCTGGCTGCACAGTATGTGTTCTACTTGTGCGATTCTTGCATTTTAGTCACGAAAAATATCATCAATCAGTCATTAACAACCACAGTTTTATCAAAAATCATGACAAAACAACGTCACAAAACAAATATGATTTATAACAATATCAAAATTTTCTAATTCTACAATATTTGAAAATAAGTCGGAAATCTAACGCGCACCTTTCCATCACTTGCTTGCGTTAAACATCCCGCGTAGCAAGGCGAGAAGTACTGTATCCCCCGGGCCTGGTCACACACGGGCTCATATAGCTCCGTGTGGCATCCGCATCCGGAATTACACGTGTTATTAAGGGCCGGCAAGCTCGATGGCGTACTGGAACGAAATTCTATGTTTAAAAAATGGGAATATGTGTCAATTAAAACTTTAACGATAGTAGTGTGTGCTCTTCACATTAATATTGTTTTAAAGGGCATCGCTCATGTTTTGGTTAAAATAAACTATTTTCGTATTACGAAATGTGTGGCAAATCTTAAGGAGTGCGAGTTTGGATACTGACGACTGGAACCCTTCAACTATTGTTTTTAAAGTCCATTCTGATATGTTAAGTTATCCCTATATATGTGTATGCTCCCTTGTGGTCAAGAGGTTTTATTGACAGTTTTTCTTTTTTTTCTTGACTGTACCGGCGCATACCCACTTAAAACCTTTTTTTTTTATATATTTTAAGCGTATTTCTTTATGCAATTTCGGTGTCAAAGATTAAAAGATTAAAAGTGTATATAGGATACATGCTTTCAAATGCATTACCGGAAACATGCTGTCGCCAAAATAAAGTAGTTTAATAACGAATGCGTTTTACCCACCTTAATAGTAAGTCCTTATTCCTGACCTTTAACTGTTATGTGTGTTATATTGCTGGATATGAAATGTGTAAAGAATAATAGCTCATGAGTGAGTAATAACATCGATACCTACCCGTTAGTATATTGTTGTGTCACCCCAGCTAGATATCCAGGATCACACTTGGTCCACAGGGCCACGGAGATTAGCACCGCCAGGCTTGAACACACTATAGCTACCCGGATACATCCCCGGACCTTCAGTTTGAGGCGCTTACACAAGTAGCCGCCGAAAAACTGACCGCCAGCCGCTCCTGGTACCGCCATGAACCCTAGAAAAGAATCATCATTGTACCGAGATCGAAACTGTGGAATCTTAAGTTGACGTCCTATAACTTTGGGAAACGCAATCCGTGTACATGAGTGTATTAACAGATCCCGTACGCCGAGTGCAAATGACAAATAACTAGTAACAACTGTTTCTGTATTTCGCATTGACGCGGTCGGCGTTGAACCCGGGACCTTCAGCACCCGAATGGGAACGCTCTACCTATGAGTTATTGGGGCGGTCACAGGACACGGGTCGAGAGTTATTCACGTATTAAACCTATAGCTGCATTCACTAAAGCAATAGGATAGGTATATAATAATTATCGAAATCTTACGGCATTAACGTACCAGTTAACATAGCGGCCCATCCTGCAGTCACACCAAACTGATTCTGGATGAACTTGGGCATGAACGTTGCGAATCCAGACGTTATCATACCTGTGAATATAACGGAAACTATTGGTTAACATTTGAAGATAGAAAGGTGGGTAAACACTTCTTGAAAACGTACATGGAAGTTTGAAATACCGTGCACATGTGCGGTATGTTAGCCAGGTATGCGTACAATGAATGACATATACAAAGGCTCGAGGAAACCGATTCATGAGAAAAGCAGGGAGTGGTTAAAGAGCGATCAAAACTGACCTGCAACGTGTGCATGTACACATAGCTACACGTACCAGTACACGTGAAGTAGCTTCACCTACACGTATGTTTAAGTGCACGTAAACGTGGATACACGTACAAGTACAGTGAGTCAACGTAAACGTGGCTACACGCACACGTACACGTAAACGTAGTAACACGTACAAGTACACGTAAATATAGCAACACGTACAAGAAGACGTAAACGTGGCTACACGTACAAGTACACGTCAACGTAGCTACACGTAAAAGTACTCGACGTAAATGTGGCTTCACGCACAAGAACAGGTTAACGTGGCAACACGTACAAGTACGCGTGAACGTATCTACACGTACACGTACACGTTAACGTAGCTCCAAGTACAAGTTAAAAAAGTACTCGTAAACGCGACAGCAGGTACAAATACGCATAAACGTAACTACAAGCAACGTGGAATTTTGTTACCTCTATAAATTTCAATTTACACATGCCTTCTTTCAAACATTAATCGGGAAACTTTGGCATAAAAAGCAAAGAAATGTCTCTGAACTGTTTACATTTGTTGCACTCGTTGTTCGTGCTAAGTAATTGATGATTATCTTAGTCAACACTCTTTTTGCCTAGAACAATTATACGACTCTTTCCAATTACATTTAATAGCTCACTTTCGATAAGGTTCAATTGATATCTAGGAGTATAGCCATGAACACAAGAATGAAACTAATCGGTGAGATGAGAAGAATAAAACATCTTTTATTTTAACGTAAGTTTAGGTGCTTAAATTAAATCCTTATCTACCTTCTGTCGACCCTGCCAAGGTAATAAACAGGAAGGTTGGGTTTTTAAGCAGTTTGAGAATGTTCGATGGCATGTGGCGTAGATCTGACAGCTTCCGCGCACGGCCGACAGACGCTACCGGAAGTGAGCCGTCATCCCCGTGCATCTCTGACACGCGCGTCTCTCGCACATGCTTCGCCGCTGGGGGAATAAGATAAGACGTTATCACAATTTGACTTTTTAAGTAATAGAGTTATGGTAATAACAAAATCGTTTGTTTTCGTTTGACCAAAGGCGTATTGTAATATTGTGTCCGAATTAAATGGCTATCGATTTATCAATAAGGTAAAAACTAAACTACTGTTAATCTAGAATTTCAATGAAAACTTTAAGAGAAAACTTCCGAGACAATCCAACTTAAGACAAATCAATTTATTTAACAAAATAAGAGAAGTTAAGCCCTTGAATGTCGGGTAAATAACAGTTGTAAAAGTATCGTAAACATGGCTGTTTAATATGGCTAGATTTACTACTATACGCCAGAGACCTAAAGCCTGAGACGAGGAAAGTGGGCGAGTGGTTTAGGTGTCAACCTCTAAAACAAGACGCCCTGGGTTCGAGCCTCACAATCGGGCAGCAGCATGTTCTCATGGCCACTCATAGGCAAACAAGTAAGTTCTTAATTCGTGTTCATAAAGCTTCGTATATATTGAAAAAAAAAGATAACGAATATTTTAAGTACTCACTCTTTCATCATTATTTTTACCTTTTACTAGTCTTTTTTGTGTAAGAGCAGTCATTGTAACCCTCTTTAAATTCAAGTTAGAAAACAGCATGTTTCACTAAGTTAAAATTTACTTTATGAATACGGCCCCTGGCTTCTGAAAGAACGGTTTCGATATTGATATATAAAAACTTCCTTCCCAAACTTGAATTATAATAAAGACAAACTTACACGGGAGCTCAGCGCCATACAGTGAGATGGGGATAGCTGCAACCAGGAAGAGGACCGAGGCGATCACAAACCCGACCCACCAGGCTCCCACCCAGCGAGGGTCGTCAGACAAGATATCCACACTGTAAAGGAATGACGACACACTTACTATCACATGAATTCGGCCGCGACGTAAGATTTTGTGTCTCCGGACAAACTTGCTTTGTTACATTGCGTTATGCTCAAAGTGTTCTATAAATAGCGTAATAATATTACCTAGCCCTTAGTGCATAAAAGTCACATGTTTCCATGACAACCAGTCTTTCAAAGGCACTGGTATGACTAAATGTTCATACCTATTTACAAAATTGGTTGGAATTTAATACAAATAATCAAAGCGCTTAAAGCGTTGAAAGGCTTTCGGCCTGCTACGTTTTGTGAGTATGGTCATGTTATTGTTAAACAAATAAACATAAACACATAAAAAATATGCATGCTCACGAATCCCTTCGTTAATATTTTTAGATTTTAATGCCGATAAACCATGGGGTATCATTCACTTAAAATACTCATGTAATATGTGGAATAGCCAGATAATTACTTTAGTATGGAGTAATACTCAATTGCATATGAAACCTTATCTTGAACTTTGGTTTCATGAACAAGCACTGATATTGATAAAGCATGAGAGAGTCTTTTTTTAATTTAGTACCAGTGTATGACCGCTTAATCAAATGCATCCAACAAAATACACTGCGCATAAATACACTGCGCATGTTTTAGTTTGTGTTTAGGCTTCTTTCTACAATAAGAGGATCTTCTCGCAAAATTCCTCCGAATCGAATCACCCACAAACTTTTCATTCCCAGCATGTATTGATGCATCTTAATATTGCCCTCATCCTACGTCGCTCGTGGACAAAAAACTGATTTATAAATATACATATGCAACATAGTCAAGTCTCTGACCTGAAATTACTGAGACAAACTGTGAAATCTTCACACAATTTCCGTTCCAGTTGGCATAACATGACTACACTCACAAATTGTAGGAGGTTGAAAGCCTCTCAACGCTTTAAGCGCGTTGATTTGAATTGTGTAAGTTTATTTTATGCATTTAGGAATGGTTAAAGGTTGTTAGTACTAGTATGTACTTACACGAGTAAGTGGTTTGATGCGACACGGTCGTATAACCATTCGTTTTGTGTAAGTACATACTAATAATCGTAATCAAGAATTGTCAAGAAAGAGCCGACTTAGGCTATTTTAAACATAAAAAATATACTAATGAAAGAATTACAATCACCAAAAATAAATTTAAAATACATTTTTGTGTCATATCTTACGTCAAATGAGTTTTAACGGGTTTTAACGATTTATTCCCTGGAAATAATCCTGTCAGAATCCGATGACCAAGATTCTACTTTTGACCGAAAGTATCTTGATTGCCCTGGCTGCGGCCAAAACGTAAACACAGATATGTGTATATATTTATTTTGATTCAATACGCGTTCATTTGCGTATTCTGCTTTTTATATTGCGTTATGTCGATATTAAAATAATTGCGTTTTCTATAATTTTAGATGCGTTATCAATTTACGCAACTGACGCAACTTATTCGCACTATATTAACCGCATTACGTATAATGTTTCTCATTACAGCGCATCTTGTAGCAAGCTACTTAAAACGAAAAACGCAGCTCCGTGGCTATTAAAGCAGATTGGTAACTAGGTCATTTAGAAGCCGTCGTTAGGTCGTTGACCACCACCGTTCTAACAGCGCTGGGGTTGATACACCCGTGTGCGCACTGTTAATTCGTCAAATGTTAAACATGTTAAGTCGATCTCCCGATGGTAGAATCGGATCTTCGGTTATACAAGTATGCAGGGTTAGCGGCCTACAGCCTAATATCTGTATATAGATAGGAATAAAATATTTATCTACCATATCTTTATATAAACAATAATGACCTTGACAAGTAGAGGTAATCAGTAAAATAATACCGTATAAACATTCATATGTCCTAAAATAAGTACAGGTCGAGTTTTGATGCAAGGCAAGTATGAATTTGTATCTTTATCACAATTTGAATAAAGTGTAAGCAGTGTTGACATAAATTGATATACCCCGGTAAAACATGTTAAATGAAAAGGGCGCCACGTTATCAGAAACATTTAAAGATTAAAAAATATCTGTATACCCCACCACCCGAATGGCATCCAAAAAGTCGCCTGCGAGACAATTTAGGAGATATGTGGGAAATGTTGCATACACAGGTCGTAATCAGGTGCGTAATCCCCTTCTTCGAGTTATAATCTAGAATTGTATCCATAAATACCTGTCCATTGGAAATAGTGAACATGTATCCCTACATGACGCGGTCTTTGGGTCGCGCGTCTAATTACAACATGTTGTCGACAGAACCAAATTTCCATGGTTCTGACAATACAGCAAATAAATTAAGGTTCGGAATAATTCCAGCAGGGGTCTACATGCAGGTGATGTATCGTAGAGTGTACATGTCATTAACTTAATACAAAAAACAGTTTCAAAATAAAGCAAGCATGACAATATAGGGAAATCCCGATTTC
The DNA here is from genome assembly GCF_026914265.1 of Mya arenaria. NCBI lineage: Eukaryota > Metazoa > Mollusca > Bivalvia > Myida > Myidae > Mya > Mya arenaria. Next base: position 74,109,019 of record NC_069131.1, read on the forward strand.
ACCAAGTTCTATAAAAGGTCATACAAGAATGCCTTCGGCGAGTGTTGTACACTATTCTTACATAGAGGGGTCATACAGGGCACTACACAAGAATGTCGTCGGCGAGTGTGGTACACTATTCTTACATAGAGGGGTCATACAGGGCACTACACAAGAATGTCGTCGGCGAGTGTTGTACACTATTCTTACATAGAGGGGTCATACAGGGCACTACACAAGAATGTCGTCGGCGAGTGTTGTACACTATTCTTACATAGAGGGGTCATACAGGGCACTACACAAGAATGTCGTCGGCGAGTGTTGTACACTATTCTTACATAGAGGGGTCATACAGGGCACTACACAAGAATGTCGTCGGCGAGTGTTGTACACTATTCTTACATAGAGGGGTCATACAGGGCACTACACAAGAATGCCGTCGGCGAGTTTTGTTCACTATTCTTACATAGAGGGGTCATACAGGGCACTACACAAGAATGCCGTCGGCGAGTGTTGTACACTATTCTTACATAGAGGGGTCATACAGGGCACTACACAAGAATGCCTTCGGCGAGTGTTGTACACTATTCTTACATAGAGGGGTCATACAGGGCACTACACAAGAATGCCATCGGCGAGTGTTGTACACTTTTCTTACATAGAGGGGTCATACAGGGCACTACACAAGAATGCCGTCGGCGAGTGTTGTACACTATTCTTACATAGAGGGGTCATACAGGGCACTACACAAGAATGTCGTCGGCGAGTGTTGTACACTATTCTTACATAGAGGACTAGCAGCATTAACCTTCTAATTAGGCGGCAATTTTAACAGAAACAAAACTAGTCTTTAAACGGTATCAAAGGTTGTTTAAGGAATCAAACAAGAAACACGATATAAATGTTCTCACAAGCCCATACTACTGCCACAAAAAATAACATCCTACCAGACTCTCTTCTGTCAATAAAAAAATAGAAGTCAGCCAAAAAACAGCCTTAAATCTTTCTCAGGCTTACAACAAGTTAGAAGACCCTCATCTGTCACCTAAATTGCTTAAATCTCGCTAATGGTACACATTAACGTCAGTCTGGACACATAGACCACACAGTTGAGAACAGTTAACACGGTTAAGGCGTCGCACACCGCGGCGTCCTGGTTCTGTTAAAGTAATTACAATACATTAAGGTGTCGCGTCTTCTCCTTACGTGTCTTGGTTTAAAAAAAGAATGATGGTTTTATTAATTTGAAAGAAAAAGTTTTTCATATAATATTAAGAGTCCACTTAGATAATATTCGATAAAAAATACGTGATGCAATATAAAGGAATTGACAGGGAATACAATACTTTTCAATATCTGATTATATTGTACATACCACACATAAGGTTTTAATTAGATTCTGTATAATTGATTATAGTCTCTTTTAACTCAATTTGAGTGGCAATACTTTTTTACAAACGTTTCTATACTGGAAATGTTTGATGGATGTATTGACGCCACTATAATAAAACATTAAACTGTCTTAATTGGTAATAACATATGTTTCGACAAACAAGGATTATCAAAGTTTCTTTGGCAATCAGTTACAGTGTGTGTATACCACGTGATAAAATACGTCATAAATGCTACGTCGGAAGGCAATATTTTCCTTCAAATGAAAACTTTAAACAAAGATTAACTTTGATTACTAATTATTCACCATATGATAATGAAACATGGCGCAGTCTACGCCGCTAACATAGCCCCGCATTCGGCCTTTTACCGGAGTTTGATGGAGAGTTGAGTTTCTTAAAACACTTAGACAAACCTTATCACAAAACCCCCGCCTGATGGAGCACTGCCAAAACCTTATTTTGGAAGCAAGTTTGTCGAAGTGTTTGAGTTACTTCTTTCATTTATTTCCTATGAACTAATTTTTATAACCGTTTAAAACAATGGTTTAACATCCTGGTATGATTCAGATTATATATATATAAGAGAGCTTTTAGATAGTAAATTTATGTATTTTCCAATGAGCATTCTTACACACACCCAAACCAAGCCGTTTTCCTCAGTTGGTTAAGTGGCATAACGCAAGTTCATATGTTATATCCAGAGTTGTGGAACTTGCAACAGTAGAGCGTAATGTCATGGCTTAAATGAGTACCAAATTTCATGTTAGATTTTGAGGGATCTTAAGTAAATAACTCCGCCGACAACAAAAAGGATGCCGACGGCACTGGGCAACGTAATTGCAAAGTACCAAAACTTTTTACATGCAAACTAAAATGCAATCGGAGGTATGTTTTTAAAGCAAATAGTGCCCGTCTTTTTACTATGACAAAGTAAGATAACTGATAAGCCAACTCACTTTTGAACGGTGTCGAAGTCTACATATATCTCGAGCAGTTGACCACCCAGGATGTACCCCATTGCAGGCCCGAGGGTCGCAAATGCGTACATTATGCCTGCAATAATTTTAGATTTTTTTTATTTCAAAAACACATCTTATATATCAAATGTATAAATAATAAGTTTGTTTTCTTAAGATTGGCATATTTAACCAGCTTCTTACAGCTAGACATACGATAACTTTTATATTATTGAAACTTTTGTCAACCCCCGCAAAAACATCCCATGTCAATTTTGACTAGGTGTACAAAAGATCCCACATTATTTTGACATATTTTACGAGAAACAATTTTAATTCTTGAAAAAATTTCCATCTAAAAATAAATAATCAGTGAAAAATTAATCAATTGAATACAACATATTGGACGTTTTGGAATACGGTGAGATCTTTTGTCCATCTATTCAAAAGTGGCATGGGGTTTTGTTTATATAAACGATTGACCTGCATACACGAGGGTCGCAAATGCGTACATTATGCCTGCAATTATATAAGTAATTGGTGCTATTTCAATGATACACCGTTAATATCAAATTTTGTACAGAATTATATTTCTCTTTACAGCAAAAATTGGCATAGATAACAAGCTTCTGACAGCTGCATGGGCATAGGATATCGTTTATAACATGGAAACAATGAACAACCCGTCGGTTCAGGCTAGAAGCGGCGCATAAGTTTGTGAGAGATGGGTGATGTGTAAAAAGATTTTCTTTGTAGTGAGGCGAGGAATTCAACTTGTGTACAACCGCTTTTGCCAATTCAAAGAGAAAATAAAGCAATAACATTTTATTTCATCATTGTAAACTTGCGTTGTTTTGAAGCTCTCAATGCCCATAATCTGCACTATGGCTTGACCTCGCCCTGTGTCCCATCACGGCTTAAAAACTGAACTTAGATGTCGATAGGAACTGCCAGTCCTTGTACCATTGGAATTAACCTTAGATAAGTTTTGAAAATGAAGTTGTTACTTTCACTCAATATGCGGTTCTTTACCATTCATCTCCTGCCCACACTTACCTATATACATGGGGGACGAGGCGGCGGGCACACTGTCGTCGATAAGGGACACGCCCACTGTATAGAGGGTTGTGCCTCCAAGACCGTGTAATAGTTGACCTAGGATTAGCACATACAGGTAGTCCTGTAGGTCTGAGCCACTTTTACACGCGGCTTCAGTCTCTGCAATGGTGAAACAATACATTTGGTACATTCAGTGTATAACTACTATATGTAAAACTTTCTATTTTGATGGCAACATCCGTCGCCGCCGACGTCACCAAAGTTGACACAAAGGCTTAGGTTTTATCTTTTTTTTTATTTCTCTTAGCTTAGACGAACACATAGAGAAAGCCCAAATTGTAACAACTTTTTCGATATGCTCACTAGAATTTAGAACTCACCAGTAGTTCTGCAGGTTAGGGCTATATCCCGGCCCCACTCGTATTTCCCGGAAGTAAAATGAGGGAGCGCCATGACAAAGCTGCCAACCGCCATAGTAACGGACGCCATCGATAGCCACTTGGCCTTCTGTCGTCCAGATCCCATGTAGCTTTATATGAAAACGAAGGTAATAACACAAATGTATACATACATTTATTCATGTGCGTGTTTATTTCAATTAAACGTGGTTATATCGAGGAGTGAACGCGAAAATGATCTTTATTTATTGTCACTTGGAACCTATTCGCTCTTATCCCTCGATATACACACGCTGATGTTAATCAAACTGGTGTCATAATCGAAAATAAACAGTAATAGTGTCCATTATGAGAGCCCAGAAGTCCTAGGCAGGCATCATACCTATGGCGCAGTGAGGGCGAGACCTCAGTCTAGATCAGAGAGTCAATGGGAAGTCCTACGCAGGCATCATACCTATGGAGAAGGGAGGGCGAGACCTCAGTCTGGGATAGAGAGCCAATGGGAAGTCCTACGCAGGCATCATACCTATGGCGAAGGGAGGGCGAGACCTCAGTCTAGATCAGAGAACCAATGGGAAGTCCTACGCAGGCATCATACCTATGGAGAAGGGAGGGCGAGACCTCAGTCTGGGATAGAGAGCCAATGGGAAGTCCTACGCAGGCATCATACCTATGGCGAAGGGAGGGCGAGACCTCAGTCTGAGACAGAGAGCCAATGGGAAGTCCTACGCAGGCATCATACCTATGGCGAAGGGAGGGCGAGACCTCAGTCTGAGACAGAGAGCCAATGGGAAGTCCTAGGCAGGCATCATACCTATGGCGAAGGGAGGGCAAGGCCTAAAAAAATTGTTTGGTTAGGGTTACATCCTTTTTAAAAATAGGTAGGGTAGGTAGGCTTTTTAATTTTTTTTATTAGGCTTTATATAAGAATATCATTTTCATTATTGGAAAATGGTGTTAAAGTTATCTTCTGTATAAGCATTTAAGGTTTAAACTACATATTGAAAAGCAATTTAAAAAAAAAACGATTTTATTTTTTTTTAGTTTTTCCTTCTTTTTTTTCAAACTGACTATAAAAACGGTAGGGTCGGCGCCTATTCCGTAGGTAGGGTCGGGTAACCCGAACCAAATGTATTTTTTAGGCCCAAGACCTCAGTCTGAGACAGAGAGCCAATGGGAAGTCCTACGCAGGCATCATACCTATGGCTATGGAGAAGGGAGGGCGAGACCTCAATCTGGGATAGAGAGCTAATGAGAAGTCCTACGCATGAATCATACCTATGTCGAAGGGAGGGCAATACCTCAGTCTAGAACAGAGAGCAAATGAGAAGTCCTAGGCAGGAATCATACCTATGGCGAACGGAGGGCAATACCTCAGTCTGGGACAGAGAGCCACTTGGAAGCCCTAGGCATGCATTATACTTATGAAAAACGGAGGGCAAGAACTCAGTCTGGGACAGAGAGCCACTGAGAAGTCCTAGGCAACCCTCATATCTATGGCGAACGGCGGGCAGTCTCGAACAGAGAGCCAATAGGAAGTCCGAGGCAGCTTTCATACCTATGGCGAAGGGGAAGGCGAGACCTTAATCTAGAACAGAGAACCAATGAGAAGTCCTACGCAGGCATCATACCTATGGTTATGGAGAAGGGAGGGCGAGACCTCAGTCTGGGACAGAGAGCCACTGAGAAGTCCCACGCAGGCATCATACCTATGGTTATGGAGAAGGGAGGGCAAAACCTCAGTCTTGGACAGAGAGCCACTGAGAAGTCGTAGGCAGGCATTGTATTCATAGTTAATGGAGGGCAAAGTTTCAGTCAGGGACAGGCGAGTTTGACTTGTGGCCCCAGTCCAATGGTCCTTGAAATGAGGTTCTAACCTATTACAATTGTTATGGTCGCAATAGAATTCCGATACACAGAGGGGGCTCACTGCAATATAGTGGCATTTATCTTTTTATACTGAAAGTGTATTTTATATTCAAAACCTGTGTTGTTTATTAATTATAAACGATATAAAATTATAGTGTCGTACCTTATAAAAATACCGAGAATAGCGGCGGAGAGATCATACGAGCTGGATATCATTCCCACCCGGCTGGATGGGAGTTGGAAGCGTCGCTCTACTGACGTCGTGGACACGTTATTGATGCCGTTCACGACAAAACCTACACGTAAAGGGGATTGTGAGAGATACTAAATTAACGAGCCAATGAACATATGTGTCACAGTGCTAAGAGGCATGACCACTCAGAAAATGAAGATGTTAGCGTCGCTTAACCGATAAAATATAACTAGGGATGGCAACGAGTAGTAAAATTAATACTCGAGTACTCGGACGATCGTTCGATCGAGTACTCGGGTACTCGATTCCGAGTACTCGATTACTCGGAAAAATTGAATATGTGTTCGCGAAGACAAGATAGTGTATACATGTATCGTTAATGGCGTATATTGTGCGTTGGTCGTATTATTGGTCATTTTCACCTTTAAAGTAAACTTTTATTACGTATTTTAACAAAAAAATGATATAAAAAGATGTTTTATTATAAAACACATCTGTAAAATTCAAAAAAGTTGAATGTATGATTGTAGTATATGCATAGCTCGTGATCGAAGCGATCATTTGTCTAATAACGGGAGTCTAGTTCATAATAACGACGAAACATAGTCGAGTAAGATATAGAACACGTTGTTTAATAGAAAACGCGACGTAACGTTCAATACATTTCATCCAATGCAGTCGCCCTTACCTTGAGCCATGGAAAAGAAACACAGGAACGTCAGGAGCCATTTTGGGTTGTTAAAGCATTGTAATGCTTCCGGACGACAGGTGCCGTATCCACAGCGTATTTCTGGTTCCGGTTCGGGCTTCTCTTTGTACATGTCGCCATTCACGAAACCGTTCTTGGAAGCCGTGGTGGCTGGAGGTGCACTGAATCGGTCACCGTCATCGCCAGGAGATTCCGCCGAAAATTCGTCCATTGCGTCCCAGTCTTCCGACTGCGCGAGCGGACGAAGCTCGTCTTCGTCAGTCGGCTCGCCGCGCCGAGCTCGTGCGTGAAGGCCGCCAAAGGCCTAAAAGTGTACGAAATGTTTGATTTAATAAGAGTGCAATTATCTCTGTGACGAAATCATGTTGGGAAAAATAATGAGCTCATCACGTTACATATTATACGTTTCGTATTTTAAAGAAAGAAAACATTTTGAACGCACTTTGTGTTGTAGATGTCTTCGTAGGTTAAATTTGTCCAAGCTGGTGGTAACAGATACGCATAATACATTAAATGATATGTTCTTTCAAACAAAGTAAACTAAACGTAGTTTATAGAGAAAAGTTGTCTCAAAACATGATATGTTACAAGTAGCCTTGTTGTGAGCAATATCATAAGATTAAGGGTCGTCAACCCTTTTAAACTTTGTAAAGCAAGATAAAAAAAAAACGAAAATAGAATCGTGTTAGATACCAGTTCCAACCTGATTTCGTGACCTTCGTAATCCCATTTAAAATGTATTTAACAGTGTTTGTAAATATTGTGTTCAAAATGGTACACGAATCTTTCACAAATCTGATATTCAAGACCACATCTTATTCTTTAAAAAATGTGATATATACCGAATACTTTCCTAACAATTCAATAAATCCAGCTTCTAGCAACAAGCCAACTGCATTTCGGCCTATCTACAACATCCCTAAGTTTACAACCGACCTACACCTTAATTCAGCGCTAGCTAGACCAGGATCAACCGACCTACACCTTAATTCAGCGCTAGCTAGACCAGGATCAACCGACCTACACCTTAATTCAGCGCTAGCTAGACCAGGATCAACCGACCTAAACCTTAATTCAGCGCTAGCTAGACCAGGATCAACCGACCTACACCTTAATTCAGCGCTAGCTAGACCAGGATCAACAAATACTTTTAGCCCTAAATAGAAAACCGACCTACATATTCATTGACCTCTAGCTTCGCACAGATCAATAATTCCATTTATCTCTAATTTGGCAACCGACAAATAACTTCATTTAGCTCCAAATTGGCAACAGATCAATAATTCCATTTATCTCTAATTGGGCAACCGACAAATAACTTCATTTAGCTCCAAATTGGCAACAGATCAATAATTCCATTTATCTCTAATTGGGCAACCGACAAATAACTTCATTTAGCTCCAAACTGGCAACAGATCAATAATTCCATTTATCTCTAATTGGGCAACCGACAAATTACTTCATTTAGCGCCAAATTGGCAACATATCAATAATTCCATTTATCTCTAATTGGGCAACCGACAAATAACTTCATTTAGCTCCAAACTGGCAACAGATCAATAATTCCATTTATCTCTAATTGGGCAACCGACAAATTACTTCATTTAGCTCCAAACTGGCAACATATCAATAATTCCATTTATCTCTAATTTGGCAACCGGCAAATAACTTCATTTAGCTCCAAATTGGCAACAGATCAATAATTCCATTTATCTCTAATTGGGTAACCGGCAAATAACTTCATTAACTCCAAATTGGCAACAGATCAATAATTCCATTTATCTCTAATTGGGCAACCGACAAATAACTTCATTTAGCTCCAAATTGGCAACAGATCAATAATTCCATTTATCTCTAATTGGGCAACCGACAAATAACTTCATTTAGCTCCAAATTGGCAACAGATCAATAATTCCATTTATCTCTAATTGGGCAACCGATAAATTACTTCATTTAGCTCCAAATTGGCAACAGATCAATAATTCCATTTATCTCTAATTGGGCAACCGATAAATTACTTCATTTAGCTCCAAATTGGCAACAGATCAATAATTCCATTTATCTCTAATTGGGTACCGGCAAATAACTTCATTTAGCTCCAAATTGGCAACAGATCAATAATTCCATTTATCTCTAATTGGGCAACCGATAAATTACTTCATTTAGCTCCAAATTGGCAACAGATCAATAATTCCATTTATCTCTAATTGGGCAACCGATAAATTACTTCATTTAGCTCCAAATTGGCAACAGATCAATAATTCCATTTATCTCTAATTGGGTAACCGGCAAATAACTTCATTTAGCTCCAAATTGGCAACAGATCAATAATTCTATTTATCTCTAATTGGGCAACCGGCAAATAACTTCATTTAGCTCCAAATTGGCAACAGATCAATAATTCTATTTATCTCTAATTGGGCAACCGATAAATTACTTCATTTAGCTCCAAATTGGCAACAAATCAATAATTCCATTTATCTCTAATTGGGTAACCGGCAAATAACTTCATTTAGCTCCAAATTGGCAACAGATCAATAATTCCATTTATCTCTAATTGGGCAACCGACAAATAACTTCATTTAGCTCCAAATTGGCAACAGAACAATAATTCTATTTATCTCTAATTGGGCAACCGGCAAATAACTTCATTTAGCTCCAAATTGGCAACAGATCAATAATTCCATTTATCTCTAATTGGGCAACCGGCAAATAACTTCATTTAGCTCCAAATTGGCAACAGATCAATAATTCCATTTATCTCTAATTGGGCAACCGACAAATAACTTCATTTAGCTCCAAATTGGCAACAGATCAATAATTCCATTTATCTCTAATTGGGCAACCGACAAATTACTTCATTTAGCTCCAAATTGGCAACAGATCAATAATTCCATTTATCTCTAATTGGGCAACCGACAAATTACTTCATTTAGCTCCAAATTGGCAACAGATCAATAATTCCATTTATCTCTAATTGGGCAACCGACAAATTACTTCATTTAGCTCCAAATTGGCAACAGATCAATAATTCCATTTATCTCTAATTGGGTAACCGACAAATAACTTCATTTAGCTCCAAATTGGCAACAGATCAATAATTCCATTTATCTCTAATTGGGCAACCGATAAATTACTTCATTTAGCTCCAAATTGGCAACAGATCAATAATTCCATTTATCTATAATTGGGCAACCGACAAATTACTTCATTTAGCTCCAAATTGGCAACAGATCAATAATTCCATTTATCTCTAATTGGGCAACCGACAAATAACTTCATTTAGCTCCAAATTGGCAACAGATCAATAATTCCATTTATCTATAATTGGGCAACCGACAAATTACTTCATTTAGCTCCAAATTGGCAACAGATCAATAATTCCATTTATCTCTAATTGGGCAACCGACAAATAACTTCATTTAGCTCCAAATTGGCAACAGATCAATAATTCCATTTATCTCTAATTGGGCAACCGATAAATTACTTCATTTAGCTCCAAATTGGCAACTGACCTACAACTTCATTTAGCCCTTAATGGCCAACGACCTACATCTTTATTTAGGACCGTAATCTTCATTAAGCAATAAATTCGCAACCGACTTACAATTCAATTTTAGTCTAACTTAGCATAGGACCTTTATCTTCATTTAGTACTTATTTGGGAACCGACCTTCAACTTCTTTAAGCTAGATCATAAATATTACATTTATCCTCACTCTCACTATCTGTGTTTTCATCCATGCTATCTTTGTTCATTTTCTCTTTTTCTTTGTTGCCAAAAGTATCATGTGTAAAGATAAATACGCACGCATTCTTTAGTTATCTAAAAATAATATTCTGAATGATTGAACACGTTTTCATTTACAAAATATAAGCATGTAATTGAAAATACCTAATTTTCTCATAAGTCTGCATAACGTGTACTTTAATTCCAACGGAGAGAAACTTTATATTAAAGCTATGCTTCCGTTTCAATCCGATTCAATACATTATATGCAAGTGTTGTAAATGTATTAAATGTGGACTTTGATATATGTATACGTGTTGAATAAAATATGTTTAAACCAACTCTTTTCAGCCCTTGAATGGAACCGACGTTCAACTTACTTTAGCTCTAACCTAGCACCAGGCCAGGGGCGGTATTCATAAAACATCTTAAGTAAAGTATCTCAATGGTCATATGATATAATACGTTAATAATATCTAAATACTTAAGTCTCATTAATGTCATGCAATTCACAAAATATTTTGTAAAAGAATGATGACTATGAAAATTTTAAGAAGTTGACTTAAGATATGAAATTACTTAAAATGTTTTATGAATACCGGCCCAGTATACTTTCATTTGGCTATTTAACTTAACACCAGTTTAATCTAAACTGATGTCTTGATTGAGTCACATTTTGTAGAACAAGGGCTTGTTTTCAATATTTGTCTTAATTGGATCTAAGAACGATGTCGCTAATCGGACTACTTGTTATTGATAACTGACCAGTAGAGTGAATGAAGTCAATGATGTATGAACCCAAGATTACTTCAAGTTGCATATTGAATGTAAAACAAGGAACATGACAATGGGGAAAAAGATTACCACAGAAGAGTTATGTCTACAAATCGATGAATTTGTTTAGTCGTTTGGTGAGTAATGTTTATTTTTTTATATAAGTGGAATTACAAAAAAGCGGTTCATTTCATATGTTAAGAATTATGTGTCCTGCAGTCTGAGGTCCTACACTACAATGTTATAAGCTTTATTGATTGAACAATATTCCAAAGTACATCTGGCTATGCAAAATTTGGACCCTGACCAAAACGTCTAAGACATTAAGACATTTTACAAATACCAAATTAAACGATTACAGCTATGGTATGTGGACATTGTAAATCATCATTAGAAATTCTAATCTTGGTCTTTCTCAAATGTTTTGTACGTGAAAGCATACCAATTGATATCCACTGCTTATGTTTAAAACAACCATTTTGTGGTATAAAACAAATAGCCATCACTATGCTAACGATGTTTAGAATCAAATGCCAAAACACTGTTAAATGTTCATTTGAACACTTAACATATACATGGTATAAAAACAAAACATAAAATATCCAATTACCTGATCTTGTTTAGCTTCATTCAAAGGCAAGTCCATAATTTCTTTCTACTGTATTGATTAAGTTTTAGCACTTATTTACTTTATGTTTTAATGGACACGTTTTCAACTGTCCGTGGTTTTGTAATTCCACGCATGTTTAGTTTCAAACAAACAGGTAATGATCTATTGAAGCTAAGATGACGAATGATTTATACAATGCGCGTTTCCTTCACTATCACAACTTACATCTTAATGTCAGACTGAATAATATATAATCCGAAAATTTAGTTTCAAAATAAACCTAATGCTATTCAGTGTTCACGCGCCATTCAAAGTGGGCGCGATCTGACAGCGGAAGTGTATTGCGGTGCAGATCTTTTTACAAACGTTGCCGGCTAATCTCGTTATAACTATTACATCCACTCTCCGCACACTAGCTTAACTTCAGTATGTATTTTGGACTTTAAACCATGATAAAGGCGTTATTTTAAATTGCCATATGAAAATAAACTACATAGATAACAATACGAATTTCATTTTAGTGTGTCAACTGTCTGTTACGCGATTCAAAACAGTTTATCTAACCCCCGGACAGGCCTGAGAATAATCATTATTTGGACTTCAACAGCCACAAGGGTCGCTCTAAGGTCATACAAATTTAACGAGTTAAAGAAAGATTTGATAGTGCACTATAATCCACGTATTTCACACAAGGGGAATAACAGAGCGTCGAGGACGAATGCCATCGATCGTCTATAGTTGTTGTTGTTGCTGTTATTTTTTCAGTCGAAAACTTAAAGCATACTAAAACTCGACAGTCTGAGTTATGGGCCAGGGACGGGTTCAGGATACTGAGTTAGAGGGGGCGCGGTTTAGGAGCGCAACTAAGGAAGTACGCCCCCTTACCTAAAAACACAGGGTTTAATGAGTGAATAAGAGCGTAATGTCATCCACAAGGAAACTTTGAGCCATTTTAATTTGAAATAGTGCATTCAAGTGAACTATTTTCATATTGTTTCTCAGATATTGACATAAAAAAACTTGGAAAAATTTAGAGGGGGCGCGCGCCGGGTGCACCCCCGTCTAAATCCCATAGTGTGGGCCTTGCTATGCAAGTGCGTTTGTCTCTGGCAACACGTGTACCAAGTTTCATTTAAATGTCTTGAAACGCGTGATATATTTCATAGGTTTGCAATGTTGTGATAGTCTTTCACAATGTGTGAAAAAGTTAACACCACGCATCTCATTTCACGAAACAATCTCGACTATGATTTATTCGTGTGTTTTTTCGTTTAAACAAAAACGAGGTAAAGTTACATGGACGAACCCATTAGTTTGGTATATGTTTTTAACATTTATTGAAATAAACCTAAAAGCAGGAACAAAGCGATTCATATGATATTATAGATGCATAAAAAATATAATACAAAGAAGATGTATTCAATCCCGGTCCTTAGAAAAGCTCTCAACATGACAAACAAAATGTAATGTCTTCTTTATATCAAAAAGAATGAATATTGATATGCATCACTCATGTCACATTTCTTAACAATGCAAAAGACATTACAAAAAAGTGGTTGTTTATAATGCAACGTTAATATGATTTATGCTGTTATAACTTAACATGGAGTATTATCGCATTGCCAAAATATTTAAAACCGAACAAGGAGTAAGACATGACTGCATGATTAGTCAGTTTTAAGGAGTTCCATCATTCATTTCGGCAATTAATCCATCATAAATGCATATCGATGTCCTGTGGCTATAAATATCTACTACGAAAGCTCAGGAGTGCCGTTTCTCATTATTCAAACATTGCAATAGGTCGAATGGCAACTATCACGGAAAACTCAGTAAAAATAGAGTTAACTTTCATAGAAATAGCCAATTGTGATCACACTGTAGAACATTGAGAGAATTTCATTGCACAAAAGTATTCATTCGAAAAAGCAAAACAAATACCGCCACGGAAAACGCTAAATACAGCCACGAAAAAAAAAGTGGACACGAAAAATACCAAATTCGGACACGGAAAAAAAACAAATATCGCCATGGAAAACACCAAATATCACAACGAAAACCACCAAATACCATCACGGTAAAAAATAACTATTCCTGACTGTGCATCCAAAATGAGCCTATATTCTCACACAGGGCTGACACGGGGATTTATTCGAGCAGCTCTTGCTCAATCTGCAATGTCTAGTATGGAGAAGATGGTAATGAAACCAATTTCTGGTAAAGTAGGTGTTCAGACGGATGTGAAAATTAAGCCGACCACTCAAGCTGTGGAACATTGTAGGAAAGGTCGAAACTAAATTAGATCCTGAAAAAAGAACTGAAAAAAAAGTCTGCGGAAAGAATACGAATTCTATTGTTATTAAATTATTTTATTTTTTTCACTACGACATAACTGATAACGACGGGTATTTTCCCCAGTCACACATTCCTCTGCAATATGACAGATCTGCGGTGTAATAATTCAATTAAGCTACATATTAATAAAACAACTAAAATATGTTTCACCGATTCAGTCTGGGTATACCACGTGATAAATTGCGTCATAAATGCTACGTCGGAAGGCAATATTTGCTTCGAATAAAGACTTTAAACAAAGATAACTTCACTATTTCTTCACCATTTTAAATGAAACATAGCGCAGTCTACGCCGCTTATGGAGCCCCGCCTACGGTCTTTTACCAGAGTTTGATTGAGAGTTTAGATTCATAAAACACTTCGACAAACCTTTCCACAATACGGCCGTCTGACGGAGCACTGTCCAAACATTATTTTGGAAACAGGTTTGTCGAAGTGTTTGATGAAACTAGTGACATTATCACACTTCAGTAATAAAACGAAGGCGGGGCCTTTTAAGCGGCATAGACTGCCCTTTGTTTTATTTAAAATAGTGTAGTATAAGAAAAGTTATCTTTGCCGTCCGTCGTAGCATATATGACGTTATTTACCACGTGGTATACACACACTGAGATTTACAGTCTTCGAACGAGCCAATGTTTGTGTTAATATATGCATACCAGTGATTATAAGACTGCTGACAAAAGATCAGATCGCAGATTTTCATATTTCCGTTCGAAAGTTAATGTTTTATGGCTAAAACCGTTACTAACGGTTTAAGAAAATTCAAAACAAAACATTTTTTACCTTAAATATGAAAATCTGCAATCTTTTGTCAGCAGTCTTATATCACTGGTGTCCATGCATTTACGCATAAATTGGCTAGTTCCAAGACAAATAAAAAAAAATGTCAAAACGTTTAATCTGTGAGAGTGCAGCTTTAAAGAGGACTGAAAGAGAACTGGTTAATGGGGCTACTTTGTTTGTATGTTATGTCGATTTCTAATGACGATTTGTTTTGTTTTATTGAGTGAAGTACATGCAGAAGATCTACCAAAGCCGGTTTTTTCATCCAGTCGTTAAAAATTTGGCGGGGGTTTTACCAGCAGATCGTCCCCGCAGGGCGGAGAATTTGCCCGGCTTGGCTGTACCGAAAGTCAAAGTCCCCGCTATTCCCCGGACCTGGGGGCCGTTGTTACAAATGACTAGTGCATTATGAAAACAATTTGATACGAGTATCCGGATAGTATTCGAATACTTGATACGAATATCCGGATACCGATTTGGTATCCGGTTTCCATCCCTAGTAAAAAAGGATCATTTAAAACATCAAATAGTTGCCGAAATATTTTCTAATTTTGCTAATATCTAAACTGATATCCTGTAAACTAACTTTGACAAAACATAGATTATGTCATAACCCAACTCGGTTAAACGTTGAAAGTTTATAAAGGTGGATATTAGTTTGTGGCGTTGTGACTTTAACTCAATACATTTGATGAATAGTTGAGTGTATGGTTCCTGCTAGCCGGTAGTTCAGGGGCGTTATACTGCCGAAATGAGGTAGTTATTTAAAACATGAAACTGATTTAAAGTCGAGTTCATCTCAGATTGTAAACCAGATTGAATCGCCTCACTAGAAACAATGAGGAAAACTTGACATTAGTATCATCTTGAGGGCTGAACGATACATAAACTTGAAACATCTCATCCCGATACTTGATGCCATTAACAAGTCGAAATCCGGCGTTTCTATATTGAATGTTCATGATATACTTACTAAACAGTATATACTTATATGTTAATTGTATACAATCTGACATACAATATAAGAAAGTCGTCACCTTAGAGCAAGAACTCAATTAGTGCATATATAAATAGGTGCGGATATTGAGTTCTTGCAATAAGGTAACGAGCTGTTATATACAAATTTACAACACTAAACCGACACTTTTGTCCGTCTGTCTGATTGATTGTACGGAAAAAATAAGAAATGAAAACGAATAATTCTCAATCATAATTTAAAATCAATCGTTTTCAAAAGCTGTTGGAAGTATGAATCATCTTGTTCTGTTCAGTATAATACTTCCTGGGCTGAGCTCCACAGATAGCCAGATACACTGTTTATAAAGTGTGGAGTGTTTAAAGGCGATTGCCTCATTGTTATTGTCTAAAATGTGCAAGTTGAAGCATTTTGGGGCGTAAAGTAAGAATATCATCTCATAATTTACACCTGCGATTTGCAAACCGCGACTATAAATGAGTTATGCTGGATACTGGCAGAGTGCATGCATCGAATTAAAAATCTTCCTTAAATAAACTTGAATGTTATAACTGACTGGCAAAGCGGAACATTTTAAAATGGCTACGTACAACCTCTGATGCATATATACACTGACACTGTAAACATGAAAATATGCAGCAAAATATCTAAAATATTGAAGAAACTAACCTTCATCGTGGCAGTTATTCCGAGGATTTGAAAATCCCCAGCCTATCCTAGCAGTGCCAAAGGCAAAAGACTTTTTCCAATATTCTATAATCATACGAGGAAGCGACAACACCCTTACTACATGTTCACACACGGTTGACAGTGTGTAGTCGATATACTGTATAGCGACCAGGCGAAGTATGGTTTCGCTTCTTTAAACATTTTATAGTGTATTGGTATTTGAGTTTAACTTTAAAGTGACTGAATCATTCACGTGAGTAAGTTGTTCAGTATTGTTTGCGCAAAAGTCGATATAAAGCGACCATGGTTATTCTACTTTAAACATTTTATAAGTGTATTGGAAATTTTAAATTTAATTGGTGATCTTTAAACAAAGCAGCGTTCGTGCGATATCTAGTTATCCACGTTATAATGTATTTAGGTCATAGATGTATTTATTTTTCAAGCGAATGACTCACTTAGCTACATGTTCTCAAAACGTTGAGACAATATTGCCGATTTAGCAATGGAAGCGATTTCTTTTAATAGTGTAATGGTATTAAAGGTGTTCAATCAAAGTCAAAATGTATTAAATGTCACTGCCACCAGTCTGGTATTTCGGTACACATGCCCTGAGTCGAGAATGGTATTGTCGATATCATATAGTGTGACTTTGATACGCTTTATTACCCTGTAGTTCATCTTTAAAGCCACTGAATAAAAAAAATCAGCTTTAACATGTCTATTTTTGCACATTTAAATGAATTTGAAATATTTAATAGTCATTTTTGGCCAACTTGTTTTCACCACTTTTAAACGAATGGCTTACCGCCTTAAAGGGACTCACTCTGTTTTGTGAAATGCACTTCTTTTTTATGACGAAATAAAGTGTTGCAAATCATTAGAAGTGTTGAAACTAAGACACTGACAGCTGGAGCACTTCAACAAATGGTGATTTGTGCTTAAACATATTGTCTTTGAAGTCCACGATTTTGAATTGCGTTAAAAACGCTTCTCAACAAAAGGCTTTAAAATGTTTAATTATTGTTCAGCTACAGTTAAAGCTGCTCTCTCACAGACTGAACGTTTTGACAACTTTTTCAAGTCAGTATATTTTGTCTTGGAACGAGCCAATTTTTGCGAAAATTCATGGAAAAAAGTTAAATAAGACTGCTGACAAAAAAATAGATCGCAGATATTTGTATTTAGGTTCCGAAAAAGATGTTTTATGCATTTTGTTAGACCATAAAACATTAATTTCGAACGGAAATATGAAAATCTACGATCTGATTTTTTGTCAGCAATCTTATATTATTGATTTGAAGATATTTACACAAACATTTGCTCTTTCGAAGACAAAAAAATAAAAAAAAGTTGTAAAAATGGTAAATCTGTGAGAGTGCAGCTTGAAGGTAAGAGTCCTTGTGGGCGAGCAGTTTTGTTGTCAGTTTTCTATTTTCTAACTGTGAAAATTATTAGTGTTTTCAGATGAATAAATGTAAAACATAATCCTTAAACATAACCGACATGTTGTCAAGACTAATCAGCGTCCAGTTTAGGCGGGGCTTATCATTTGCCCGTTGCTATTCGCCATGACCTCCGACAATCTGCACATACCAACAGTAGTGTAATTATTCTGTTTTCTATATATTAAACACAAAATATTGTGTTGTTTTTTTAACTGAGAGATAGTTAAGACAAGGAAATTTATAACACTGACATTTGCCCTTATGGCTGCTCAAATTATGCAAAAAAGGAATTTGTTTGATTACAAAGTGACCTTTCGGAAGACTATTTCAACCCTCCAAATTCTTAATGTGACCGTAAATATGATAATATACGTATCTTTTTCGTTAGTCAAAAAACAAGAAATATCATTATGAGTATTAGTGTATAATATTGCCGACATCTCGCCATTTATTTTGATTTTGATTTTTTTCTCCCTCTTGTGCGTAAAGTTTTAAATCCGAAGCATATACATTTGCTTTTAAGTTTGATTGGTCAAACGGTTAGTGAAAAAGACAATTCAGTTAATTTCGGTTACATTTTTTTTTATTAAATTTAAAAAGATCAAATATCATATAGCTAAAGGTCACAAAACGTATATACGTACAGATAAAACAAAATCATCTTCGTAAATGACGCAAATCAATGTATACCTAAATTTATGTTCCTTGTAGGAACAGTTTCGCATTTCATTTAATACGAATATTTATTCATTGAAAGAAACATTACGGTAGTTATATCAATAATAATAATAATAATAATAGTTCACTAAACTTGTATAAAAGGTGATGTTTAATGGAGAAAGGAAGAAAAACAGCAAAATCCATTTGATCTAAACAAAAGTCATTTTTGTTGACTTTCGTAAAGGAAATTAATTATTATACATGTTTTTCCCCTAAATTTTGAGGTTTACAATAGTGTAAATTGTTTCTACTGAAACAAAATTCCGATATTTTTTAGAAATTAATTATTTTAAAGTTTAGACATTAAATTATTGCCATCTGAATCAAGCATCGAATTTAATTAATTATAATGATTAATTAATGTTTTACCATGTTCCATGCAATTTTTTATCTGATTGTCAAGTCTAAATTCTGTATAAATATCGTCTGCTTCTGTGTTCATGTCGGAGGGCCCTTACTGAAGAGTCACGTGACAGTGTAGGCGTAGCCTTATCGTAATCGGCGTGGTGTCAATTAACGGTATCCTCTGTACAACGATGGTGAATTTTGAATGCCTTTATAATTGTCTTGATAATTTAACGTTACGGCTAATGACATAGTAAAAATGTAAAACATAGAACCGATTTTTCAGAACTTTGTTCAAGTTCACATCGTTGTGAACGTTACCGTTGTTAACTTTCCAATCTTAACTACTGACTTTGGAAGCGTCGTGGAGTCACTTGTGATTCTTAACTACTGATTATTGAAGCGTCGTGGAGTCACTTGTGATTCTTAACTACTGACTACTACTTAACTACTAGCCCACTACTTCTGCCAGCTGTACAGCATCCACGCGGCGGTCGACGGGTACATGTGTCCCCTGGTGTATGGACTCCTACCAAACAAACAAGAAAGAACCTACATCAAGGACTTCGCTACTGAGAATACCATACCCCTGTCGCCAGACACTGTGATGATGGATTTCGAAACAGCAGCATGGCGTGCGGTCAGGGGTATATTTGATGTTCGTGGGTGTTTCTTCCACTTCACACAGTGTTTGTGGAGGAAAGTTCAATCACTAGGTCTTGTTTGTGAGTTTAGGGACAATTATGAGTAAAGAAGTTAGTGATGCGTGCTTCGGCACTGCCTCTGGTGCCATTGGCGTCCGTAGAAGATGTGTGGTTGGAGGCACTCGAGGATTGTGACGATGACTCAGCGCAAGTGCTAAGGTTCAAGGACTATCTCACAGAACAGTGGGTAGAAAGAGACCGGCAAGCCTTGAACCACTTCAACAACGACGGCCCTAGGACGACAAACCATGTGGAGGGGTGGCACCACAAAATTAACAATCAACTGAAACACTGCCATCCCATCATCTACACCCTCCTAGACATCATCAAGAAGGAACAGGCAGCAAATGAGGCCAAAATATTTCAGCATGCCTACGTTGGTAAACAGCGCCCACGAAAGCGAGTATACCGCCAACTTGAAGAAAGGCTCACCCGCCTTAAGGACCAACTGAGTATGGGTGAGATGGACACTATGTCCTATGTTGATGCTGTCTCACATTTAGTTAAATTACATTGAATGTGCTTTATGTATAAAACTGTATAAATATTAGTAATAATACCTTGGACAATATGTTCGTTACTGACATGTACATATGTATATACTGTTGTTTTATTATTGTGATGTTTTCAGAATGTTTAAAATAGAATAAAAATTAAACATTTTAATGAGTGAAATATTCAATATTTGCTATGTGCTTATATATTGATACCAATGAAATAATATACTAATGTAAAATGTCCATTGTATTGATTGTATTGAGTATTGTTTATTTCCATTTTTGTGACATTGTGATTTAAACTCATTTATTATGCATTCTGATTCAAAAAAATGTTATTACGGTTAAACTGTTTTAAAACTTTTTAAATAAAAAATGGGGCCAGTCTAGCATTTTCACCAAATAGCACTTATCAACTCTATTGTTACCACAAACAATACATCCCCCAACCCCACCTATAATTTCTATAGGAAAAATTATTGGTTGGCAAAGCGGGAACACACCGTTGTGAACACTCGGGTCATATTGTACATCGATTTGAGAATGAGTCGTATCTGGGCAATTAGTTATCCACTGAGTAATAATTGCCATATTTTATGTATACTAGTATATATTACGTACATAATTAAATAAATATCAAATATATATATAATATATTTAGACTTTTTACTAAAATAGAACAATGTCCCACTTATAATTACAGCAAATAAGTCTACTTACACCGCCTAGAAGAATAGCAAATAATTTCCACTCAAGACAACATTAAGAAACACTTACTGCACGTACATCTTACACTAGAATAAGTGTTTCCATACTGAGGTCAAGGAAAATAACATATGTGAGTCATGTTACATGTTCATAATATAGGACAGGGGGTCCGATGAGGTATCGGCACGCCAAACACAGCATAAGTTGTACTTCTGGTCTCAGTGAAGTCAGACATTCATACATAAACATTCTAAACTTTAAGGTTGAACATTCAGAAATAAACCACGACTTGTATAAAAAGCAATGTAAAACGAAAAAGGTCATCTGTAGCATCATATATATATATTTTTGAATCGTATAGTTCTGTTAATATAAAGTTTAAATCTTGAGATAACTTTTAAACTTTACTTCTCGAAGAAGTAGAGTTAGAACCGAAAATCGCGAAAGAACCAGAGCCTGTAGGGTAACGCAAATCTCGCAGGATGTAGAAGAAGAAGAAGAACGTTTATTCATCGAAAAAGTATATACAGATGATGTGTTTGAAATAGGTCAATATGACCCCTGATCAAACATTTCAACAAAATACTATGCAAATAACACAAAGACGAACAGACACATACATGTACATTGCATTTACAAAATGGTTATTTGACTAGTGGCACATTATGGTTTAATTGCCTAACAAATGTGTAATAACTAAGTTACTAGTGAAAATATCACAAAAATAAAAGAGAGTAGAGTTAAGGAACCGAAAGATGTAGAGTAGGAACCGAAAATGTCAAAAGAAGTAGGGTAGGTACCGAAAATGCCGAAAGAAGTAGAGTAGGAACCGAAAAAATCATAAGATGTAGAGTAGGAACCGAAAAAATCGAAAGAAATAGAGTAGGAACCGAAAATGTCGAAAAATGTAGAGTTTAGGAACCGAAAATATCGAAAGATGTAGAGTAGGAACCGAAAATATCGAAAGAAATAGAGTAGGAACCGAAAATATCGAAAGATGTAGAGTCTAGGAACCGAAAATGTCGAAAGATGTAGGGTAGGTACAGAAATTGTCGAAAGATGTAGAGTAGGAACCGAAAATATCGAAAGATGTAGGGTAGGTACCGAAAATATCGAAAGATATAGAGTAGGAACCGAAATAATAGAAAGAAATAGAGTAGGAATTGAAAATGTCGTAAGGAGAAGAGTAGGAACCGAAAAAATCGAAAGAAGAAGAGTAGGTAGGAATTGAAAATCTCGAAAGAAGTAGAGTAGGATCCGAACCTATCGAAAAAAGTAGAGTAGGAACCGAAACTATTGAAAGAAGTAGAGTAGGAACAAAAATATCGAAAGAAGTAGTGTAGGAAAAGAAAAATATGGAAAGAAGTAGGGTAGGAACTGAAAATGTGAAGAAGGGTAGCAACCGAAAATGTCGATAGATGTTAAGTAGGAACCGAAAATATCGATAGTTGTTAAGTAGGAACCGAAAATGTCGAAAAATATGGAGTAGAAATTGAAAATCTCGAAAGAAGTAGAATAAGTAAACCGAAAATATCGAATGAAGTAGAGTAGGAACCGAAAATATCGAAAGAAGTAGAGTAGGAACCAAAAATATCGAAAGAAGTTGAGTTAGAACCGAAAAATCTCGAAAGAAGTAGGGTAAACACTGAAAATGTGAAGTAGGGTAGCAACCGAAAATATCGATAGATGTAAAGTAGGAACCGAAATGTCGATCTATGTAAAGTAGGAACCGAAATGTCGATAGATGTAATTTAAAAGTAGGAACTGAAATGTCGAATGATGTGGAGTAGGAACGGAAAATCTCGAAAGAAGTAGAGTAAGAACCGAATAATCTCTAAGGAAGTAGGATGGGAACCGAAAATCTCGATAAAAGTAGAGTAAAAACCGAAAATCTCGAATGAAGTGTATGAACCAAAACAAGATAGAGAAAAAACCAGCTCTAAAAAGTAGAGAAAAGGCCGAAAATCTAGTGTTGAGACGAACACATGAAGCAATATTTTCTTAATTGTCCATGTACACGTACTCCGATAAATGTAATTATTTTTATGGTAATTGACCGGCCACTTGTCCTATAAATTACGGTCATCATGGTCAACTGGTTATTAAAAACCACGACACATCGATAATAAAATAGCCAACGGGCTTGTTATTAGCTCAATATTATGCACTGTTTTTGTTTTTCAATTGATCGTAAGATTGTTAAGCAATTCCCAATGTAAAAAAAAACAACAACAACAATGATCAACATTAATTAAATCAGACAGGTACATGAAATGTGTTTTCCAACGTACATAGCGGAATAACGTGCTTATTAACGACCGTAACCGTATCTTAGTTATAATTTGTTCATTTATGTATCAAATATTTTTCCGTCTTTCATATTTATTTCTTTGAAAAATCATTTTGCGGAGATATTGGCGAGAGCATAATCAGACTTATTGACTGTTGTAGGGTTAGGTGGACATCGATGCGTTTTTGGTCTAGAACATACATACAACGGATGGGGTCGGGCAGGGGCGAAAACCTGTTTCGAAAAATATTAATTTGTAAACAAAAAATTATGTGAATGGGCGTTTCCAAATAGGATTTCCAGCACAATGATACTTTTAAAACAAACAAATCATAACATATACATTTAGTTCATTAAGTGACTTTAAATATCATGTAATATTTAACGCAAAACAATTATGCACCGCATGCGAGAAAGATGTAATGACTTAAACCACCTGCACGAGTTCTTGTGCACTAGGGTATAGAATACACAGATTTAAAACACATTAAGATGTCACACTTACCTATTTCAACCAGAATTCGTCCGGAAAATCCCTCAAACTGTAGTTTTGTCATGTAAGTCACAAAAATATGGTCCTGGCTGCAACCTCTTGAAGAGGTACTTTTATTGACCTTTAAACACGAACATTAAGAGCCACTTTGAGACAAGTATGTACTTACATATAATAAATCATTAGCGTTTATTTATAGAGCCTTGTTTTCTTATATTACTTTTTCATTAAGTTTGAGTTAAACATCTGCTATCCAAATATCGAACGAGTCAGTTTAAGCCCTGGGCAAGTTTTCAATTAAAATGTCCGATTATTTTGAGGTTTTAGTTAATTTAGTCGTATAAATGCAAACGTGTGTGAGGTTAAACCTAAATCATATGGTGGCTTATTTCTGCCATTTCGTATGTTCGCCAATACGACAATACGCTTAGTGGCGGAACAAAAACAATAGGAAAATATATTATATATAAAATACTGTTTATTTCTTTAAATGTCAACATTTTGACTAATCGTTTACAATATGTATAACAACACAGACATACGAGAAACACTATTTGAACAAATAAAAAAAGCCATGTTGTACTTGGTAAACATGTATGCGGTGAAATTCAATGAACAAGAATTTAACTTGTTGTGGTATTAATGTACAATACACCGGATAATTTCTTATTTTGCACCCCCCCCCCCCCCCTCCCCGTGAGCGATTATCAACACGCCACACTTTTGTTCAGCCATTTGGTTGGCAATCGGATCATCTTGGCAATTTTCTTTCCTTACTCTCGGGACTCTCATTTATGTATACAATAATACACTTCACTGGCAATACAACAAGTAATACAAAATGCACGTTAAAACACTACAAATGATTTATACTATTATTTAAAAGTTCACGAACTACTTTTATTGGTGTACCGGCATACGTCCGAGGTTGTTTTCAATAGAAAAGACCGAGGTGTTACGAATGGCCATTTGGCTTATTTTCATATTGCTGTATTAGCATTTTGTTCGTAATTTCGAAATGGCAGATATCAGCCACCGTAAATCATGCTTAACATTGAAAGATAAATTAGTTTGTGTTTTCTGTTTTTGTTTTAAGAGTTTTATATAGTGTGCGTAAAAGCAATAAGCCCCATAAGAAGAATGCAACAATGTAAACAACAGATACACCGTCTCATATAGTTGCCACTATATCCGTTTTTCTACCGTCCGTACGTCCGTCCGTCCGTCCCGCTATTGTGGTCTCTTGATATAGCCATCTAACTGACGAATGTTAACTTGTTATTGCAACATTATTACCACACTCGCTGGCATGATGCTACATAGTCTGGCCGTATGCTAAAGTCTTTGGAGGAAACCCATTTGTCGAGCCTGGTGATCATATACCAAACTCACATACGAATCCGAGACGACCTTGTTAGAAACGTGTTCACTTACCGCTGTGTAACCTTCAAGGTCACTGTCATACTTAGTTATTTCAAACGCTACGAACGTTCTACGATGTCTATTTGTTGCCTTTTCAATGCCTTTGAATTTGAGTGTATTATACTTACAAGTAGAATCATCGCCATGGGCAAAAAGTTAATATATGTTTTCTGCACTCTTCCATTTCAAGGTCAATGTCACAGACAATGTCATGGTGAAGGTCACGCACCTGGGTTTCACGTGCTCCCCACAACCGTTCATGATACTTGTTCGTGTAAGTGTATTGGGGAATGAAATACCAGGAAGAACAACAGGAAGAAGCTGACTCAACATTTATTTCAATTCGACGATAAACATGAGTCTGCATAATCAAGATAAAGTATCGCATGAGAGGTCTACAGGGCCTGTAATCATGAAGCATCTTATGTCATTTCCTAGCTAAATCGACTTTCTAAATATTCTAAGAGTCGAATTAAAAGAAATATATACGCGTTTTCTAAATATAAAGATGTACATGTATTTACAATAAAGTTAAGGAAAATAAAGTATTTCAGATTTTTTTAAGTGACTATATCATGTGTCCGATGAGATACATATTCATGTATAAGCAACGTGTCTTAAAAAGCTGCACTCTCACAGATTTACCGGTTTTCCAACTTTTTTTTTTTTTTGTCTTGGAATAAGAAAGTTTTTGCGTAAATATCTGCTAACCAGTGATGAAAGACTGCTGACAAAAGATCAGATCGCAGATCTTCATGTTTTCATTCCAAATTTAATGTTTTATGGCTTAAACCGTTACTAACGGTTTAAGAAAAATGCATAAAACATCAATTTTGGGATAGAAATATGTAAAGTTGTCAAAACGTTCAATCTGTGAGAGTGCAGCTTTAAGTTATGGAAATTACTTAAGATGCTGAATGAAAACCGGCCGCACTGGTCTGATGCTAAAGTGCCAAACCTGCCAAAAGGTTATTTGAGTTATCTGCTCTTTGCTACCATGCCTACCATGAAGATCTGCCAGATTGACCCATGGCAAATATTCAAATATTTTAAGCGCCCTTTTTTCAAAATACCACTTGTGTGGGTAAATTCATTTTAACACCCAATATCTCTCACATGCACGTAGTTTAAATACGCCAGCGTATTTTTGTCAAACATAGAATAAAACAAACAAAAATGTTTCATTGCAAAATATGCATATTAATGCCAAGGTCATTACTATGAAATAGTTATTAATAAAGGGTCACCAGAGAATGACAGAGATGCATCGGCAATATGAAATACTTGGATACATGTCCGTTTTGAAACTAAACAGCATGATACAATGTACATAATAGTTGTATCGCTCTATAGCAATGGTTAATGCCCCTGTAATTCTAAGACTATTTTTAAACGAAAAAACAAACAAATTAGCAGCAGCTAATGGTGATACAGGTGGAATTACTCAAAGCCCGTCCTCGGATGCTCAAAGCCGTATTACGTTAAACACTTAAATCATTTCCTATATACACGAAACCTTGGTCATACTAGCAAATAGTAACAAGACTCAGTGAAACAGTTTTGCTTGACGTGTTACACTGCAAATATATATTCTTATATGGAAAATCATTTGCAGGAAAAATTCTATATAGTTCGACGTCTGAAGTTGGAAAACTCAATCAAGTATTTCGTTTGCCTGCCAAAGTTTAGGTGAAGGTCATCGACAGCTGATGTTCTAAGTCAATGCCATTGACCGCTGAATGGTTGGCAGGGCCCCATTCACTTGTGGCTGAAAAAATCATGAACAAAGAGTAGTTGACGTATATTGTTATACTTACGCTTATATATAGTACTCAGTTTCAATAAAAACTTCTCAAATCTTTGAAGAAAACTGTTGACCTGAATAATTGCAATTCCCACCGTCGATAATTCAGGTTGAGTCAACCCAGTGTATGTTGAGTTTAAGACTTAGAAGTACATTCCGTTTGTGTTTAGTGTACTCACGCCATGTGCGGAATCGTAAGCCTCAATGCAGGAGTTTATTTCCGGCGGAAGTCGGGATTTATTCGGCTGGTAAGGAAAACCACTGCTTGCATGGGGCTGAGTATCATTCTTTGGGGAAGTTCGAATCGGCGGAGTGTTCTCTCTCGGGGGCGTTTGAGGTTTTGCGAACGTTGGTGTGCGCTCCTCTTTATATGGGCTCGGCTGTTTCCGGGCAGGCGCCGCGACAATTGGAACTACTGCTGGTATAATGGACGGCGACGGTGTCCTTTGTCTTGGAGATGGCGTCGGCTGCTTAGGAGTTGGTGTTCTTTGTTTGGGTTTACTCTGAACTGGCGTCTTCGATTTAGACGTTCTCGCTGCGGCCGTCACTGGAGCAACTATAATCATTTCCGGTGAAGGTGTCCAACGCGAGTCGGCGTTCGATTTAACTGGGGTTGGACTTGGCTGTTTACGGTTGGCTTTTGGTGATGGTGTTCTGTTTTTATATTTAGGAGACGGAGACCGTCTATAGGCTGCCGCTGCCACCACGAAAGGAGCTATTTCTGGTGATGGCGTTCTTCTAGGCGGTGGACGGCTGACCTTAAAGATGGAAACGAAAAATATGATAGTAGCATAAGTATTTCGGTACCTGTGTTATATGTTTCCAACCAACAAAGGATTAAATCATGCTTATATTAGAAGGTAACAAAGCATGCTTTGCTTAAAGTTCGCTTGGGACCTTATGGCATTCTTAGGATATAGCAATCGGTTCGAAACATATTACACATTTATCGAAATGAAAGCAATATTTATTAAACTATACAACTTTTTCCCGTAATCTACGTTTCTTCACTGATGCTTTTTTCATTCAATTTGACACTAGAACTAGAAAAAAGATGATCTAGAAATATATTATTAATTAGAATAAAGAACTACATACTGGTGATTCCCGGTGTACGCGTCCGTAGTCTGGCGTCGGGTGGCGGCTATACGCCGTGGTAGCCGGAGCGAATATTATCGGCGATGTCTGCGTGTTAACCATTCTCTGGCTGGGCTTATCGTATTGAGTTCCTTGGACGCTTGTCTTAACGGGTGTCTCAGACGCTTGCACGCCTTCGGAACGCGTTTTTACTTTCTTCGCGGACATCGGCGCCGCCATCACAAGCGGCACGGCATGAGGGTGTGGGGACGGCGTGTTTGTCTGTATGGCCACCGCCTTCGTAGGTCGTCCCTCATATTGAGTACCGAAAACCCGCGTTTTAGCGGATTCTGACTGCGTCTGAGCTGACTTCTTGTTCACAGATTGAGTCTGTGTGGAACCGGTCTTGGAACCGGAAAGCTGCATCTGCGTTCCGGTCGTAGCATACGTCCTTGGTCCGGCTTTTAAGGGAACCACAGCAGCCACCGCTTTGGTTGGCTTAGATTCAACTGGCTTCTTCTTTTCTTCTGTCTTGGGTTTTTCTTCTCTCTTTGGTTTTTCTTCAGGTTGATATTTTGACTCGTTGTCTCTGCAAAAGTAATGTATGCGATACATAACGTCACGCCCTTTATTAGAGTACTAGGTACGATACATAACGTCGCGCCCTTTATTAGAGTACTAGGTACGATACATAACGTCGCGCCCTTCATTAGAGTACTAGGTACGATACATAACGTCGCGCCCTTTATTAGAGTACTAGGTACGATACTAGGTACGATACATTACGTCACGCCCTTTATTAGAGTACTAGGTACGATACATTACGTCACGCCCTTTATTAGAGTACTAGGTACGATACATTACGTCACGCCCTTTATTAGAGTACTAGGTACGATACATAACGTCGCGCCCTTTATTAGAGTACTAGGTACGATACATAACGTCACGCCCTTTATTGGATTACCTTTATTAGAGTACTAGGTACGATACATAACGTCACGCCCTTTATTAGAGTACTAGGTACGATACATAACATCGCGCTCTTTATTAGAGTACTAGGTACGATACATAACGTCACGCTCTTTATTAGAGTACTAGGTACGATACATAACATCACGCTCTTTAGGTACGAAATATTCTAAAGCTGATCGACAGGAACATGATTTGTATAAATATCGCAAAAAGATAAAACAACAAAAGAAAAACAGAAGGCTACCAATTCTTGAAAATACGTATTAAGTCGACATGCATGTCTTAACAGCGTTCATTTGAACTACTGTTACAATACTTTCATTAGTATCTATTACGAGTTTGTATAATGAAGAAATGTTTGAATTATGCCGAAAACGATCGTGGTGTTCATGAGCGCAAAAAGTATATCTATCAATCTAATCATAATGGTATATTTTTTAAGATTTAAAGAGAATGGCAATGTGTCAATACTAACCCCTTCGTCGAGATGGGATCATTAATTTCACCAAAGTGGAAGTGCCTATATCCCGCATAATTATCTTTCGTCAATTCGTACTTCTGTGAGGTCGGGTTATAATCCATATTCGTATCCGTACGGTTATCTCTCCCCTGTAGGGGGTCAGAGTTGTACCCACGAGACTCATACACCGTGTTATTATAAGCCTCGTATTGATATTTACGGACCTTGTATTCCGGTCCCATATCGCCTGTCTTTATATCCGGCCCCTTGGGCACTGAGTAGCACGTGTACGTTGTTCTTGGGATTCTTTTCTTTGGCCTGGGCTCCGGGGGAGTGGGTGGGGGTCTCAGTGTGCGTTCTCTCTGTTTTTCGCCGTAGATCCCTATAAACGTGGGCTTGTAGGACTTGTATTCATACTTGTACTCTTTGGGTTTCTGGTCGGCCGGTGGATGGTACTTGTACTGTTCTGAAAGATGAAATTTTTGCGATTAAATTTGAATAACGAAACTATAGTATACTGATAATGGATATCGACGTCAGTGCTCCAGCTAGGTCTGAACAACAACAACAACAACAACAACAACAACAACAACAGCAACAACAACAACATCATCATCATCATCATCATCATCATCATCAATAACAACAACAACAACATCATCATCATCATCATCATCATCATCAACAACAACAACAACACCATCATCATCATCATCATCATCATCATCATCATCATCATTATTGCCTTTAAGTTGTTCTAAAATGTTCACGCATGTACTTTTTCTTGATATTGTCAATTTGAAGAAAAATAATAATTTAATATCTCACCGTTATTTCTGACCATATCATTGTGTTGCGACTTGTATCCCGTGTATGTGTGGGTACCGGTGTCCGACTTATAAGTCTTTGGTTTGTACTCCGAAACCTTCCGACTGGGACCTAATGTCGAGGGTCCCGGGCTGCCGACTTTTACCATAGCTTGAGATGAAAATAAATACAAGTTTAAAATGTGATATATTTATTACATAAGCAAGATAACACCATAAAGGTGGAACACTTTACTTGGTTTATTGGGAAAGGCGTCCATTGTGTGTTCGGCTCCCAACAGGACAAGACTGTCGCCTTATTTGATCAGATAACTAAAATGCAAAATCTGCCCTTCCAGTGATTTAAAAAAATGACAAAATTCAAATTATTTTCAAATATTTCAAGAAATATTTAGTAATAAATGGAGATTTTACAATAAATGAATGTTATACTCACAGAATATATATATATATAAAACTATCCAACAACTGGCGGAATTTCTGACAATGACTCTGTCTCTCTTAAGTTTTATATTTAAGTATTGCAATTGAGATGATGTTAAATAGAAAAATTAAATTGAGTCTATTTTGACGACAAAAAGCCCAAACACAGACTTCTCATTGATTCACGTCATACGGCCGATTTCTTTTCAATTCAATTTCAATCACGTTTTCAATCATATATCTTATTGATTATACGAAGTATTTCATCTATTAATGACAATTTCATTTGAATGTACCTCATAGAGAGCGCTCAAAAGATCTCGGATGTATAATTGTATAGAAATGGTAAAAGGATGTTTGAATTGCCGGATGTGCCATTTGACACTGGAATATGACATGATTCGAAACTATAAAAGCAATACGTCTTACGTGAAAGAAGTACATGATCTTTCTTGCATGTTAATGCTTCTGTACTATAGCGTATATTTAGGATAGGATTTTAATACGAATGGTAAAAGATGTGTCATTACATTGCGTCATGAACAGAACAGATTTATTACTCGTAAACTTCATTTGCGGTTTTAGACGGGGGCGCACCCGGCGCGCGCCCCCCCTCTAAAACTGTCCACGTTTATCTTTGATATCAATATGGGAGAGAAAAGGGTAATAAACATGCTCTAAACGCACATTTTTTTACTACAAATTATTACAATGATCTTGAGGAAGTTACCTCAAACCCTGATGCAAATAGTTTACGCCATATATATATTTATTTATTTATCTTTTTTTTTTTTTTTTTTTTTTTGGGGGGGGGGGCGGCATATAAGCATATCAACATTTCAACTATGATACCATGCAGTGAGCGACTTGTATTATTGACATATAAATGACTAACTGTAAATATAGATCTGTTTAAATTCATCAAAGTTAGTACATGTACAATACTATATTTTACTTCATATACATATACGAGTACATGTTGGAACAACCATTTTTAACATATGACTTATTAACATGACACATATAAAAAATATCTAAACATGAGAATTAAATATGAATTAAATATTCTAAATGTAAATGTGAAAAAAACTACGATCTGATATGGTCATGCAATAGATACCGGTATTCTTCATATTACTGATATCAGTTTTTGTCATTTATTTCTTTTATATCATGTTTTTAAAATTCATTTGCATCCGAGTTTTTGACTGATGAAGATGGCGCTAACAGCAGTTTTGTTTAGAAATATTTCGTCCCGTACAGCTTAATGATTCACAGTGTATGTTGTTTATTTATGATAAGAAATATGCAATTGAAAGAGTAATTCGATCACACAGTGTATTAACAGTTACACTAAACAATATATTTCGTATATAGTATTATAAGTATACTCATCATAAATCTGCGAGCGATGCATTCAGCAAAATACAAATAAAAAGGCTATAGTATTAGTACCGTGTTTTGACCCGGAGATCGCATTCGGCTGCGCCTCGTGAAATTCGAATCTGCAACAATCATATGGAGCCGAATACAACATCCAAGATTATAACGCAGTAGTAATAACCCCACTGCATGTTATATTTACTTAAACTGAAATTTGTAAAAGCAAGCCTTAAATCAATTGAGTTTCGTTAGGTTTATAATCTTGTTCTGTATTAAAATAGTCATTAAAAAAGTTACATGTATCTTATGACGATTTTACATTGTTACTGGGACCAATAACTGGGACCTACTCCTAGATTATTGCGAGCAGATTGCCCGCATTACAAACTTGAAGGCGGAGATTCTTAAAGCTGCACTCTAACAGATATACCATTTTTACAACTTTTAAATTGTTTGTCTTCAAAAGAGCAATTTTCTGCGTAAAGATCTGCAAACCAATGATAAAAGATTGCTGACCAAAAAAACAGATTGCAGATTTTCATACTTCCGTTCGAAAATTAATGTTTGGTTTCCATGGGTTTTCGAAGAAGAATGCACGTTCTAAGACAAGAAATAAAAAAAATGTCAAAACGTTCAATCTGTGGAAGTGAAGCTTTAAACACGAACGAGTGCATTTAGAAAACAAATAAGAAAGCAAACAAACTAATAACAAGATTGAGCTTTAAAAAAGTTAGCTCATCCCCCCCCCCCAAGTTGGGGTATTTAAAGACATTGATATCCAGTATATGTGCAATTAAAAGGACCATCTGTACGTAAAACATGCTATTTGATTGGACGTCAGTTATTCGGGGATAATGAAGTACATGTCACCGGCTACGGCTGACAACCGACATAGGAAATATCGTTATCATATGCGACTAACGGGAAGTAACCGTTTCCCCAAGTTGTAGTACTAGAAACTAGTTACCGGGATCCGGCGGTCGGTATAATTTTACTCTCTAAAAGAGTTAAATTCAAATTATCAAATAAAAATGAAATTGTCAGTGAATAATTATAATTAAGAACATTATTAAACAAATATTAGTTATTCATGATTTCAAACAAAATATTTGGAAAAACTGAAGTAATCTACGTTCAAAATAAATTTGTTTAGAGATTATACATGACATCACTTGCCAGGTTGTTGTGATTTTTCTACGATTTTGATTGCAATTATTCACCAACGTTTGACATGTCAACCCCAACTAAAGCCGAGGAAACGTTCGATTCAGCTCAAGGAAACGGTAAGATTTAATTGTGTTAAATATTTAGAAAATGTTCAGAAATGACACACTTTCTACCGGCATTTTTCGTATGACTAGTAATGAGAGTCAGCTGTCAAATATGGATTTTTTTCTTACCCACATAGGGCTACTCATTTTGGCCATAGGTGATAGTCCGGCGTTTTGTTCACAGACTACAGTTTCCCAATATTAACCATTGACCAATATAGGTTCTCTTTGCCTTTTACTTCTGAATCTAGTTAACCGTCACCGTGGCCTAGTGGTTAAGCTTTCGCCTACGGAGCGGGAGGTCTTGGGTTCGATACCTGGCCAAGTCATACCAAAAGACATTAAAAGTTGGTACAAGTAGCTCCCTTGTCTGGCGCTCAGCATTTAAAGGGTAGTCCTTGGAAAGTGCATGGTGTACTAACTCAGTACTGGTTTAACCCAGGAAAGTTTTACCCCGTGTATCAGTGCTTTACACTGAGCTCGTAAAAGAACCAAGGGGTCTCTTCAAAAAAGAGTTGGGGTATAGCACCCAGACATCCTTGTATT
Organism: Mya arenaria; assembly: GCF_026914265.1. Classification (NCBI taxonomy): domain Eukaryota; kingdom Metazoa; phylum Mollusca; class Bivalvia; order Myida; family Myidae; genus Mya; species Mya arenaria. Next base: position 74,142,866 of record NC_069131.1, read on the forward strand.
CCATCAGGACTTCCTTGTATCCCACCACTATCTCTTCAGCGTGCTGTCCCTTCAGCAAAAAACAAAGGACCCTGTTGGAAATAAGTGCTTGCACTTTCACGGGTTATCCTTGACCACAAGGTCTAAAGAAATACATACATATATACATACAAACTTGGTGGGAACATTTTGCCTTGTGTGATGCTTAAACCCATGGCAGCCAGTACACAAGCATGACACTCTTACCACTTGAGCTTACCAGATGGACGGCTGGTTCTTGCTTTTCCCATCATTAACCCATTACTCAGTGATTTTATTATGCAATACAACAGTGTTTGATAAAAAAATGAATGATTTAAAGAAGTGTTAATAAAATACTTCTAGACGTTGCAAAAAAGGGTTAAAAAGGGGAAATGCAACCCATGCCAAATTGCTAAATGGTGATGATGAAAACCCCCTGGTATGATACACAAATCCCCTGGAATTCTGAACAAAATCACCTGGGGAGCCTTCTAAAAATATGGCATGTATGATAAAATCCTGAGGTCCACTCTTATGTATTATTAAATAAAAATGCATGGGAAATACTAAAGAAATTACAACGTTGATCACTGACTGACTCAATGCTAATGAGGTAGATAAGTGGGCGAAGCAAAGCGCTTTGCAAGCAGTACCTAAGCAGTTGTTGGATTACACTGGACAAATTTAATAACTAGAGAAATACTGACAGAATCATTTTCAGATGCATTTCCTGCCTTTTTTCTATAGTTTGCACGGGCTCCACTATGGCGGTTTTCATCACATTTAGAGAGCAGTATGCGATATTAACTGTCATGATTTATAGGAATAGATATTTATACTCAATCAGATTGATATTTCAGTGATTTTAGGTCTTTTGACAGGGAAAAGAAACTACCGTAAATGACTGGGTATTAGACGCGTTTTTATCCCTCAGATTCCGATGCAAAAAAATGCCTGCATATAATACCCAGTAACAATTTTTTGAACTTTTTTTCTGAGGTCGATTTCAAGCCGAGAGTTTGTTTAGATTTATGTAAAAATGTATGTTACTTGTGTCATATTGATCGATTATATACGGGTTAAAACGGCAGTTGAAGATCGGTATACGGTATATCGTAAGACGTTTATAATTTTAACAAAAATATTTTTCGATTTAATATTTTTCGATTCAAGTTATTCAATATTATTTTTAATAATAAATTGAATTGAACAATAATTAAACTTGCATATAAGAATGCAAAGTTGGGCACTGTCAAAATATTTTTTGTCAGTTGTATGATAAGGTGTGAAAAACTCGCGAACTTTATTCTTTTCTGTAGGTGTTGACATTTTGAGAATAAACCTGCACAATATAAGGTTTACAGTATGCATAACTTAACTTCATTCTCGACAGGTTAATGTTTACGATATACTGTCAAAATGAAATCTAACATATTTTCATAAAAGGCACCTTTCAGTGCTATCCAGTAACAAATGGTCACAGTCAGTTCTTTTAAGTGCCTTTCCTAACATAAAACGAATTAAAATGAAACATATTTTGCATTATTATCATTGTATGGTTTTAAAGATAACCATCGCCATTTTACCAAAAAAAATATTTTTCGTCACTGTCAACAAACATGGTGGCCGAAATTGACAGACATTTTTTACATATTTTCTATGCGTCTTTTAACCAAAATACAGATTAAAAGGTTTTTTCTCCGACTTTTCACAGATTTTTTTCCCTGCGTCTAATACCCCCTATAGTCTTATAACCAGTCATTTACGGTAATATTTTAATAATTTCCTCATTTGTGGAAGAAAAGCTTGTTCTTTTAACTATTAAATTTCCCATTTTTTATGTAAAGCAATTATTGTTCTCAAAATGGCATATTTCTTGATGCAAATTTTCCCAAAATGTCTAGGGTCTTTTTCCCAAAATGGGCAAAAAAAGGCCTGCAATTTCACATGAAAAAAATTAAGTTCCTGTTTCTAAAATTACTGTAATGCCAGTATTTTCAAAGGAAAAATTATCAATGTTGTTCAGTGAAAAATCGCAGGTACTTTCCCTCATGCTTTGTAAATGCACTTTTTTGTGTATGACCAAAGTTTGGCAAATCATAAGGAATGCTAAATAATATAAAACACTAAGATACCAAAAGCTGGAATCCTTAAGCAAATGTTGAAATTTGTTCAAATAACGTCTTTAAACCACAATTTTCATTGGCGCTAACAATTCAATTAATAACAGCTTTGTTTCTGCGTGATTGGTTGATTCAACCAAAATACTCTTTAAACCTTTAACTGTATTTTATCTGCAATTATGATATCATAGAGTAAAATAATGATAAAATAAGTGTTTTCAGATGCATGACCGTGAACTAATTATTTGTCCAAAAACAAGAGCGAGAACTGTGTCGATACAAATTGTCCTATTACATCCACCATTTCAGTATATTACATCCACCATTTCAGTACAAGTTAGCTTTCCAGTGAAATATTTTATAAAAGTAACAGTGTGAGTGTGACTATTTTGTTTAAAAATATTTAAACCAAAAACTTCTTAGTGTAAAAATATAAATCATTAGTATAGATAGCAACGTAGAATTTTATGTATTCAGAAAGTCATGTGATATGCAAATTTCGCAATGACATTGTGCTTGTTAAATTTATTATAATTTCAGTTTTGCTGCATTGTGAAATTGAGATAAATGCATTTTTTTTTTATCATTTTGGGGGTAAAAAAATGTAAAAAAGGTGAAGAGAAGTCTAACTTATACATACAAAATAAAAAAATAGGTTAACAGCACTAAAACGTAATGGGAATTTAAACAGTTTTTTAAAATACTTTCATTAGGGCACACTATTGTAGTTTATGATTTTTTGTAACTGATTGCTCTTTTGGAGGTACCGGTAATACTTTCATCTTTTAGGCATACTGTTTTTTTTACTAAATAAGGTGATTTACACAGAATTCCTTTGGTTTTTATTGATGACAGCTTCCTCTTTTAATGCTCTTTTTTTTAACATAAGATTTGTCATAGCCCTGTTCTTGTTATCGGCGGCATCATCATTGTGCAATAACTTGAAATTTGGCCATAACTCTTAAGCTGTTCAAGATGCTCAAATTAAACTTTGTTAAAAGTTGCCAGTTATTTAGAGACTCTTGTACAGGTTGTAAGGCCCATGATTCTGGGTGTTGGGAAACGGTTCAAGATTGACTGTCAATAAATAATTCCACTCAAGTAACCAATTATCGCTAGTACAATCAGTTTTTGACATGTTTGAAGTTATTTAGTGTTGTTGTTGCTTTCGGCCATATTGGCCAAACTTCAGAATGTATAAATGAACTCAAAAGGAGAAAATTGGCAGAAATTTCTGCGGGGGAGACACTGGCACTACATTTAATAATGGTTATTGAGCATAGGCTGTCAGGACATTATTCCTCCAAGTTACACAAAGCAATACCGGTATATTGATTGTAATTGGGTTTTAGAATTTGGAGTAAAGGAAAATACACTTTTGTATATCAAGGGCAATAACTCTGGTTATAATAACTGTTGAGATCCGGCTTTAATAATTGGTTTTGTTATGCCCTTTTTCAACACACATGCGTTTGCATTCGCTCGGCAGCACTCATGTCAATATTTCACAATAGCAGAGCTATGAAGCACAAATAACTATTTATGAAATCATTGTGTCAGTGTTTTCATGGTGTTTGTCTTATTATGTATTATCAATGTCTATCTACATATTAATCTTGATTTTTGATGAATGCCCTAGAATTTACCAATTTGTTTGCATTTTCTCATTAAATTTCACCTGATGAAAATGCTAGGACTTTTACCTGGAAGTAAAGTGCTTGATGCTTCTTGTGCATTCAGATTTTACTGTAACTTTTTATACGCCCATCTTACGATGGCCGTATTATGGGAACACCCATGGCGGGCGGGCGGCGGGCGGGCGGCTCCACAATGTTGTCCGCTCTCTAACTTGAACATTTCTCATCCAATTTCCACCAAACTTCATGAAAGTGTTTGTTGGTGAAATATCTAGGTCAAGTTCGATAACCAGCCAAATCGCTTTAGGCACTCCAGAGTTATGGCCCCCTGAATTTGTCAAAATTGGCCATTTTAGCTTTGTCCGCTCTATAACTTGATCATTTCTCATCCAATTTCCACCAAGTCATGAAAGTGTTTGTTGGTGAAATATCTCGGTCAAGTTCAATAACCAGCCAAATCGCTTTAGGCACTCCAGAGTTATGGCCCCCTGAATTTTTTATGAATGGTTTTAAATTATTGAAGTGAAAAATAATGTTTGTATGGGTCCAATAGTTGGTAATTTGGTACAACATTGAGTGTCCTCCCTTTATGATAGGTGATAGAAAGTTTCATTAACCACAATCACCTGAGGCAAGATGTAATTACTGTACAACTCATCACCCATACTGCACACTTCGGCTGTTATCTATATATCATACAATCATTCTGCATTGTGTGTACGATTCATACATGTGTACACTTTCACATTATCACAATTCATTGAAATGCTGTCACTGATAAAAAACTGATTGAAATTTAATCGTGTGATAAAAACGGAGTTGTACATGTGTGTTCATGTGTTGGATAATGAGATAGTGACTAAGTGTATTTACAAAATGGACATAATCGAAATTAAATTGATTTAAAGAGAAATGATGTAATGGAAAAACATATTGGAAAGATCTGGATTGTACATGTTCCCCGTTACATGTTTATGATATTATTTGATTTGAACATACTGTTTTAATTTATTATCTATACAAAATTTTATTATAGATCTGACAAGTAAGATACATTTTAGAAAAAAATACATAATCATACTGGTAAACATTGAACAGTTTTGGTGGTTGAATTGAAAAATATCCAAGAATATTTACTTCACTTCTAAAATGAATTCCAACACAGAATCTGACATTGAAGAAGATCTGAACTACAAACCAAAGATCAGTTCTCCTGGAAATTATCGTAGATTTCTTGAGTTTTCCCGCACTTCATCGCTTTCCGATGATGAAGGCGGTCACAGTTCAGGAAATGAGGGATTTATCGAAGATGAATTGACTGTGGAACCAGCGTTACCTGAAGAAGGTCATTCTCAAACACCATCTTCTTTTTTGTTCTTGTTTTGTTGTTACCATTTTGATGCCATAATAAGTTCACATCTAAAGTCTTGGGCCCTTGTCATGAAAGATATAGACCTCTGTATCTTCCATGAGTTTTTATTCTTCTACCTATCGTCACTTGGTTGACAGAGTGTAAATATCAGCCTTCTTATCTTCAATTTTGGCAAGCAATGAATGAATTATAATCGCTGAAGAAAAAGCAACACAGAAATAAACACCCCTGTTTGTTGATACTTAGGGGACAGCCCTGCCACCAGTAACACCATGATGATAAATGTATCAAGGTACTATCAACCAGAGCCATATTTATATACTTTCATTTTGTGTGTGAGTCCTGAGCTTTCCCATTATCAGGAGATGGATGGAACAGCCAAAGGTTATATGTCCAAACAGTTCATGATCATGTAATGATACATGTAAGTTCTTTAATGACATATACTTACAGACCTGTATCCAGACTTGAGCTCCCCCGTACATGAGGGTGTTGAGGGGACTGCCCATCCAGAGCAGATTCCTCCACCAACTGAGGAGCAACTGCAAGAATGGAATGCAGAACTTGAAAAGGTAAGTTTTGTGTTAAGTAAGGCTGGAAAAAATGTTTTATATAGTTTCACATGCAATTTTTAGCTGGAGTATGACAATTATAATACTCTTCCTGGCTTTGTTGTCACACTCAGGTTAATGTATTGCATGTAAGCACATTTCAGTCATACTTCAGCAAGTACTTCATGTATTGCATTGAACTTTAGACACATGTTCACATCCATCCAACCTACTTTATAAATCAAGTTAGATCCAAAATTTTGGCCATGCTGGAAATTCTTACAAGTACCCGTATGGAGCTCCTTATTTATTTTCATCACACAATTACCTCCTTTGTTGAATACTGTCGTCTGTAGCATCATGAAAACCTTGTTTTGTGGCAATATTTAAAATCCAAATTAATTATTTTTTGCTTCAAATGACACCATAAAAAAGTTTTCACGCTGCTTTAAAAAAATAATGCTGCACTCTCCACACAGTGTGTGTATACCACGTGATAAATTACGTCATATATGCTACGGCGGAAGGCAACATTTTGCTTAAAATAAAAACTTAAATGAAAAATAACTTTTCTTTTACAACACCATTTTAAATGAAACAAAAGGCAGTTTCTTTATGTTTTTTTAAAGAGCCCCACATTTGTTTTATTACTGAAATTTGATAAGGTCATTAGTTTTATCAAATACTTCGACAAACCTGTTCCGAAAATAATGTTTTGGCAGTGCTCCCTCAGACGGCCGTATTGTGAAAAGGTTTGTCGAAGTGTTTTAAGAAATTAAATTAAACTCTCATTCAAACTCTGGTAAAAGACCAAAGTTGAGGCTCCATAAGAGGACAGAGAGAAGTTATCTTTGTTTAAAGTTGTTTTTTTCAAATAAAAATATTGCCTCCCGACGTAGCATTTATGACACAATTTATCACTTGGTATACACACACTGTCCTCAGAACTATTTAAAGAATGATTTGACTATTTACATTTTCAGAATCACTGCGCACATATCCACATGACAACCAGAAATTATCACTTATCTATACGCAAATTATTTTCACTAGGCACAAAAGAGTTCCAGCAAAAAATAGATTTTAACTTTATTTTGTTTTTCTGAGATGGGAGAAAAAGCATCTACCATAGCCGCTCATGTAAGATAAGTTCATCCCAACCCTCGCGCATGGTGTTCGGCGGAAACTCAGCAAACCTCGTTTCGACAGAACACCATACGCTTGGGTTAGGATGAACCTATCTTGCACTCTCGGCCATGAAAGATACTTATAATCTTACATATAATGCAAAGTATGACCCTTAATTATTCGACTCTGGTGATGGTTTTGCATGTCAGTATAGAAATTGGCTGTTTGGATGACCAAGTCTGAATCCTAATACTAGTGCTTGCCGTCAACAGATTTCAACAAGCCTAACTATATGAAATACAGAATTTGAGCGATTCCAGAAAGAAGTTTGAAATTAGAGTGTTAGCTGGCTTGTGCTTATTTTGAACGCTGGCATGTATGCACACATAAGTCCATTTTTCAGAAACTTCATGACATATATTCCATTAAAACTTTAAACAGGGTTTTCAACTGTCCAGTCTGTTGTATTTACTCGAGAGCTATAATTCTCACTGCTTTATACAACGATTCCCAACCATCCAACTTGCTTAACTGGTCAGAAAATTATCTTAATTTACTGCAAATTATGGCCCTTTATAATTTGACTTGCGGTTAAAGGTGGTGGAATGGCCCAGCATGCTGTCTCTGTGACAGCTCTTGTTTAAGACGAAATGGGGTATGAGGAAGATATGTGGTACATTCAAATTCACACAGTGCAGGTTCACTGAAAATAACTTGCCTAGGTTAAGTTTTGATCCAATAATTAAAGTTGTGATTGTTGTAGTTTTGGACTGTGGCTGCGATGAGAATCTACATTGTATCATTTAATGTCCATTATGTTGTCACACAAGCCCATCTTCTTGACAGATCCATTTGATGTCAAAGTGTACACATTAACACTTTTTTTTGATACTTACTCTTTTTTGTCTGTTTCCTAGGTGGAAGGGGAGATTGCCACTCTGCGGCAGGTTTTGGGCGCAAAAGTGCGTTACGCCTCAGAACTGAAGCGTAAACTGGGTATCACACCCCTACAGGAGATGAAACATGATTTCCAGCTGGGCATAAAGAGCATTAAAGACTCATCCACGTAAGTAATGGTGGTATGTAGCCCACTGAGGTTATCACAATGTGTAACATTTCTTACTTTCTTATAAATTTTGATCTTTCCACTTCAAATATATAAATGACACAGCACTCATTTTTTTATAAAGTTTTTCCAGCATACAACATATTTCTGGCCTCTCATTCTGTTTATCTATCAGCTCTGATTTCTTGTTTTTCCTTATTTTTAAAGCAAAAATATTGGTAGTTTCAAAAATTAGAATGCAGGGTTACCCTCATGGTTTTATTTCTGCTGCATTAGGGGAAGTGTAGAGCAGCTTTATAAGAAACTGATGCTGCTCTTGTTGAAATCTGACCAGTTGGAACTCAAATTTATGATTTATAAGACATCTGGCAACATGTATGTTATTTCATGTGTAAATTGTTTTTGAGCTAGAGGCCCATCCTTGTATTAGCACTAAGAGCACATGTTTGCTCTTAACAGATACCAGAGAACGAATGAAGCTTTTCATGATATCAATGACAAAATCCACCAGACAACAGCGTAAGTCCCGCATGGGAGCACTCTATACCTTGTATATCTTGTTAGTAATGTGCCTGTCTGACAATAGCGTAAGTCCCGCATGGGAGCACTCTATACCTTGTATATCTTGTAAGTAATGTGCCTGTCTGACAATAGCGAAAGTCCCGCACTCTATCAGTCTTCCCGAAATGCACTGGTCCGATGGACAATTAAATCAGAAAAGCATTAAAACCAGTTGATATTCATTTTTTATTCTTTTTGTATACTTTTTAATGAAACCGGCTGAAACTTCCAATGTTCCTGTTCAGTGGACAGGCAGAATTTTTACAATTTCGGGAAGACTGCTCTATACTTGAACATCTTGTTAGTTAGGTGCCTGTCAAGAGTTATTGCCCATTTCTAGGTTGTTGGTTGTGTCCATTTCCATCAGACAGCTTCATCAACAAATAATTTATCCACTGTTGTTTTTAATGACCCTAGAATGGCCAAAATCTTACAAAATTTACACTGTCTGCTTTCTTCTCTTTATTACTGCCCAAGCCTTTCCAAAATTAAATTCTATTTGCATTTTGCAAATCTCTGAAAGGCACATTACATTTACATTGTTAGGTAGTAGACCTTTGTAGAGATAGCTGTAAACATTGCTGTTTGATTGTGTAAGAACCATTCTTCTAGTATGTTGTTTGATGTAATGTACCTAGTCACTGTTCTTGTGTCATTAACATTCTGCTATCTAAAACGTTTAATAATAATTTTTATATTGGTTTGCACTAACACAAAAATTGGTATGATATGCATGACAGATTTTTGGTAAAAAAAATTGATTAGTTGCAAAAAGGATTATTTCAAATACATGCATACCCAAACTTGTACATTTAATTTAAATGAGGGTAATGTGGTGTGGTGGTTTAGGTGTCCCTCTCTCAACTAAGAGGGCATGGGCTTTGAACCCTACCAGGGAAATTTGCACATGATTTCTAAAAGTGGACACAAGTAATGGTTTGCACCATAAAAGCAGATTTAAGCACGATTCATGCAGCTGTTTGCTTGAGCAAATTATGCAACTATACATTAAAATAGTTACCAGTAGTATTTCTGTATGTTCCTGTTGTTTTTTATATGAAATATATTTTTTCCTTTAATTACTAGCAGCAATATACCGGTTCATACAGGAAAAAACATCTATAGCCTATTGCACTTTCACCAGGATTTATTGTAACATTTTTTCTGTATGATTTCTGTGGGGGTATGGATTTTCTGCAAGGACAAATGTATTACGTTGTGTCAATGAATAGCGCAAATTGGCTATTTGTTCACCATATGTCACCAACTGTTGATAAGCTACCTAGATATGTTACAACCCTTACTCAGGTTATGACTGAACTCGTGTCCTTTCAGGTATCCAACCCACAAATATGTGAGTTTTGGATGGTCGGTGAACCCCTTATTATTTTATGATAATTTGAAAGGTTTTGTATGATATTAAAAATAATATTTATAATAAAACTGTATTTTTGGCTTAGATAGCAAAATAGGTTATTTTAAGTCCAATTTCAGTTGGAATAAAGGGCTCATACTAAAACTATAATTAACTTTATGTATAACATACTTTTAGTCCTTTAATTTACATTTTCACAATTTTTTAGAACTAATTCATTTGTGGGTCATATTTTTTAAGTGATTATAACTAATGCATTCCCCTCATGTCATGAAATAAAAGCAGAAGTTGTTTAATATTGAAGTCTGAAATCAATCAGTATGTGAAAATAGTGGTAGCATGTCTTGTTAACATCATCAATGTGAGTTTGAATTGATTGAAATTCACTTCAACAGCTGAACTTCAAAGACAACTGCGTTTGCTCCAAGCATTCTGCTGCAATAACCTTTAAATCATGAACACACAAAAAAAGTCATGGTTTTCAAAAACATGGGTTGCCTTTACAGAACGAGAAGTGGTATCATGAGGGCAATTTATTATCTGTTTAACCAATGTTTTTATACGTCGTAGTAAGGTTTTCTTCATCACTATCTTTGAACTACATATCAGAAGTTACCAGTGTGAGGGACATGAGGGCATTAAACAGTATTCTATCGTCCAAATGCAAATGTGCTCAATTATCTTAGACATTCTTTTTTAAGCTTTTTGACTCAAAATTGTTACCAATTCTGTTATATGGATGTGAATTGTGGGGTTTTATATCTAGACAAAACATCGAACATGTTCAACTTTATAAAAAAGTTATATGTGTTCAAATGAAGTCAGCAAATGCATTTTCACTTGGTGATTGTGAACGTCATCCGCTAGTATTTAATTCATATGTGAAATGCACCAAATACTTGTTGAAATACTTAAATATGCAGAACTAAAGATACATGACAAAATGTTACACCTACCTGTTGGTCACTAATGATACTTTATTGGTAAATTGAGCCAGCGAGTTAGATTACTAAACAAGATTTGGCTGTATCACAAACAAACCATTTCATTAACATTTTTATACAATGTCTCAGATACAAGTCTGTACAATCATGAAGAGAAGCCATCCACGAAACTGGAACTCTTATTATGTCTTACTATGAGCATGAGCCGTACCTTGATTTTTGACTATACAGAAATACAGACATTGTTAGGCACAATTTAGATCCAGTTACCATGAACTTGATTAGAAAGGGATCAGTATAATAGTATCCTCTGAAACAAAAGTCTTTAATTTAAATCAAGTTGAAACAAATTATCGTTTGATACTGATATGTCCAGTGATTAATGATATAAAGTCTGCATTAATTCTATATAAGATTGTTAAAAATCCAACAATTATAAAATTTTATATTTTGATGTTAAGCCGGGATGAGTCCTATGTTAAACATTTAGAATATTATAAGTATTTACTCTGCATTGGACCATGGAAAAGAATTATTATGTCTCCCCCTCTCTGGGGGAGACATATTGTTTTTGCCCTGTCCGTCAGTCCGGTAGTCCGGTAGTCCGTCAGTCCGTCAGTCCGTCCATACGTCACACTTCGTTTCCGATCGATAACTGGAAAACCGCATGACCTAGGATCACCAAACTTGGTAGGGAGGTTGGTCATGAGGTGTAGAAGATCCCTATTGTTTTTGGGGTCACTAGGTCAAAGGTCAAGGTCGTGGCGACCCCCAATGTAAAAAACATTTCCGCTCAATATCTTGACAATGGTTTGACCTAGGTTCACCAAACTTGGTAGGGAGGTTGGTCATGAGGTGTAGAAGATCCCTATTGTTTTTGGGGTCACTAGGTCAAAGGTCAAGGTCGCGGCGACCCCCAATGTAAAAAACATTTCCGCTCAATATCTTGACAATGGTTTGACCTAGGTTCACCAAACTTGGTAGGGAGGTTGGTCATGAGGTGTAGAAGATCCCTATTGTTTTTGGGGTCACTAGGTCAAAGGTCAAGGTCGCGGCGACCCCCAATGTAAAAAACATTTCCGCTCAATATCTTGAGAATGGTTTGACCTAGGTTCACCAAACTTGGTAGGGAGGTTGGTCATGAGGTGTAGAAGATCCCTATTGTTTTTGGGGTCACTAGGTCAAAGGTCAAGGTCGCGGCGACCCCCAATGTAAAAAACATTTCCGCTCAATATCTTGAGAATGGTTTGACCTAGGTTCACCAAACTTGGTAGGGAGGTTGGTCGTGAGGTGTAGAGGATCCCTATTGTTTTTGGGGTCACTAGGTCAAAGGTCAAGGTCGCGGCGACCCCCAATGTAAAAAACATTTCCGCTCAATATCTTGAGAATGGTTTGACCTAGGTTCACCAAACTTGGTAGGGAGGTTGGTCGTGAGGTGTAGAGGATCCCTATTGTTTTTGGGGTCACTAGGTCAAAGGTCAAGGTCGCGGCGACCCCCAATGTAAAAAACATTTCCGCTCAATATCTTGAGAATGGTTTGACCTAGGTTCACCAAACTTGGTAGGGAGGTTGGTCGTGAGGTGTAGAGGATCCCTATTGTTTTTGGGGTCACTAGGTCAAAGGTCAAGGTCGCGGCGACCCCCAATATAAAAAACATTTCTGCTCAAAATCTTGAGAACGGTTTGACCTAGGTTCACCAAACTTGGTAGGGAGGTTGGTCATGAGGTGTAGAAGATCCCTATTGTTTTTGGGGTCACTAGGTCAAAGGTCAAGGTCGCGGCGACCCCCAATGTAAAAAACATTTCCGCTCAATATCTTGAGAATGGTTTGACCTAGGTTCACCAAACTTGGTAGGGAGGTTGATCATGAGGTTTAGAAAACTCCTATATTTTGGGGGGTCACAAGGTCAAAGGTCAACGTCGCTGTGACCTCTAATGTAAAAAAATATTTCCGTGCAATATCAGGAGAATGCTTTGATCTAGGTTCACCAAACTTTGAAGTGAGGTTGGTCATGATGTCTAGTTGATTTTGCAATCAGTTGGTCAAAGGTCAAGGTCACTGACCTTGAGGTGAAGAACCGGTTTCTGCTCAATAACTCAAGAACGTTTACACCCAGGAACTTCATACTTGGTATGCCAGTTAGTCATGACTAGTTGATGGCCCCTATTGATTTTGGGATCCATCATTGATTATTCCTCACCTACGACCACACAATGGGGGAGACATGCGCTTTTTCAAAAAAGCAATCTCTAGTTATTATTGTAAATAATGCAAAAGCTGTTGAAAACGTGAAAAATTGGATATACATATGTATTTTAGGTATGGTCACTTATATTATTGTGTCAAGGGTCATAGGCATATATCGCAATAAACCATTTTTTGTAACTCCTTTGTTTGAATAAGTTGGACAAAGTAAATAAAAGCATTTTTAAAAAGTAATAGTAATAAAATTGTGTTTAAAATCTAATATTCTTATAGAATATTCTATATCATATTCATATATTTATATTGACAGATACCAGAAGACGTCAGAGGTTGCGAAAAATGCTGTAGAAAAGACGTCTACAGTTGTTGCCGGCATTGGTAGAAAATTGGGAGACCTTCGGTAAGGATTTGAAGACAGATTAAGTTTTAGTTTAAGATTAGCTTTATAATACCTATTTTAGTTAGCTTAATGGTGAGTCAGTACCGTAGAAGAAAAAAATACTGGTGACTTGGACACCAGGGGCTAATTTCTTAAAAAAAGTATTTATATGGTATTATCATTGAGCTTGCAATATCATGAATTGTAGTTTATATTTAGTAAGTGTTACAGATCAAATTGAATGTTTTATTTGCAAAATCAATTTAACATTAACTGACTAATGCAGCTATTAGTTTTGAAAAAAAAACTACTCTAAAATATTCCATTATTTGCATTAATATTAAAGACGGTCCTAATGGATTTAAACTCTTGAAACTAATTTCTGAAACCTGTTATTTAAATAAATATGATAACATTTACTTCCCTGGTCAAACCAAAGTTGCCTACCTTTGACACTTGAGCCATCACTCGACTGGATCAAGTCCGGGCCCTCCTGGGTGCGTGCATGCAAGGAAATGCTAGCACCAAAATCCCCAAATTTTGTTACTATATCTTTGATAAGTGAAAATGGGAACATAGAGCTGTAATGAAATGTTTAGCTGATATGACAGGCTTAAGATTGAAGTGAAAGAATTCTTTGACCTGTGCTTTTGTAATTCAAGTTGCCTGATGTCATATTGTAGGAATGTTTAACTCCATGGTTTGTCAGTGACATTTGGTCTTAAAGAAAACTGTTCCTTATTTTCAGAAATTCCCAAACATTCAAATCAGTAGAAGGAAAAATGGAATCTGCTTATGCCTCGGTCAAGGTTAGTGTTCTACATGTGTGATGTATGTTGTCATGGTAACCAGACTAAGAAACCATTTAGGACTACCTGTTGCCAATTGTATAAAACTGATTTACTGTTTTATTGTATATATTACTAAATTATGACGACACAGCATTTCAATCTCTTTCATATGTAAATTAATTAATAAGAACATGATATTTAATAATTTGATCAAGTTTTTAACAATTGGCTTCTGTATATGTATGCTTGGATTTGTTATCTCTCAGAATGACTTGTAATTATTTTCATTTGCTGGTTGCAGATTAAATCATGACCCAAGATGTCTGTTTCCTATTTCCTATCCAAATAAGTGTTTTTCTACCAATAATTTGTGCTCAGTTTTTCAAAGCAATATATTGCTGCCATAAAAATTACATGCTTGTGTAAAATGCTGAACTGTTTCTTTTTTGCTCCTTACTTCCTGTCCCACAAAGTATCATTCAATCACTTCCTGTCCCACAATGCATCATTCAATCACTTCCTGTCCCACAATGCATCATTCAATCCAATCAGATTTGTTTTCAACAATGGTAAACTGCCAGATTTCTTGTGTGTCTGAAAATGCTTGTTTTAAAAAATGCCAAAGATATGAAATCGAAAACAATATCACGAAAATATTTTTGTGTTATTTTTTGTTTTCCTTATTGTTTTGCTTATTTTACATCAAACAATGTATGGCAATGGGGATGGGGAATGCATACGGGTGTTAAATGTTTTGTGTTTAGGAGAACTTATATTTTATATCTTTTTGTTTTATTGTGATGTATTCCGACTGACTCTCTGTATTTGTGTGTGTGTTCTTTTGAAAGACCTGAATTTATTGCATTATTGCATGTTCTGTTTTAATATTCTACAATATAGACACATTATTGTTGTTTGTCATGACAGAGGTTTGTTGCAAATTATGATAATTTGTCAAAGTGATATATATCATGTTAAAGATATATAAAAAAACTCACCTGATAATTAAAACAAACTTGGCCAGTGATTGAAGGATAATGCCAAACGAGCATTTAGTATTACATTACCCTTCAAATTTCAAAAAAAATTTGAATGACGGGGAATATGTGATCATAGGTAGTCTGTAATGAGGAACCATAACTCTAGCAGCAGTACTGTTTGTGTTGTTGTCCTTTGTAAAATGTTCATACCTATTTTTTGTGCAGAGCATTATTTTAGAAATTCAGTTCAAACTTAAAACACAGATAGACCTCATTGAGGATGAGTGCTATGCACAGAAAACTATAACTCTGGCTGCCTTTTTTATTGGAAAGCCTCGTGAGAAGAATGCAGAGTTAGAGGCAGACATACATCAGTCACATGGCTATTTCTACGACTTCAAGAATGATGAAACTGTGTGAGAGCTAGAACATAACCAGCAATACATCTCACCTGGATGGAACTGGGTTGGGAATGGAAGTAGTGGATGTCCTACGGCATTGATCTGCTGTATTTCAATAGAAGAGTAATGCAACATGTTGGTCAAGTGAAATGGGATAAAACCATGGAGGGGTTGTCTTCAAGTCAACTCTTGTGGATGCTATTAATACCAGCCATATGGACAGACAGTTCATGTGAGAAACTGCCTTATTTTAGAAATTCAGTTCAAACTTAAAACACAGATAGACCTCATTGAGGATGAGTGCTATGCACAGAAAACTATAACTCTGGCTGCCTTTTTTATTGGAAAGCCTCGTGAGAAGAATGCAGAGTTAGAGGCAGACATACATCAGTCACATGGCTATTTCTACGACTTCAAGAATGATGAAACTGTGTGAGAGCTAGAACATAACCAGCAATACATCTCACCTGGATGGAACTGGGTTGGGAATGGAAGTAGTGGATGTCCTACGGCATTGATCTGCTGTATTTCAATAGAAGAGTAATGCAACATGTTGGTCAAGTGAAATGGGATAAAACCATGGAGGGGTTGTCTTCAAGTCAACTCTTGTGGATGCTATTAATACCAGCCATATGGACAGACAGTTCATGTGAGAAACTGCCTTAAAAGCTGGATTAGAAAATGTCCGACTAGTTTTAGAAACTGCGGCTGGTGCCTTGTTTGCCATTGAAAACTCTTTATTTTAGAGAAGACAAGACAATGGAGAAGTTCCCAGTTGAACACAAGTGAATCTTTGCTGACTTCGGTGGAGGGACCATTGATATGTGCGTGGGTGGCATAGCACTCTGTGAACCCTACACAGCTACATGGTCCTGGGGGCTCCAGAGTCAGCAGTTCTTTGTGCGATTGTTCAGAGTTCCAGCTCTTGCTCAATTCAAAATTATTTTTACATTCTTTCCAAGAATTTTTGAAAGCAAGTGAAGCAAGAAGTGCTCATTTTCGTACAGACAATATAACTGATCACTGGATTATGACTTTGTGACATTGGTTGAAAATAACAAAGAAACCGTAGATAAAATGATATCAGTCTCAATGTATAGAGATCGTAGGCAGTACAAGAAGGCATGCCGCTGTCTTACCCTTAATATAGCTAAGGGTTTTAGCCAGGTTTAGCATGATGCTGCAAAAAAGTGACAGGGTGCTAAGGCCAGATATAATAGGTTTGTATGTACATGTATATATAATCATATAATAAGCTTTGAAACAAAACAAAGAAAATGTTTGATTATCTAAAGCATTTAATTCTAATAAGGCAGAAGGGTGCACATGCTGGTCTCACTAAGTTAGTGCAGCTTGCTTCGATAACTCTAACCCCTACAGCACTGTTGTAAAAGTTTATTTTGTTAGAACTGAAAACCTGAAGGATATCCTGTCTGCTTGTACTCAAGACAATATATAAACACCTTATTGCTAGTTGCCGGTTACTCGGTGTCTCCTTAAGTGTGAGAGAGGTCAGATCAACAGATGGTGTTGTGGCGGTCTCCCAGGCCTTACCCCAGGTACTGCCAGCTTGAGGAGGACCAGTGTGAGATGGTGGGTAATACATTATTGTGGCGGTCTCACAAGCCTGACCCCCAGTACTGCCTGCTCGAGGAGGACCAGTGTGAGTTGGTGGGTAATACATCATTGTGGCCGTCTCACAAGCCTGACCCCCAGTACTGCCAGCTTGAGGAGGACCAGTGTGAGATGGTGTGTAATACATCATTGTAGCGGTCTCCCTGGCCTGACCCCAGGTACTGCCAGCTTGAGGAGGACCAGTGTGAGATGGTGGGTAATACATCATTGTGGCCGTCTCACAAGCCTGACCCCCAGTACTGCCAGCTTGAGGAGGACCAGTGTGAGATGGTGGGTAATACATCATTGTAGCGATCTCACAAGCCTGACCCCCAGTACTGCCTGCTTGAGGAGGACCAGTGTGAGATGGTGGGTAATACATCATTGTGGCAGTCTCACAAGCCTGACCCCCAGTACTACCTGCTCGAGGAGGACCAGTGTGAGATGGTGGGTAATACATCATTGTGGCGGTCTCACAAGCCTGACCCCCAGTACTGCCAGCTTGAGGAGGACCAGTGTGAGATGGTGGGTAATACATCATTGTGGCAGTCTACCAGGCCTGACCCCAGATACTGCCCGCTTGAGGAGGAACAGTGTGCGAAGGTTGGTAACTTCTTCTGAGGGCTGGCATGATAGCGATTGAGTTCATCATGAATCATGAATGTGTTGATAGAGATGACTGGTGAAGAATATGAGGCAAGAATTGATCTTCCTGTGTGACGATTAGCATAAATGAATATTGGATTAATTGTGTTAGTGTTTTAAATTATTCTGAAATGATAGAACTTTATATACATGTATAATAGCCTTAGGTTTTTGAATCATCTGAATTCATCATTATTTGTTGTTTATCTGCGGTAATGTGAATGGGATGGTTTCTTTGTAGATTTTATTATTTTTCAAAGTTAGATTTTATACAAAGATTTTGCATAAAAATGTGTTATGTTTGTCTGGTGTTTTTGTACATGTGTTGTTATTAAATTTAATGTAAATGCTTGAATACATGCTTGTAAGTATACCATGAATGCATGTCCTTTGATTTCTTAAAGCTCCAAGTGAGTTATTGCGATCTATTGTAGTTTGCATTCATCATGACAATTTTTGACTTCATTTTCTAGGCCAATTTTGCTCAAAAACAGCAATGGTCCATTTTCCAGTTTAGTTTTATGATTTCTGTACATTGCACACTAGGTGCCAGCCACTGAGCTAAAACTGAAAATATAAGTCAAATAATTTTTTAGGGGTTACTAGAGTAAAATGGTATGTACTTGGGCCTCATTTTTTTTCCAACATATAATAGTATAGCCTTAAACTCATCATTAGAGTTTTTTGAAGCACAAAATGCAGCCCAGCTAGGCAAAGATTAGAAATACTGGTAGCAGTCTCTGTTTGATTGAACTTGAATCAGTGTAAAGTGCAATAATGTTGACATCTCCTGTCACAGGCTTCACTGATATATTTATTTATACCAATGAAGAGAGGCATACAGTAGTCCCACTGTCCGGCAATCCGTCTGTCAGTCTGCCTGTAAAACCATTAATCAATTCAATTTTAATCAAACTACGGACATGTTCAGCAGCATGGGAAGGTACATGTATGTCGCGCAAATCATTGGAGGGTCAAGGTTACACATAGATGTGAACATGCTATCACTCCGACAAGGCAAAATCAGGGGCATTTGTTCTGTTCCTGTGACAACCTTTATAAGATAAAGATTAATATCGAAATATGCATGCACTTTTTGTTAATATTATACAAGCTCTTAAATTTTTACCAAAGTAAGAAATATTGGAAATACTAATGAATGAAGATATAAAAAATGAAATAGTAGAGTGTAACCTTGCCTGTTTGTTTGTGTAGTCATCCAAATCTATAGAAGGGCTGAAAGATCGCTTGGTAAGATAGTTGTTGTCAAGGGCTGAGATGATATTTGAAATATAGTCGTAAATTAGAGGTTGTGGGTTTTATTCCATCAAAAGAACCATTCTTTTAGCCTCTCAGAATGGACATAGCCACAGTAATATAAGGGAACTGTTCTAACAGTTTCACATTCTCCTGTGCTGTGTAACAAAAAGACGAGAGTATGCTAAACAACAATCATTAGAGTATTCTAAAGGTGCCTATTAATATGGACTAGTCAAGGACACTAGGTTCCAATACCTAAGAAACAAATCAATGGTGATTCATAAAATGTCATAACCTTCACAAGCAAGCTACAGCTAATACATAAAAATGTAAGTTGTAGAAAATTTGGACAGAAAACAGTTTTGATGTGATTTGATATCTAACAGGAGTTCGAAAGTAAAGGATTTATTCTGAAATCAGCATTGAGAGCTTTTAAATTTAGACTAATGTACAGTTGTAAAGACTTTTTTCCTCAGACATTTGCATCAAACACAGCAGGAAGTACCTTGAAATGAATATAAATGATTTTGGAAACAATTTTATAAGGGGTCTAAAGCCCCTTCAGCCTGCTTTAAGTTTGAATCTTCCATACTCAAAGCCCAGGCTGTTTTACAGGATTGGCAGCTGTACCATGGTTGTACTATGTTGTCCCGTCTTCGTGGTTTACATGACATCCATATAAACCATTGGCAATGATTCTAAATTATTTTATCATTTTGTATGTTCATCTCAGCCCAGGAAACGTTAGATGTTGTCATTTCACAGTGAACATATGAAGTGGTTTTACGACAGAAGTAAACAAAAGTTGATGGGTATTGCAGAAAACCAATCGCCGAATCATGAGTGTGTTTCACCTGTAATATATATAGCCCGGAATTGACTTAACTGGGTTTTCCCATGCCGGTACAAATAAAAGGTGAATATCGAGCTATTGAAATTCATGTAACAGTCCAATGACTCTATTGTCTCCGAAGTAACGTGTGTATATAACAATGGTTTAATTTTGTTTGTACCGGAGGATTAGGCTGGAAAACCAGAATAACTATAATTCCGGGCTTAAACTATTATTTCTGTACTCATTCACTTTATAAGCAATGCTACAAAATCAAGCGCAGGATGACTGCATAAGGATTATGTAAAACCATTGTAAGAATTATTCAGTAGCTCTGACAATCAACTGAAGGACAAGCAAAATAGAAAAATATTTGTCACACACTTTTTGATACTGGGTATTTGCTTGAATATGTGCTTTCTGTTTGTAGTCATATTTGTGTTTAATTTGGTGGGGGGGGGGGGGGTTCAAATCAATCTTGTATGGCTAAAAACGATGTCCGAATCGTGCATCAAGTTTTTGTTTACATATGACATTTTAACCACTTGGTTTGTACGCAGTGTATATATTGTGATTGTATTTATTGTTTTATTCTGCCTCACTTATAAATCGATGTGTTTATATGGCTGTGTGAATCTGTGAATCTGCTCGTGAATAGTTTGGTCCTATCTTAGTAACAAAAATGTTTGTGACAATTACATTAAAATACTGGTTATTCAGTTATTTAAACTGTTTTATTTCATTCATTTACAATTTTAACATCACCAAATCAAAAGTGTTTTTTTTATTATAACAATTAGGGCTGCGAATTCAACCATTTCTATTTTTAATTCTAAACGAACATAATTTCAACTTACAATATCAATTCTATTTCACTGGTTCAATTAACAGTTAATTTATTCTCAATTTTTAAAACACAATTTTAACTTATATTTTTAAGAAACTAACATTTAAGAAGTAAAAATCGTGATTTAAAAATCATGATATTTCTTGAAAAATTGAACAGTGCAATAATTCAGTTTATTTGTGAGGTTTGAACAAAGATTATCTGTGCACATAAAAAAAAACATTGTTTAAAACACAGCAACGCACATAAATGTTTAGGCTACATAAGTATTTGTATTTGGAAGATTATATTAAAATGGCATGGATAGTTTATATGAAAGCATGTGCTAAGACATGCTAGGAGCATATTTCAATTCTCTTTTGTTTTGTTATTTGTTCTTAATTTTTATTCAGTAAAAAATATGATTGCTACAATATATAAGATTAGAAATGCAATGTTACATTATCTATTAACAAGAGTTTGTTCACATGTTCCAGGCAAAAGTGTCCGGAAGTAAATCGGAAGGAAGTTTTGAAGAGGCCCTGCAAAGGGAAAAGGAAGCGGGAGCAAATGGGGCCCCAGACGGGGCACAGGAGGTCATTCCAGAGGAGAAGTAGAAGTCTGTGCTATTTATAGTTTACATTACAAAATATTCTTAACATAGAACATACGGACATGACAAGACAAGGTTAAAGCCATTTTATTTATAGCCCGAGATGCCGGATCTTAGTTAAAGTAACACCAGTCTTTGAATTATCATGTATAAACTATCATTTAGAGCACATGTCTGTGCCATTTTATTTCATGACACTTGTATTATAATTGTTATTGCATAATTTGGTCAATATTTTGTTATCCAACATTTTGAAGGTTTAACTAAGGTATATGTATACGTTACTACATTATAAATCATGTATCCTGTTTTGTGTAATAACTTAAATATTTATGAAACAATCTCGGCAAATTTCAATGCAAATGCATCGGAACTGATGCTAGATTTCTTGCTAAAACACTTGATGATATCTTTTTGAAAAGTACAAACTATGAAAAGCGAAAACATTATTGTGTCGTTAAATCCTACTGTCTTGGGACCAAATATTTTTAAGTGAAATTGAATTGCTTTTTTTCATTGCAATTCTCAAGTTAGTTTAACATTGCTTATTGACTATTACAAATCTTATTCAATACCTCTATTTCTATTTGAAGTAATTTATTTTGTTAATGATAATAACTCTGCGTTCAATATATTGAAGTTGTGAATGATCTTCATTAATTTAAATCCATTCTTTTATAAATAAGTCCTATCAACTAAAATGTTTATGAGGTATGAACAGTTGTGTTGTTTATGTTAATGAATTTGTTGTTTTACATGCTTGTTGCTATAGCAATGATCAAACACTAATTCTGTAAACTTTATTGTGCTAAACAAGTTTTTTTCATTTATTGTATGTTTATATGCTTTGGACATTGTTTAATGTTTTACGCAATAAACTTACCCAATCTTAGAATATGGTAGACATCTGTGGTGAATCAAATTTATTCAATGAACTTAGTTAAAAAGGAAAAAAGGTGTTGTGCTCTTTGAGAATATCGACCAAGAAACTTTCGTGTCATGATATATTCATCTATATATAGATGATTTTCGCTTCTTATTAATGAACAAATAATGTATCTTTAGAAATTAGAATTATGTATGAGAGTTAAATTGCATGTATGAACAATTTTGTAAGTTTGTTTTTAAGTAAGATGATTTGTCACTTGTAAATTGCGCGTATTGTTCAAAATAGCGGGTGATTTAAATATATAAATATTTAAAAAATATTTTAGTTTATGTGATGGTAATATTTACACTTACAGTTGTCTGCATGACATATATTGTTAAAATAAACTTGATGCTCTTTTTCTTATCATGAACTTATTTAGTATATGTAATATTCTGACATGTAAAAAAATATTTCGAAGTATGAACAAATTGTTTTATGGCGTTTGGTGCTGGGTTTTTGAAGGATTGTTCATTTGTTTGCCATTAAACCAGGGCTTCCATTAAGAATTTGAAACTAAAAGCATGAACTTCCTTGATATCAGTCATTCCAAAATTACATTTTTCCCAGTTTTTTTTTGTTATCTATTATGTTAAAATTAAATAGTTTTTGACTCCACAAATGTATATTAAATTAATTTATTTTACTCCAAAGCTGATAAAATATGTGACCATAAAAGTAACATAGACACCAGGTTTGATATTTGAACTTCCAAGCCTTTTCCTTCGAAAGTTTTCTCCAAAATGACATGTATGGAAGTTTTTGTACTTTGAAGGACTCAATTTGGGAAGTTTTAGCCCATTTTCAGGGAGTAATATATTTCCAAACTTCCTTTAATGGAAGCCCTGTTAAATAGTTATGTATTTTCTACCTGTTTAAAAGGCTTCGTTTTTAAAATTCTCTAGAACGTCAAAGATTTACTTGGTCCAAAAAAGTATTAATTTCATACCAAATACCTGTAATGGTTCTACTTAAATATATAACGATTCATACTAGAGATATATATCTAACATGTAACACAGTTCAGTGGTTTAAAATTCCATTTCAAAATAGTTTTGCTTCCTTTTCTGCCATGCTTTGATATTACAATTCCATTTTCTTATCAATGTTGTTACTGTAGCACTTTTTAAAAGAATTAATTGAGTCATTAGAAATAACAGTTCATATATCTCCATGTGTTGCAAAGGTTTTTTTAACACATGGTTTTTAAAGATTTTATTCTGTACATGTTAGTAACCATTGCACCTATAATGGTTGATATTTGGACCTCACGAATATCATCTAATAGTTGGAAGTTAAATATCGCTTTTACAATTATCTGTATCATAAAACGTGTACGAGTCAACTTTTTAAAATTGACATTAAATAATTACTCTAGTTAATATATTCACATTAAAAATTGGATTGCTTAGTTCGGTATTGAAATGTCTCTGTGCAATATTATGCTGCATAAATAAATGTGTAACATTCCTAGTGTGTGTCTTTGTTCCTTTGCTTGGTTAAACACGGACACATTGGGCTGATTGCTCAGATATTTGTTAAAGTTAACGACGTTGTTTATGTTATCATTGTTAGCTTTCAAGTCTTTACCGTAAATGATGTGATATGCAGTATTTCTAACCAGATTTACGACAACTCTTTTATCTGTACTATTTTCTTTAAATCTGTGTGCACATCATGAAATTTTTCACTTTTATGTTAACAATGATGTCTTTAATCATGTTGTTAACTTTAACAAAGTTCTGAACAAATGGCCCAAATTGAGGTATACGATGCTGGGTCGTTATCAAAATATCCAGTGTGACGTCCCCCTTCAGTTATCCTTTAAGAGTCCATCAATAGAGCTGAGAGAACTGGCAAGAAAAATGTTTTTCTGTAAGCAGCGGTTGTTTTACAATTAAACCATTAACATCCAGTGGTTAAGTTACTTGGAATTCATCGAAGTTTAAGCAGGTATGAATGTTTTTGCTGTATCTTATATATAGCTAGAGAAAAATATATTTTAAATATATTTTTAAACGTTAAACAGATAGTCAGCCATTTTTGTTGTTCTTGTAGGTCAATGGAGATGCCTTGTAAACTGAACTGACGTAATATATTTAATGATTTACGCATCAATGAATTTGGGGGAAATTCCATACAGTACTTAGCTCGTGGTCTTATTACGTCACAATGGGATATCACACCTGCGATTGGGAGTATAAACACCTTCTCAATTAAGCAGACGATATTTTCAAGGGAAAATCAATACACAAAAGGTTAAACTTTAATTTTATAAACATCCGGGATATTGTTTACAAAAAGAAAGATGCAAAATTGAAATATTGAAATGACCCTATTGAAATATGCGGGCCATGCGTTTACATACAGTAATGGATACGGTCGGCCAAATGCGTATACATCTGGTAATGAGCTATGTCGGCCTATCTCGTATACATGCGCTAAAGGGTTAAGTGATGTCTTTTAAGCAATCACTGAGGGACGTACAGAAAAACGGGCTTAGGAAGACAGATCCTAATAGCTCACTTTGAGCACTTCCTACTCCGGTGAACTAAATAATGGTTTCTGCCCAATAACTTGACAGTATTGTGATTGTACAATTTAGTGTGTAGGTAGCTTTTGTGATGAGCTAGCTTGAGATTACTTTTGAGGTGGGTCAAGGTCCCTAAATAAAGAACAAAAACTATCCCAGAGACTAGTCACAGTTGACTAGTCTGGAGCCCTTTTATCAAGTTTCAATGCCATACTTTGAAGTAGTTGCAGAGATATCGACTTATGCATGCTTACATGCAAAACCTTAACCAGAATTTCTAAGTCAAATTATAATGGGTTATAATTTACATTACATGAAAAAAAACTGGTTATTTTACTGGATAAGTTCAGTGTATGTATTGTTGTTAAACATCTGTCTAAAATGCATTTGCTGGGATTTTGACTTCAATTGGTTACATGCAAAACCGTAACCAGCATTTCTAAATCAAATAACCATGGGCAACAATTCTCATTTTAGAGTTATTGATGTGAAATCAAACAAGACAGGGACAGACATGTGTCATAGCAGAACACATCCAATCCTAAATCTAGGTAAATAACAAGAGCACCAATGATTTTCTGTCGTTTTTCAGTTAACCAAGGGGAAAAACTCAATAGCTATTAAAGTCGGGGCCTTGCTGTGTGAATGCCGTTTTTGTCTAGGGCAACATGTACCAAGTTAATTTGAATATCTTTGAACATGTTTTAGGAATGGCAAAGGTAATTGTTTATGCAAACTGATTACATCACCAAGGCTATCTTTGTCGACTTTTTAAAACAACAAAATGTCTGAAGCTTGAAAAGAAAACAACACCAGTTAAGACAAGTAATTTAAATTTAATTGTAATATATAAACTAATTCAATATTCACCCAACATGATTTTTTCTCAGTTAAACACAAAACATGATATTGCATAAATACATCAATTCAGATATGCACATGGAATTCACATGGAATCATTTTAAAATCCTAGTTGAAAGGACACGACAAAAGCACGATAAATAATGTAACACACTTTCTAACAACTTTTTTTTAAACAGAAACACATCTATTATTTTTACAATCGCATATATTTTAACTGGAGGCTTGTTTAAAATGGTCTTAAACATTTTCTTATAGTTGAAGGAAAATTTTAACAATGGGTCAGTTACAAATTTTGACTTAAAAGTATATTAAACTTAAGGAGAAATTAAAGACAAAAATACAGAAATGGCTCGGTTGTTATATTGGAAATCATCAGTCTTTAGATCCCAGGTAAATAACCTATTTCCCGCCTATGTTATTTTGAACAATCCGTGTTTCTGCTTCTACCTGATGAACATTTTCACTGCTTTATTCACAACTATCTACACATGTACCAAGTTCATACCTTTGAAAGTAAGGAATCTTTGGTATATTGAAAATTAAAATGTTGTAAAATATATTAATATAATAAATCTAACAATCTTAATTATTTATACATAGTTTAACTGACCTTAACGCATATGTCGTATTTTGTAAGATTTTACACCAAAATTCTGGATGATAATTTTTTTATTTTTTTTTTAATCAAGAGCAGAATTTACATGCCAAAATAAGAAATATGTAGTGTAAAAATGGTGGTATCCAGAAAAAGAACAGTGTAAATAAGTTATCTAGATGTGTGTTATGATCAAGGAAACACGCATCTCTCTCACACACTGTTGGACCCATTCATACTTCGCTGAACCTCTTGAGCTCTATGACGACTTTTCACCCTTCCTGAAATAACAATGGAAGACAATGTGTAAAACATTGTACCAGGATAATTGACAAGGGCAACTTAAGGAGGAGTCAGAGAAGCCCTCTACACATAATATGAATTACAGATAATTCACAGAAATGATTATCAAACCTTTATAGAGATATAATATAAAGTATAAAGTATCAAAAGAAATCTGTTCCAAGTAAGTAAGTGGGGACAGGTTGATATACAAATCCATCAACATAATAAAGTTTGTGATACAGCATTATCTGTGACTAGCAAAAAACAATAGCGCAGCTGAGCGTAGCTTACGTCAACATATGTCCAATTTTTCCACTTGAACAAGGGGCATCGCTTCTCATACATCAAAGCAAACATGATATGCCTTGCTATATGTGTGGGTACTGCCTCTAGTAATGTGAACCGTTTTCATTTGATTATCTAAAAAAACAAGAGACAAGGTAACAAGACTCTCACCTTCTTGCAGCTATAGCACTAAGCATTCTGTTTCCAAATATAAAGGTGGGAACGCCCAGCAACCCAAGGTAGCGTAACGTCTGGAACATGTTCAGGTGAGTCCAGTAGCAGTAGTACAGACCAAACACGGCTGGAACAAGCAGGGGAATGTTGTTAACAAGTTACCAAATAGTCAAACTTCATTCATTTTTGAATATAGGTAAGCTACATAATTAATGTGCAAATACTAGTAAAAATGATCAGTTGATAAAAACAATCCTGTGGATCTTCGCTGTATGGGTTAACTTGATATACATTGCCAGTAAACAAGTAAGTCTGATAGTCAAAATGTTCATGTTTCAATCTTTAACAGAGATACTCCACTGCATAAACACTTAACCCTCTCATGGCCACCTAAAATAAGAACTTGAGGCTTCTACAATATAATTATATGTAGAAATCACACTCTAGCAGGGTTTATATCTGGCAATAGTCATCTTTAGTATGAAGTTTGAACACACTTAATATTAGTAACATCCCTTACCTGCAAGACAGACATGGAATCCGATAGCACTGACGGAGAATGGGAAGTTGGAGATGTTCACACCAACCTTCATCCACTGCAAACAGGAGAAAACAGTTTTGTTCACTAAGACTTACAAACGTTTTATTTCCATATTGCTTAAAGTAAAAAAGTTATGTCGGACAAAAGCTCATTGAGCTAATGTTTCTTGTTAACATCAACCTGACTTCAAATATGTTTTATCTTGTAGTAAAAACATTCCATTGGTGAGAATGTGTTACAGTCTTGCATGTACATATGCATGTTCTGTTCATGATGCCAATGTTGGATTTCAAAAGACAGTGAGTATAGCGTAATAACATAACAATTTATATTGTATGTACCGTAATTTACAGTAAATTAATATCTAGTGTGTTTTTAACATTGATGCTAATAAAAACTGTATCTGGGAGAAAATATGCATACACAATTAAAAAAAACTCAGATGTCTGTGTCTGACAATTAAAATATACTGAAAATATTGTTTTATTATGTTTTATTACTGGAATGTCATTATCACAAAACATTATATAGAGACAATAGTCTTCCAAAATACTGTAACCCATGAATATATTTTGGGAAAGGTTACAACCTAACACACTCGGGCAATTTACATGAACAAGCTATGGTTAAGTGGGCCCAACACAGAGTTACTTACGCAGAGGAAGAGGACCGCAAATGGTACCAGGACCAACAGGGTGAACGCCATGGAGACCGTCTGGGATGGCCGCTTCTCTGGTTCACGGAACAGATGCTGGAATAAAGTCATACTTAATTTTGAACACCCACAATTTCCTTAAGCCAAGAGCCAAATGGTTTTAACAATCAAATTGTCATTTGGCATATGTCCTTCTTCCATGAGGGAAACTCGGCTCATTGTATGTGTAGCCATTTTTATTTTATTAATTATATTATTTCCATTTCAAATTTAAGAGACATAGCATGCTTATGAAAAATCGTATTCATTGTATAAAATTTTACTTATAGAATATATAACAGACTCCAAGTCAATAATTTCACAGTATAGTACACTCTGAATGGCTTGCTCGTCAAAAGTCAAAACTATTTTCCCAGGGTCATGGAAGCTCAAAATATTGCCCAAGTTCGATCCAAGCTTACCTGGTCTTTCCTGGAGAGGTGGCAACCGTTTTTGATTACTGACCAGAAGCCAGGTTATAACATTGCATTAGAAAATATTTCTTAAAGTATCACATTCTGTCAAATATAGCAAATATGCAATTAACCTTAAGAAAATATTTAACCCACAAAGAAAGCTTGTAACTGCTACCAGCTTTACCAGCTACTATGTGATTTATAAAGGATTTCATGTAATAATATTATTCAAGAAAAACTAACCTTGATTTCCGGTTTCTTAGCATACTGGTCTTGTTTCTCGGCTTTGCCCGGGGCTGCTGGGAAGGTCAGTTGAAGATCGGCCTAAAAAGGATATTTCTTAAGTTTTAAAGTAACAGCCATAGCAGTTTAAATTTTAAACTTGTATATTTTTAAACATTTTAAAAGTTATTACAGCTTGTACTGTACATTACACGCAGGTTGTTATAACAATACCACAAGGGAATGGGGTCTTATTTTATGGATTAAGAATCCAGTTGTCAGATATTGAAACGACAACGCAGTCACATGTTAACCTTAAAAACTCAGAAAGAAGCGCTAGCCAGTAAACCATAGACATGTTATTTTGTATTCACTACAAGTAAAGCACAAGTCCCCAAATCACTCACAAGGTTCCATGCGATGGGGTTCTCAATAACAGCATCTCCAATCACCAGCTCCAGACTGTACTTCCCAGACTTGTAGCCGAAATCCTTGGCACTGCTTCCTACATTCTGTAAACATCAAGATGAGGTTAATAATAGTAACTCATTCAAAAAGGTTCATAGAAAATGCTTCATGCAATCTACTTTTTGCTAAAGGTTAAATCTAGTCGAAATAAATCAGAGCTCCATTTAACTCATAAATAAGCATTAAAAATTCTGAAAAAGAAATGGATTTGGAACCTTTGTGTATAAAAACATCTTTTCATATCAATTGGCAAACTACTCAGTAACCGAGGTATTTATCAGATTTTCATGTATGGAGGGTAGCTTAATACAAAGTACCAGCCTATAACTTTCCTTTACAAACCCAAATTCTATTAAATTAAAGGTCAATGCGTAGATTTGTCTATTTTTGCAACTGGTTTAGAATCTTCTTTAAAAATGATACCTCAAACAAGACATCATTCTTTCTACACTGAAAGGTTTTAGTTGGTAAATACTCTTTGTATTTGAAAGTATATGTTCTGATTTTTCAGGGTGTAACATAGCTTTTGGTTAAAAATCTGGAGGTAAATTACCCTTTTACCCAAAACCTTATCTGGAGCTACTATTAATATAGATTAGTCAATACACAAACATTTACTGATCAATTGCAAATTTGTAATGAGTGCAAAGCTAAATTCTTCATGCTCTTTGACAAGCTGTGTTTTTAAAAAGAACATTCATTTAAGAGAATGAATATTGTTTTCCATTATTGCTGAATAAAGAAACACAAAGATATTAATCTGAACTTTCTAAAAAAAAAAATCATTAAAAAGTCACTTTCACAAAACATCGTTTAAACAAGAGATGTTTGTCAAACATTATGCCCCCCCTGAGCGCCATGTTGTCAGGATTATATGGACAATTGAATGAAATATGCATGGACCGGAATGACAGCTGATTTGTTGCTGTTTTAAGATTATGACCATTAAAGTGTGAGGATAAAGTGTGTTATGCTGTCATGACCTTTGACTCTATGAACTCAAAATCCAGAGTCATCAGCTGGTCACCAGAAACCTAAATGTCAAGTTTGAGGGCCATGGGTGCAGGCATTGTCAAGTTATCACAAGACAAGTTTTTTTCGTTCAAGGTCACTGTGACCTTGACCTTTGACCCGAGGACCCCTTAAATCATAAGGGGTCATCTACAAGTCAGATGCAACTCCAAGTCAAGTTTGAAGGCCATGGGTTCAGGCATTGTTGAGTTATCACTCGGACAACCTTTTACCATTCAAGATCACTGTGACCTTGACCGTTGGCTCTATGAATCCTAAAATCAATAAGGGTGATCTACTGGTCAGGCTTAACATCCATGTCAAGTTTAATGATCATAGGTTCAGGCATTGTTGAGATATCAGTGGGGGAAGATTTGTTAACTTTTTTGCATTAAAGGTTACTGTGACATTGACCTTGGCCTGATGACCCCCATAGTCGATAGGGGTCATCTTCTGGGCAGGCCCAACCTTCATGTCAAGTTTGATGACCATAGGTCCAAGAATTGTTGAGTTTGCTTTCAATGTCACTGTGACCTTGACCTTTGACCCCTAAAATCATAAGGGGTCATCTACTGGTCAGGCCCAACCTCCATGTCAAGTTTGAGGGCCATGGGTGCAGGCATTGTTGAGTTATCACTTGGACAACCTTTTATCATTCAAGGTCACTGTGACCTTGACCTTTGGCCCAATGACCCCTAAAACTAGAACTGTAAGCCATAGGCTAACGAATACCCCCCACCCCTCCATGTCTAGGTTGTTTGCCCTGGAGTTAGGCCGGACAAAGCTAATTTTGCCTAAAAGGGGAGATAACTCCAGTCAGGGTCATGTGACCTGTACCAAATTCACAGAGGCGAAAGTTTACAACATGGCCATTAATTTCTGAAAGTTTGATAAAGATTTGTTGAATAATAACAAAGATGAATCCCGGACAGGGCTTATTTTGCCTACTTTAACACATCAAGGGGAGGTAACTCTGGTCAGGGTCATGTGACCCGTACCAATTTCACAGAGGCGCAAGTTTACATCATGGCCATTAATATCTGAAAGTTTGAAAAAGATTTGTTCAATAACGACAAAGATGAATCCCGGACAAAAAAAAAACGGACGGACAGACGGACAGACAGACGGACAACCCGATTCCAGTATACCCCCCCCAAACTTTGTTTTGGGGGGTATAATTAATAGGGACAATCTTCTGGCCAGGCTCAACCTCCAAATCAAGTTTGAGGGCCATGGGTGCAGCCATTGTCAAGTAATCACTCGGATAACCTTTTACCATTCCAGGTCACTGTGACCTTGACCTTTGGCCCAATGACCCCTTAAATCAATAGGGACCATCTTCTGGCCAGGCCCAACCTCCAAGTCAAGTTTGAGGGCCATGGGTGCAGGCATTGTTGAATTATCAATCGGACATCCTTTTACCATTCAAGGTCACTGTGACCTTGACCTTTGGCCCAATGACCCCCAAAAACAATAGGGGTCATCTACTGGTCAGGCCCAACCTCCAAGTCAAGTTTGAGGGCCATGGGTGCAGGCATTGTTGAGTTATCAATCAGACAACCTTTTACCATTCAAGGTCACTGTGACCTTGACCTTTGGCCCAATGACCCCCAAAAACAATAGGGGTCATCTACTGGTCAGGCCCAACCTCCATGTCAAGTTTGAGGGCCATGGGTGCAGGCATTGTTGAGTTATCACTCGAACAACCTTTTACCATTCAAGGTCACTGTGACCTTGACCTTTGACCCATTGAGACCAAAAAACAATAGGGGTCAGCTACTGGTCAGGCCTAACCTCCAAGTCAAGTTTGAGGGCCATGGGTGCAGGCATTGTCACGTTATCACTCGGACAACCTTTTACCATTCAAGGTCACTGTGACCTTGACCTTTGGCCTGAAGACCCCCAAAAACAATAAGGGTCATCTACTGGTCAGACCCAACCTCCATGTCAAGTTTGAGGGCCATGGGTGCAGGCATTGTTGAGTTATCACTCGGACAAGCTTTAAAATTATTTTACCATTAAAGGTCACTCTGACCTTGACCTTTGACCCGATTACCCCCAAAATCAATAGGGGTCATCTACTGGTCAGGCCCAACCTTCATTAGAAGTTTGATGACCATCATCCAGGAATTGTCGAGTTATCACTCGGACAAGCTTTGGTCTACCGACGGACCGACCGACATACCGACATGCCTGTGCAAAGCAATATACCCCCTTCTTCGAAGGGGGGCATAATAAATCTTTAAAAGATGTTCTTTTTAGATCTCTACAAAAGAGGAACCTATGACATACCAGATCAAACTTGTAGTTGTTGGAATTATCTGCCTCCGCCACAAAAATGATCTCCTGCTTAGACTCGGCGTTAGTGAGTCTCACAAATGTCTGGTGTGCGGGAAAAGCTGAGCCCGACATCTTGTCCTTCAGCAAGAACTTCATGATCACCTTCTGGTGGAAGTCAGCCTCCAGGGCTGCGCCAACACGGCCTGGGTGTTGAACCCTGAAAAAGAAATTGTCAGGTTTTTTTACTCAGTAATACAAACTGTGACAAGCAGAAATAAGACTAATTGTTAAATTTAAATTACAAAATGGAACGCTTTGGGCATCTTGTGAACTTTATTTCACATGAAAAGAAACTTAATGACCATGGATCAAATAAAGTCAAACCATGGTCACTGCTAATCTAAGGCCTTAGATATTAGTTTATATACTAACATAGCATGCTGTCACTAACGCTTAACTAATGTAACGGGTATAACCCACCAACAGTTCTGGTGCTGTACCATGAAAAGATATTAATAGGTTTTTCTTTAATAAAACGTGTGCAGCAAACTCAGGAGGTTGGCGCCCAGTATAATAATTAAAGATATTTATAAGTTTTTCTTTAATAAAACGTGTGCAGCAAACTCGGGAGGTTGGTGCCGAGTATAATAATTAAAGATATTTATAGGTTTTTCTTTAATAAAACGTGTGCAGCAAACTCGGGAGGTTGGCGCCCAGTATAATAATTAAAGATATTTATAGGTTTTTCTTATATAAAACGTGTGCAGCAAACTCGGGAGGTTGGCGCCCAGTATAATAATTTAAAAAAATTGTTTATTCTAAACTGAGAATGGATAGTCTGAAGCATAGACAACAATAGCTTTGAGAAATAGTATAAATGAACAGCTACAAAAAGTAGGTATTTATTTTCAGTTCATGAAGTTTAACTCACCGTGTAGGTTTAGGTGCCACCACCTGGTCCCTGTCTGCCACACCGATTTCCACATTCTCCAGGGAGACCTGGGTTGTGACCTTGACAGTTACCGATGCACCAGTCACCCCCAGCAACCGTGAGTCAGCCTTGGCTGGGGCAACACTGATAGCAACGTTGTAGAAGCCACTGGATGGCTTGTTAGCCATAAAGTCCATCTCAAACAAGGCACTGAAGATTAAAGAGAAATGTAAAATAAAAATCAATCCTAAAACTCAAGAAGGTGCACACTAGAGATTGATATTGATTAATAATACCTTTTTATTTAAATTGTTGGAAACAAAGTTCCCAAGATTCTATACAATAATTATTTTTACTTTTAGAGTTAGAAATATGTGACAAACTTGTTAACATGTTCCCTTACTCATCAGAAGTAGCCTTAAATGGTTTCTTGCTGATGACGACAGACTGGTCTCCAAGGTTTTTGGCACTGTCTGCGGTCACTGTCATCTTGCCCAAGCTACCACCCATGATGTTTGAAACACGAACCTGCAGAATACAACAATATTGTGGTTTACTTTCTTATGGACAAGTTCCCAAGAATTTATATTTAACTCATAAACCGAAATAAAAAAGGCTGGGGTCAAGGGCCTTACCACACCTGGTATCTTGCAACTTTAGTACACAGGTCTTATGTGATTATCTTCAACAGCTTTTGGTATGGCCAAGACTTAAGTTTTTGGAAGGCAATGCCTAGGATAGCGGAGCTATTGCAATATCTTGACCTTTTTCTAAAAAACAACAACAAACAGACAGACAAGCTTAATACTAAACTTTATTTCTCAGGTAACAGAAAGCTTTCACAACATGTTGGAGTCACCATCTTACCTGGACTGTTGGTTTCGACTGGCTGACAGACACGGGGCTCGCCAAGGTTACAGCTACAGGAATATGGTACTGAAAGTGATAATATGGTTCATTGTTAGTTCATGTACATATTTTAAGGGCCCAGGGCCGAACAGACTAACTCCATTTAAATTAGTAGTAGGAGTAATGTCTGTCTTGCGATAAATTGTTCATCTATTTGAATTTGCATATAATTAGAACAATATAGAAAAAAACAAGAGCTGTCACAGTATGTGACGAGTGCCCCCGAATATGACATTGACCTACGAACAAGGTCAGTACATGAAAAGTTGATCTTGCCTTTACGTGTCAAATACATATGGCAAGTTATTTTAAATTGCCTCTGGACATATAAAAAATACCACCCATACTTGACAACCTACACTGTTATGTCCTTATATTCAGAATTCCCTTGTGAATAAACACTAAGTGTATCTTTCACCTTAGAGGTAGGGACATGGGTCTTGCACACGACACGTCGTCTTCGTATGTGGAACACATGTGGCAAGTTATTTTAAAATCTGTCCATACAAGAGAAAGTTACAGCCCGGACACGACAACCTATGCCCTATGTCCTTGTATGCAGCACTCCATTGTGAATAAACACTAAGTGTGACCTTGACCTTTGAGGTAGGGACACGGGTCTTGCACGCGACACGTCATCTTGGTATGTGGAACACATGTGGCAAGTCATTTTAAAATCTGTCCATACAAGGGAAAGTTACAGCCCGGACACGACAACCTATACTCTATGTCCTTATATGCAGCACTCCATTGTGAATAAACACTATGTGTGACCTTGACCTTTGAGGCAGGGACACGGGTCTTGCACGCAACACGTCGTCTTGGTATGTGGAACACATATGGCAAGTTATTTTAAAATCTGTCCATACAAGGGAAAGTTACAGCCCGGACACGACAACCTATACTCTATGTCCTTATATGCAGCACTCCATTGTAAATAAACACTAAGTGTGACTTTGAACTTTGAGGCAGGGACACGGGTCTTGCACGCGACACGTCGTCTTGGTATGTGGAACACATGTGGCAAGTTATTTTAAAATCTGTCCATACAAGGGAAAGTTACAGCCCGGACACGACAACCTATACTCTATGTCCTTATATGCAGCACTCCATTGTAAATAAACACTAAGTGTGACCTTGACCTTTGAGGCAGGGACACGGGTCTTGCACGCGACACGTCGTCTTGGTATGTGGAACACATGTGGCAAGTTATTTCAAAATCTGTCCATACAAGAGAAAGTTACAGCCCAGACACGACAACCTATACTCTATGTCCTTATATGCAGCGCTCCATTGTGAATAAACACTAAGTGTGACCTTGACCTTTGAGGTAGGGACACGGGTCTTGCACGCGACATGTCGTCTTGGTATGTGAAACACATGTGGCAAGTTATTTTAAAATCTGTCCATACAAGGGAAAGTTACAGCCCGGACACGACAACCTATACTCTATGTCCTTATATGCAGCACTCCATTGTGAATAAACACAAAGTGTGACCTTGACCTTTGAGTTACGGACACGGGTCTTGCACGCGACACGTCGTCTTGGTATGTGGTACACATGTGGCAAGTTATTTTAAAATCTGTCTATACAAGAGAAAGTTACAGCCCGGACACGACAACCTATACTCTATGTCCTTATACGCAGCACTCCATTGTGAATAAACACTTAAGTGTGACCTTGACCTTTGTGGTAGGGACACGAGTCTTGCACGCGACACGTCGTCTTGGTATGTGGAACACATGTGGCAAGTTATTTTAAAATCTGTCCATACAAGGGAAAATTACAGAGCCGGACGGACGGACGGACAGACGGTGCAATTTTAATATGCCCACCTTTGGGGGCATAAAAATTAAACAGGTACAGGGTTCTAACTTAAGAGTGAAAAGTGAGAGTCCCAAAGGCCCATTCAAGAGAATAAATGTGAGTTGCAGGTGTCTCTATTTCTTACATTTGTAAAAACAGTGAGGCAAGATTTAAGTCTGAAAAATGAAGCTATTTTAAAAAGGCTAAATTGGAAAAATTATCGAAATCATGCCATGTGTTGATAATACAACTTATCTTCCATTATTGCATGCATCTATAACCAATTCAACACATTTAAGCAATCAATTTTGCCAAAAACAGACCTTGTTAGTGGTAAGGATGGAGACAGCTGCCAGGAGTTTGTAGGCGGACTTCAGTTGGTGGACATGTTTACGGCTCAGCAAATAGTTGGCAAACTTCAACACTTTATCCTGAAACATAATACACATACATGAAGATCTTCAATGGTTTACCATGTTTTTTTTATCAAATATATGTTTCTAAACTTTCATTGTCACTGTACGAGGCATACAGATGACAAATAACAACAAAATGTATCATCACGTTATACAACTGTTCTATTTATTTGACCAAAAATATGAGTAAAACTTCTACATCGTTGAATGATAGAGTTAAAGAAATTTTCATTTGTAACCCTATCACGTTTAAATAAAGTCTGTAAAATAATCAAGTTCTCATTTTTTCCTTGCCAAGTTAAGAAAGAATATACCTTTAATTGCCAAAAGTAATAAATGAATGAGAGTATCTACCTGAGAAATAACCGGAGCCTTGTTGGCCTTGGCAGATAATTTGTAGGCCCCTTCTACCACTGAAGCTGTCACGAATAAACCACCTTCGTACTGAAAGGACAACAATTAATCATGATGAGTTCATCATATTTCAGAAGAAAATGAATCAGCACTGCCCACACCCAAATACTTCCAAATACTAAAATGGATTGCAAACATTAATTTATATATAAAAGAACAATATAACAATACAGATTATAAGTATCATATATGCATTAATTTTTTTTAAAGCAATGACTTGTCAATTAGAGCTCGCTTTTTGACACCTGCATCACTTTTAAAACATTAAAATACGAGTACATACAATCCTCACAATGTAGATGTGATAAATAAGTTTTCTGCCTAAACGTTCATGTAAGTCAGATTGTATCATCAATGCATGAATTTCCACGCACATACCTGAAGATATTTATCATCCACTTCATCGGCTTGAGCTACAATGTCTTCTATCAGGTCAAAGTATCTGTTCACATCAGCCCCTCCTATCTCTGACACAATGTTGAAGGCAAAGCCATGGCTGCAAGAGAAAAGGTATAATGATTTATATATCATAATTCAACATGTCTTCTATTGAGTTGAAGTATTTATAGACATCATCTATCTCAGACACAAAGATCGAGGTAGAGAGCCATCACTGCAAGAGAAAATATGCAAACTCATAATTAAACATAGTTTGGTCGATAATGTTTTTATGAAGACTATGTATTTTTAAATGAAGTCAGAGAAGTTTGGCTAAGAAATAAAATAACCTCAAAACTGAAATTTAAATTGTTCACTTTAACAAGAATGAAAGAATTCAAAAAAAGAAAGATTTATTCATGTCATAATTCCAATGAACCAAAATATTACCCTACTATCTAGTCAAGCATGGAATTGCGTCATTTTACAATTGTCAATTTTATTATTAACTAACTAAACAATTTTGATATTTAAAACTTTACTCCTAAATTCTAAACAAATGAAATCTCTGTTAAATCTTAAAGATTAGTATCTTGGCCTAAAAATCTCAAAGATTGGTTTTATCGGCTTACCTCATGGGGCTGTCATCTTTCTTCAAGGCTTCAGTCAAAGCTGCTGTAACTTTGCCATTATCAACTGAAATTGGCATAAATCATAAGAAAAAAATCTAAAAAACTTTCAATGTTTAATATGAACTTTTTTACACAGTTTATGCTGTAAACTTTTGTAATTTGAAACACAAGCTTGATACTTAAACAGACTTGACACCAGATTATGCCATGGCAAGAAGAGACTTACATAAAATTGATATCATTGTGTACAATGCATCGATTTTAACTTATTGGTGTATCACATTTATTTGGTTTGTCTACCACATAAATTCCAGTATTTGTATCTGTACTCATCACATGTCTTTCACATGCTATTTGAGGCCATCTGGTGTCAAGTCCCATAAATGTCAATCATAAGCATAATCTGATTGTCTTTCCGTTAGTTTAATGATAATTACATATTATTTTAAAGAAAAATTTAACCCTTTACCTATTTGCTAAAGTATTATTTTGTAGTTTGAAAGACAGTCACATGGACTTGATCATTACTTCAGTCGAACATTTAATTTAATAACTCACCAGTCAGTCCCAAATTTTTAAGGGCAAAGAATGAGAAGTAGATATCAGCAACGCTGGAATCCTGAGAGATAGCATCCCCAAGCAGTTTCTGGGCACTGCCAGGTGCCAGCTTACAGTTACTCAGCGCTTTTGCTGCTGTTGAAGCGTGGAACCAGGAAGCCACACTGTTGGTGTCAACACTGGATGTTACACTTTTACACACCTCCTGAAAAGAAACAGATATTGCTATAAAGCATAGTATTTCAATGTACACAATTCCCTCATTATGACAAAGATGGAGACATGCCAATGGTTAACTTTATTTCAAAATCGAGCAAAAACTAAATGCAATACTTTTAATCATGTAATAGAATTTCAAATAATTATTTAAGAATACAAATTACAAACCTGCTCCTTTGCAATTGTTGCTCCGAGCAGCTTAAGACCAAGTATAGAATAATGTGCATTTGCGGCATCTGTGAACGGTTGTGCTGCTTCAAACACTGATCGCAGACGATCTCTGTCCACAGTTGTCAGAAAAGTGGATGGTGTCAAAGCCTGTCCGACAACCGCTACTGCGAACAAGTACAGAATTGATGTTCCTGAAATAAAATGACATAAAAAAAAAAAATCAATCACAAATTCTAACATGTGTAGGACACTCGTTTACATCCGTTGATAGACATGACACATTACAAAACGACTTATTAGTTGGATGAAATTAAAAAAACACGTGCCGACGTGGCATCTTTAAAAGCCGAGCCGGCCAGACGCATCGTGTAACAATGGTGAAAGTAAGTGACAACAAGTAAGTATATTAGTTGCATACAATAAACGCAACTTTAATTCAACCTAAACGATAATAATTGATCGTATGTTATCTTTCAGACATGGAATAAAATGCAAAACTTTCCGCATAAAACACGACACTTACCCTTCGCCATTTTTACAGGTCACTTCCGGTTCACATACGGAACTTTAGAAAAATATACACTATGAAATCTGCAAAAGTGACTCGAATTAATTATTTACAAAATAATATATTATAGGTTTTAAATTTTCTTAATGTGTTAATGTTTTTATTCCTATCTAAGAGTAGTTTTTGTATTTTCAACCTTACGATCTGAAGAATATTTTACTTGTTGGATTCACTGAAGTGTGAACTTTTCTGAAGGTTGCATTACACTAACAATTAATTATTGTTATAAACCTGTAAATATCTATTAAATCAATGCCAAATCTAATATTGATTAAACTGACATGTCATGTCATATATTGTTGTTATCGTGAAAATAATTAGAAATTTTGTTTATCTCTATTTTGCACATACTGTATGACATATTTGCGACAAAAATCTTTTTAAACTAAAGTACAAACTTGAACTACTTATTAAAATTTTCTCTTTATGTTTGAATAATTTTTTGTTGTAGACATAACAATGTCACTACCAACAACACCAGGGTCACCGCCAGGGGCAAAGGAGAGCGGAACTCTACAGACATACTTCCAGGCCCTAGGACAATTTGCGTATGACAAGGCAAAGGAATTAATGGTGTGAAATAACAAATTATTTTATTTTATTTGGACATACATATATTTACAGCACTACTTGGCGTATTTTGGCTTAAATTATGTGTACTCATATCTATGCAGGTTCTGGTGATGCACCATGGACCTTTTTAACTAGATTGGTGGAGTTGCATTTGGGTTCATATGTTATACCATGAGATATATTTGTACACATATTTCCTTACATTTTGC
This sequence comes from Mya arenaria, assembly GCF_026914265.1. Classification (NCBI taxonomy): domain Eukaryota; kingdom Metazoa; phylum Mollusca; class Bivalvia; order Myida; family Myidae; genus Mya; species Mya arenaria. Next base: position 74,183,250 of record NC_069131.1, read on the forward strand.
TTATATATATATATATATATATATATATATATATATATATATATATATATATATATATATATATATATATATATGTATATATATATATATATATATGTATATATATATATATATATATATGTACATGTTTCTGATATATTTCAGTCAGATTCAATCACAAAATGATGAGCATTTGATTTAAAATATTTGATTAAGGTTTTTAGTTTGAATAATTTTTAAACTTACCGTGCAAAATCAGTAATAAATAGCACCAGATTGGCACCAAAAATATTTTTTTCTGTAACGAATCTCAAGACAATTATTTAATACCGGTAAAATGTTTTACTCTTTGATATCATAATTGTAAATTTTTTTACAAAAATGAAAAAAGAAAATTGAGTCAGAGCCCGGGTTCGAACCAGTGTTGCCAAAATTGCAGTCCAGTGTTGTATCCACTGTGCTACGAAGGCTTTATGTAAACTTTAGGAATATTTAAGCTATATACCTAACTTGGTAATATCACGTGATAACATCGACCAGCCACACATCAGGTAGACATACCTAGTAATCTTTTTAAATGGAAAAATACGAAAAAACTGCGAAAAATAAATTAATTGTATACTATGTGGTACTTCAGTTAGTAAATATCAATGAATTGTACACATTGATACCAAGTTTATGTCAGTTTTCGACAATTTTCTCTTTTTTTTTTTAGCTATTTCTTCATACGGAGTACAGCCCCTTTAAAGGGACTATGTCACAGATTGGCGCCAAAAAAAGTTTTTTTCTGTAACGAATCTCAGGACAATTATCTAATAGAATGTATTAGGCTTTGATATCATAATTGTAAAAAAAAGTACCAAAATGTAAAAAAAAATTGTGCCGGAGACCGGGATCGAACCCGCGTCGCCAAAATTGCAGTCTGGAGTCTAACTCACTTAGCTACAAAGGCTTGTACTTAACAGGTGACATAATTAAGCTATAAACCTACCTCGGTAATATCAGGTGATAACACCGACTAGCCAATCACGCATAAGGAATGAATTCTACCTTGTAGACATACCCAGTACTCTTTTTTAATGGAAAAATACGAAATAACTGCTTTATAAGTTTTGTTAACCCAATATCGCTGTACTGACTTACACAGGGCAGAACATGAGAGCTCACCAGCCTGGATAAATCACAGCACTACTGTCTGCTGTCTACTGTCCGACCTATGTGAGTCAGTACTGTGACATTCTCCCTCAGATATATGTCATTGAATATGAGGATACCAGTGCTAGAGGGTACATAATTAAACACTGAAATTGCCTCCCCCATCCATCTTCTAGGAAAAGAACCTTCAAACTCTCTATGCATTCAAACCATCTATGTTTTATGCTCAAGTTCAAAGGGCACATGCCTAAAGTTATGCCCCCAAAATGAGGCCATCTATTTTCGAAATCCGGTATGCGCCCTTTGTAAAGCATGGCTATTATAAGCTCTTTGTTGAAAACTTGTATGTAACTTCCATCTCATTGAGCTAGTCTTGGTGTTCTGAAGAATCTTGAATTGTATATATAATACATTTAGACAACTAAATGTAAAACATCTCCTTCCATTTTGAAATGAATCCTGACTGATAATGTACACATATTATAATGTGTAAACTAACACAGGCATACATATAGTAGGTTTTGTATAGGTCACAGGGTTAGAAAAAAGTACAACCAGACCAGGGCTTGAACCAGGGACCCTTTGCTGACAGGGCTAGTGCTCTACCAAATAAGCTACCATGCTGCTTACACACCTTCTAAACACGTGAATAGCATATATATCTATTTTATGCTTTTTCAACTTCTCCGCTCTCCAGGACAAGGAGAAGGAGATCCACAAGGCAACGTTCGGCTCCTCGTGGGGGTTGATGGTGCACACGCTCTCGCAGTTCGCCACAGCTGAGAAGACATACAATTCCCTGGGATTTCTCGAACAGAAGTGGTTTGGTCGCCCAAAAGATGTATGTAATTGTTTCAAAAAATTCTAGCGGCAATTTTGTGCATGACAGAATCTCCACAGTAATTGTGCACTGTTAAAAGTATTGTTGAGGTACAAAATAACTCCTAGGGTTCTTAATGAAATTGGCCCTGATCCTGATACGTTACAGATTATGATAAATTAAGTTTCTGCAGTGTTAATAATCCCTTTTTTATGAAGACATTGTTAATTCAACATTTCGGAATTAAAATTCGACATAATAAGTAAGGCATTTCCTTTTTTTGAAACCAAACAACATTAAGGCATTTTAAACTTTGTGCATTGCAAATTATTCCTATACAGTAAACATGTTATGCTGTTTCAGCTGATATTCAGACATACATAACTTCTATTTTTTAGACTCCTGAATACATTCCTACACTCAGATATATGTAAATTCTTATGTATTCATACGTAAAAGTAGTCTTATCGATTTTCACAGACATTACGTAACTCCTACCTCGTTCTTCTCCAAGAGTTACGGCGCATGGAAGAGGCAGTCAGACAGCAGGACAGTGTTGCTATGGGGATGCCGGGCCCAGGGGCGGACTTTGAAATCCTCCTATCACATCTCTGTGGTCAGCTGTGTGAATACATCCGTGCCAGGCAGAAAACAATGGACTTGTATCCTTTGTTTGGTTTGTACATTTATATACTAATGTTTCTTCTAGGATTGACAAAGAGCATGGTTATTGTTTTCCATAAAGGGCACAGCTGTAATGCAACACTGTTTACACTTTCATGAACAGGCATCCTGGAACAACTGACATGTCATCTTCTACTCTGCCATCTGCTGGTTATGCACAGGACATAAACTGGGTATGCACCTCCTCATTCCCAAATAAACTGGCATCGGTTTAAAATGTATCTTGATCAGATTTCTTGTATTTAAGTATTTTTGGAAAATGACCTTTCCTCTTATAACTTATAACAGTAATAAACTACAGTTTTTCAAGCAGAACATTAGATTGGGAGCCTTTGAATGGGCAGAAGGTGCAGCAGTCAAAAATGGCAGGATGGTGCAACGCCAAGGTAAAATGGCCTTAAAGAAACACAACATGTAGAGAGGAGTTTATTTTTTTGGGGTTCCTTCATAACTTCTCATATCAGGATGGTAACCAGTAGTACCGTGCAATAAGTAGGGTGTAGATGAACTACATGGGTTACAACATACCAAAATATGCACATCTCTTATTGAACGCTTACTATGACAATATGGTACAAAGAGGTGACTACACCCACTACCCTTGCAAATTAAATTCTACAACTCACGCTTTACGTTTGTGTATAATTTCAATAACTCTGGTAGGTGTGCAATAACTATAACATAGTTTCCTGTAAGCAAAGTGTTAAGCACACTTAATCTTCATCTCAATATCCCAGGTTTGTTTTATGACCTTCATGATTTAAATTTGGTTGATGTTTACCATTGCTGGACATATTTTAGTGAGCTTAAGTATATCGAATATGTAATTATATTGACATACACTGTACTTTAGCTCAATATAAAATGTTTAAACTGAGTTGGACAAGTGGGTTTCCTATGGGTAATTAAGTTTACCTCATAAGAACAACCATTGTGAGAGCGAGCATAATATGCCTAGCTAAAGTAGCTTATTTCACAAACAGTGTAAGATAGACGACAAGTTTTGAGTACTGAAGGGATTTTAACTTAACCTGATATCCCAGCTATGAACAGATCAGCCTTATGGGGACCAATAAGAATATGAATTACCAAGACCTGGTGGAGGTTATAGCAGAGATCATCCACGTACACAGCCGCAACTTTCACCATCCCATACTGGCCTCACTGAAGTCAGGGTTTACGTAAGTCGCTTATTTAATACCTTAGCACTTTTGTAACATTCGTAAGAGTGTTTTTGCCATCCAATATTGGCCTCACTTAAGGCATGGTTTACATAGTCACCTATTTAATATCTAAACTCTTTTGTAACATTCTTAAAAGTATTTTCGCCTTCCAATACTGGTGTCACTGAGGTCTGGTTTAGTTCAGTCGGCATACTAATACCTTTGCGCTTTATAGTTAAAAAGCCTTCCATAATCCCTACCTTCATAGATAATGCTTTTTCTGCAGGTCGGAGTGTGACATAGTCAGCCACCTTCTTCAGGCCCAACTTCTAATGGCCGAGGGTCAGTTCCTACCCTCCCTTCTTCAACTCCACCAGGCCCACAGTAAACTGACTAGCTGGGGTGCAGCCTCACAAGCAAGAGAGGTAAACACATGAAGATTGATTGCCACCTTTTGAAACTTTATAGTTAGATGAAAATATTAAAACCCATAAAGACATTTTAAGTCTCTGCAGCAACTTCAAGCACACTGAACAGTGTAGATTCAGCCAAGGTTATAGCAAACTAGTAAGTTTGAGGAGTAGATTCAGCCAAGCTTATAGCAAACTAGGCAGTTTGAGGTGTAGATTCAGCCAAGCTAATAGAAAACTGGGCAGTTTGAGGAGTAGATTCAGTCAAGCTTATAGCAAACTGGGCAGTTTGAGATGTAGATTCAGCCAAGCTTATAGAAAACTGGTCAGTTTGAGGTGTAGATTCAGCCAAGCTTATAGAAAATTGGGCAGTTTGAGGTGTAGATTCAGTCAAGCTTATAGAAAACTGGTCAGTTTGAGGTGTAGATTCAGCCAAGGTTATAGCAAACTAGTAAGTTTGAGGAGTAGATTCAGCCAAGGTTATTCAGCCAAGGTTATAGCAAACTAGTAAGTTTGAGGAGTAGATTCAGCCAAGGTTATAGCAAACTAGGCAGTTTGAGGTGTAGATTCAGCCAAGCTTATAGAAACTGGTCAGTTTGAGTTGTAGATTCAGCCAAGCTTATAGAAAATTGGGCAGTTTGAGGTGTAGATTCCGCCAAGCTTATAGAAAACTGGTCAGTTTGAGGTGTAGATTCAGCCAAGCTTATAGAAAACTGGTCAGTTTGAGGTGTAGATTCAGCCAAGCTTATAGAAAATTGGGCAGTTTGAGGTGTAGATTCAGCCAAGCTTATAAAAAACTGGGCAGTTTGGGGTGTAGATTCAGCCAAGCTTATAGAAAACTGGGCAGTTTGAGGTGTAGATTCAGCCAAGGTTATAGAAAACTGGTCAGTTTGAGGTGTAGATTCAGCCAAGGTTATAGTAAACTGGGCAGTTTGAGGAGTAGATTCAGCCAAGCTTATAGAAAACTGGGCAGTTTGAGGTGTAGATTCAGTCAAGCTTATAGCAAACTGGTCAGTTTGAGGTGTAGACTCAGCCAAGCTTATAACAAACTGACCTGTTGTAGCTTCAATTATTTAAAGGGACTAGACACCAGATGATATAACTAAAGAAAAAAAAGAAAATTGTCAAAAACTTAGATAAATTGATATCTTTGAGTACAACACATTGAATCTTAATAACTGATGTATCACATCGCTTACAACAGATGTAATAAGAAATGATGATGTATCTTTGAAAGATTAAGCATATTTTTCCAATCCGAAAATTTAATGGGTTTGTCTACCAGGAAAAATCCCAGTTATTTTAGAAATTTGCCTCATACTACCTCAAATTAACAATTCTAGGCTTGATTTGAGGAAATACTGTATTTGCTGATTTTGGAACCATCTGGTGTCTAGTCCCTTTAAGTCCACTAAGCCAACAGCATCACCAATTTCTTTGTAAGCTAGAGTGGCACACCTCAAAGTAAAGTGATAAGTCTAGGTTTGGCCTTAGAGGCAAGGGAGGTAAGTTGGTTGACTTTTCTAGTAATAACCTTTGTATCTGGGGCTTGTTTCATTACAGATTGTAGTTGTTAGTTGGAATTACCTTTGTTTCATATTTTGCTGAATATTTTTGTGATCTGAACTTCAGCCAGTATCATAATTAAACAGAACAGAACAGAACATTTGTTTAGATACAAGCACATACAGCTTATGATCATCAAAATAATCATAATTAAAGTTGAAAACAGTTTAAGAAATCAGTGATTGTTATATAATGACAGCATTTAAGACTGTTTAAGTTACAACTAACATCCCGAATTAGGCCCAAAGCTAGTATTCAATATAATTCTTATCCTTGTTATTAGACATGCCTCAGAAATTCCTTTCAGTCTATTGGCCATTATTTTTACAGTCCAATCAAAACACTTTTACTCTTTAATCTAGGTTAAATCTCAGTTGGTTTTTAAATACTACCTGTGGTATGCTTTAGATTTCACCTGGACTGGTTCACCAAATTTCATACTCAAAATTAAGCTTTTTAAAACAAGTGCTGAAGTAATATTCGTGCAGCCTTGGATTTGAATCCCATCAGGAGAATGTTCTCTTGGTATCACACAGTGGAGGCCAGGAAGGGAACTCGAGAGTGATTCATATCACCAATAGTTATAAAAATGCAGTAATATAAACTTAAAAGGAAATTTCAGTTTTAAGTAAACTTAAATGTTGAACTTTAGAGTTAGGCCAGTATTCAAAAAACTTCTTCAGTCATTTCCAAACATAAGTTTGTATCTCAATAGTCATCTGATATAGTTACCTGAACACTTTTGAATTACTTTCATTGACTGTATTTAATATGTACAATTATGTTACAAAATCGATACACTTCTTTTACTTTGACAATAAAAAAATTGAAAAATTGACTTAAGATAGAAAATGACAGATAATGTTTTATGAAAAGCGGCCCTGTAATATTGGAAATCACCGTTAAAATTGATATGTTATAACTTATACCATTAGTTCATGGAAGGCAAAGCGTAAAAAGTCGTTGATTAATGGTGTTTCCTGTTACATTTAGTCTTGCGAAGTTGAGACTGTTTGTCATCTAGTAAGAACATGTTGTGCATTTGTGTGTATATAATGCATAGACTTTTATTTCATTTTTATAATCATATTTGCATTGCATGTCACTAGCTTGTTGTTTTTTGGAAGAAAAAGTCCAGTTATTGTCATAGGGTTAATGTCATTTTTATTTAGTGGCATCAGCATTGTGCAAAAACCTAAGTTTAAACTTTAATAGTCACTAAACCCTGTTTAAAATATTCAAATGAAACTTGGTACATATGTTGCAAGAAACTATCTGCACACGTATATGAAGGGCTGTTATTCTTGCCTTAAAAATGATTGAGTTATGCCCCTTTTTTACTGAAAAAAACAACAACACACCAGTGTTGGCCTGTGCTTCATGGGGCTCTTATTTAATTGTACATGTATAATGAGACAGTCTTCAGGCTCTTTATTTTCAATGTTTGTCATCATCTTGCTTTGTTTGTTACCTTAGATGTATACTGTTGTTGAGCTACACTTGTCAAAATTAATTATTTAGTCATTTATCAAAACAATGCCAGTTTTACATTCAGATTTCATTAAATCTTTCACATTGTATGTACAGGATTCCCACCGTCAGGAAAAAGTCAGGGAAAAAGGGAAAAAAAATAAGGTCAGGAAATTATCAAATGGTCAGGGAAATTTGGAAAATGGGCAAAAGTCAGGGAGATGTCCAATAAATTTGGAACCTGAGATTGAGGGCCGAAGAAACAATTTTCTAAATAGCAGAAAAAATGGAAATTATTTTGAAACAAAAAAAGGTGAATTAAAAAAAAAGCCAATACACATGGTGAGTGTTGGCTGATGGGGAGGATGGAGGCCAACTTTATTAATTATGCTCATAGATGACAAATTAAGCTCCTTTGAACACCAACAGTTTGGTCAAATACGGATTCGGTTAGGGAAAAGTAAGGGAATTTTATTTTCTATGATTTGTGGGAACCCTGAATTGTAACCCTGGAAGACTCCTGTACTATATTGACGGAACGTTTTTTGTCAATATTTCTGTTAGCAACATTTAAATGTTATTTATCAAGTCAGCTGATCTTTATTAATATTTCAACAATTGTACACAAACATGTGACACTTCATCAGTTTTGTTGAGTGTATTAATACTAGAACCATATTATGTCAGATAAATTTTATTTTCAAGATATGGTATTTATTGCATGTCATAGGCCAGATTTTAAATATTCTCTGTTTCCCTTCTCATGACCCTGGTACATGTATATGAAGTGTGGGTCAGGTGGTCGATATATAATTTTACATTATTATAAAGAATAGAGAACAAACCTTTAGGCGGGAGTGTTTAATTATGTTTATTTTGTAAATATTTTTTTGAAAACTGGGTCAGACAAACAGAAAGAGAAAATACTTATACAATTACTTGTTTGTGGTAAAAAATATAAAATTTGAAAGCAGGGATTTGGGATGTAGTGAGTCATTCATATTTTGGAACAACTACGTATTTGAAACGCAACAAAAAAATGGTTATGTTGCACCAAAAAAAACTTTAAGCAATAACAGCATTCGAGTCGGCCCAGTTTCTGGTCGGTTGTAGGAGGGGAAACATTTAATATTTTATTTGAGGTCTGAAATATAATAAAAACTATTATACTTGTGACTACACAAAATCAATTTTGACTGCAAAAAAAGCAAAAAGTAATTGTAATTGTCAACAACATAGTTGTTGGACTTAGTTATGCTTGCTTGCAAGTTGCTTGTATTGCAGACACTTTTCTGTTTTATCTTTGATTCTCCATGTTATTGTACATGTACCTGTGCTGTGATGAATGATACTTATTTGTAATGGAATTTCAGTCTCTCCAAAAAATGCCAGCTCCATTTAAACTTAGAAGTTATAAAATGGACTAATGGTACAAAAATCTCTACCAATTGCAGCTTAAGTGAAGTTTGATTCATTTATGATTAATAATAAGACATGATTGATAATCACAGATCTTATGATGTAAAACTTATCCTGATGAACAAAATGTTCACCGTGTAATATTTTAACTTAGCTGAGGCCACAATTTAAAATGCTTTTGTTTTGCCTTACCTGACGAACAATTTTAGGTGTGGTTAGATAGGTTGGGTTTCTTTAATACTGAGATGAAAATTATAACCACTGGAGAGGGTCAACACCTTAGTGGGTAGTGGATAATTTTGTGAGTCGGTCAGGTAAGGTCAAACTAACCATGTATTTATTGTGGCTTGACAACTGTCTCTTCTTTCCAGACAGTTAAGAAGGGAATGTTTGGTTCCACCACCAAAACACTTTCCTCCTTGCCAGCTCTTTACTCCTGGTTGCTAAGATACAAGTGTCTTCTTGTTGCCAAGGTAACGTGAATTATTGGTGCTTAAATAAAAGTGCAGTTTTTTTGCCATTGTAACATTTCTCCTGGTTGTTAAGATATGTATTCTTGTTACCAAAGTCACATGAATTCTTGTTGCTGAAGTTTATTTTGATACTTATTGGTGATTATATGGATCATGTAATTTAACCTTAACGCTTATTATATTTGCAGTTCAGCCTGTACTTCTATGATGTGCTCTCCAAGCAAACAACGTCAGTAGATATGAAAGGTCTATCTGCCAAGAACTGTGAGGACTATGTTGCCAAGTAATTAGTCTTTAAAACAGATTTTACAGTTTCATTTGAGTGTCCAGCCCATGTACATTGAGTAAGAACAGCTGCACAATGGCTGTTCTGTTTATGTGAGTCACCTCTTAACGAAACATGAGTTTTCCTGGAAACTAGACATGAATGTTCATCAAGTTGATGCAGCATGTCACATGCAAGTCCCAGGTCTCTACCTTAAAGGTAAAGGTCACACTAAGAGGCTAACTGTCAAAATGAGTACTGTTGATTGGACTCTTATCCAAATTTTGTCCGGGTCATATCTTTACCATGCATTATAGGATTTTCAAGAAACTTGCAATGAATGTTCACCATGATGAGGTGGCCTGTCGCGCACAAGACCAATGTCTTAAAGGTCAAGGTCACTTTTAAAGGTCAAAAGGTTAAATGATAACTGTTGATGGGACTGTACTTTCTCCAGGCCTTGTCTTTAATATGCATTTTAGCATTTTCAAGGAAGTTGAAATGAATGTTTATCATGATGAGGGGCATGGCGCGTCTTAGTTCTGTACCTCATTTCAAAATGAGGAACGTTATAAGAACAGTACTATGTCTGCTCTGCATCTTAACCATGCATCATAGGAATACCAAGTAGCTGGGCACATATGTTTTCCATGATGAGGAAGTGTGTTGGGTATAGACTCGGGCCTGTATCTCAAAGGTCAAGGTCACACTTACAGATCAAAATGATTTGTGTTTATAGGCCAGTAATGTGTCCCAGCCACATCTTAACCATGCATTATTGGATTGTCAAGTAACTTACATATGGTCACCATTCCGAGGCTGTGTGTCACATGCAAGACCCAGATTGATACCTGATAGGTCAAGGTCACAACATTTGAGATTTCACTTTATTTTTTTGGTTGGATTTAGAGATGCACCTCTATATCTCTAAACGGAGAGAAAAAATAGACATGCATGTCTAAATTACATAAAGGTGCATCTCTATTTTATATACAACAACTAGTAGAATGTAACCAATTTGTGTGTCATATAAACGTCTTAATTACAGTGTTTGCTATCTTTTCAACTCCTTATAATTGACATAGCAGCCAGTATTTTCTCGAGGCATGTAACTAACTGTTGCTGTGTTTCATTTAATTGTACTGAAAGTAGATCAGATAGATACCAAGGGCTAAAAATGTATTGTTAATATTGTATATCTGAACATGATGGTTTCCAGGGTTACAGCATTCCAGAAGAAGAGTGATGCGAGCCACGTATGTCTTGTGCTGGACACTCAGGGGCTAGAGAGTCCATATAGGGGTCCAGGGTATACACATCCTGATCGCCAGGGTGACACACCCAAGGGGCTGGACAGTTACCCCACTATCTTCTCATTCCCAGGGGTGAGTTGGGAAATATTTTAGGGATAAACTGATGAACGATTTGTCATTTAATTTCATTTGAGGGGTTAATATGTTAACACATATTCTGGAAAATGTCTTTGATTAAATAAAGCTGCTTTACTTGAAAGTACACAATGTACACAAATTTAACTTCAATGTTGACTTCACTGCTAGCATTTGACACAAATGTAATGCAAATCATTCATCCTTTACAGGACTGGTTTCATCTCATGACATGTTTGTTTTTACCTCAGGAGCAGCCTGTTGGTCACTGGCCAAATGTTGTAATGCTCATTTCTGACAGACAGGCAGACACCGACAGGGTCCAGTTTGTTTATGATAAGGTGAGATTCGGGTTGACTTGTTAAAAAACTGCGTGGGTTATCACAGATCATGACCAAACCATTTCACCAACTTGACCTCTGTCTTGTTTTTATAGTTGTGTAATGTTTGTTGTCCTGTTGCATTATGTGCCCTTGTCTGGTGTAGCATTATGTGCCAATGTCAGGTGTAGCATTATGTGCCCTTGTCTGGAGTAGCATTATGTGCCCTTGTCTGGTGGGGCATTATGTGCCCTTGTCTGGTGTAGCATTATGTGCCCTTGTCTGGTGTAGCATTATGTGCCCTTGTCTGGTGTAGCATTATGTGCCCTTGTCTGGTGTAGCAGTATGTGCCTTTGTCTGGTGTAGCATTATGTGGCCTTGTCTGGTGTAGCATTATGTGGCCTTGTCTGGTGTAGCATTATGTGGCCTTGTCTGGTGTAGCATTATGTGGCCTTGTCTGGTGTAGCATTATGTGCCAATGTCTGGTGTAGCAGTATGTGCCTTTGTCTGGTGTAGCATTATGTGGCCTTATCTGGTGTAGCATTATGTGGCCTTGTCTGGTGTAGCATTATGTGCCAATGTCTGGTGTAGCAGTATGTGCCTTTGTCTGGTGTAGCATTATGTGGCCTTGTCTGGTGGGGCATTATGTGGCCTTGTCTGGTGGGGCATTATGTGCCTTTGTCTGGTGTAGCATTATGTGGCCTTGTCTGGTGTAGCATTATGTGGCCTTGTCTGGTGGGGCATTATGTGGCCTTGTCTGGTGTAGCAGTATGTGCCCTTGTCTGGTGTAGCAGTATGTGCCCTTGTCTGGTGTAGCAGTATGAGCCCTTGTCTGGTGTAGCATGATTTGCCCTTGTCTGGTGTAGCATTATGTGCCCTTGTCTGGTGTAGCATTATGTGGCCTTTTCTGGTGTAGCATTATGTGCCCTTGTCTGGTGTAGCATTATGTGGCCTTGTCTGGTGTAGCATTATGTGACCTTGTCTGGTGTAGCATTATGTGCCCTTGTCTGGTGTAGCATTATGTGGCATTGTCTGGTGTAGCATTATGTGCCCTTGTATGGTGTAGCATTATGTGCCCTTGTCTGGTGTAGCACTATGTGGCCTTGTCTGGTGTAGCATTATGTGCCCTTGTCTGGTGTAGCATTATGTGGCCTTGACTGGTGTAGCATTATGTGACCTTGTCTGGTGTAGCAGTATGTGGCCTTGTCTGGTGTAGCATTATGTGGCCTTGTCTGGTGTAGCATTATGTGCCCTTGTCTGGTGTAGCATTATGTGGCCTTGACTGGTGTAGCATTATGTGACCTTGTCTGGTGTAGCAGTATGTGGCCTTGTCTGGTGTAGCATTATGTGGCCTTGTCTGGTGTAGCATTATGTGACCTTGTCTGGTGTAGCATTATGTGGCCTTGTCTGGTGTAGCATTATGTGACCTTGTCTGGTGTAGCATTATGTGGCCTTGTCTGGTGTAGCATTATGTGGCCTTGTCTGGTGTAGCATTATGTGGCCTTGTCTGGTGTAGCAGTATGTGGCCTTGTCTGGTGTAGCATTATGTGGCCTTGTCTGGTGTAGCATTATGTGGCCTTGTCTGGTGTAGCATTATGTGGCCTTGTCTGGTGCAGCATTATGTGACCTTGTCTGGTGTAGCATTATGTGGCCTTGTCTGGTGTAGCATTATGTGACCTTGTCTGGTGTAGCATTATGTGCCCTTGTCTGGTGTAGCATTATATGCCCTTGTCTGGTGTAGCATTATGTGGCCTTGTCTGGTGTAGCAGTATGTGCCTTTGTCTGGTGTAGCATTATGTGGCCTTGTCTGGTGTAGCATTATGTGCCCTTGTCTGGTGTAGCATTATGTGGCCTTATCTGGTGTAGCAGTATGTGCCCCTGTCTGGTGTAGCAGTATGAGCCCTTGTCTGGTGTAGCATTATGTGCCCTTGTCTGGTGTAGCATTATGTGGCCTTGTCTGGTGTAGCATTATGTGCCCTTGTCTGGTGTAGCATTATGTGCCCTTGTCTGGTGTAGCATTATGTGGCCTTGTCTGGTGTAGCATTATGTGCCCTTGTCTGGTGTAGCATTATGTGCCCTTGTCTGGTGTAGCATTATGTGCCCTTGTCTGGTGTAGCATTATGTGCCCTTGTCTGGTGTAGCATTATGTGGCCTTGTCTGGTGGGGCATTATGTGCCCTTGTCTGGTGTAGCATTATGTGCCCTTGTCTGGTGTAGCATTATGTGCCCTTGTCTGGTGTAGCATTATGTGCCCTTGTCTGGTGTAGCATTATGTGCCCTTGTCTGGTGTAGCATTATGTGCCCTTGTCTGGTGTAGCATTATGTGCCCTTGTCTGGTGTAGCATTATGTGGCCTTGTCTGGTGGGGCATTATGTGCCCCTGTCTGGTGTAGCATTATGTGCCAATGTCTGGTGTGGCATTATGTGCCCTTGTCTGGTGTAGCATTATGTGCCCTTGTCTGGTGTAGCATTATGTGCCAATGTCTGGTGTAGCATTATGTGCCCTTGTCTGGTGTAGCAGTATGTGCCTTTGTCTGGTGTAGCATTATGTGACCTTGTCTGGTGTAGCATTATGTGCCCTTGTCTGGTGTAGCATTATGTGCCCTTGTCTGGTGTAGCATTATGTGCCAATGTCTGGTGTAGCATTATGTGCTCTTGTCTGGTGTAGCAGTATGTGCCCTTGTCTGGTGTAGCATTATGTGGCCTTGTCTGGTGTAGCACTATGTGGCCTTGTCTGGTGTAGCACTATGTGGCCTTGTCTGGTGTAGCAGTATGTGCCCTTGTCTGGTGTAGCATTATGTGGCCTTGTCTGGTGTAGCACTATGTGGCCTTGTCTGGTGTAGCATTATGTGGCCTTGTCTGGTGTAGCATTATGTGGCCTTGTCTGGTGCAGCATTATGTGACCTTGTCTGGTGTAGCATTATGTGGCCTTGTCTGGTGTAGCATTATGTGACCTTGTCTGGTGTAGCATTATGTGCCCTTGTCTGGTGTAGCATTATGTGCCCTTGTCTGGTGTAGCATTATGTGGCCTTGTCTGGTGTAGCAGTATGTGCCTTTGTCTGGTGTAGCATTATGTGGCCTTGTCTGGTGTAGCATTATGTGCCCTTGTCTGGTGTAGCATTATGTGGCCTTGTCTGGTGTAGCAGTATGTGCCCCTGTCTGGTGTAGCAGTATGAGCCCTTGTCTGGTGTAGCATTATGTGCCCTTGTCTGGTGTAGCATTATGTGGCCTTGTCTGGTGTAGCATTATGTGGCCTTGTCTGGTGTAGCATTATGTGCCCTTGTCTGGTGTAGCATTATGTGGCCTTGTCTGGTGTAGCATTATGTGCCCTTGTCTGGTGTGGCATTATGTGCCCTTGTCTGGTGTAGCATTATGTGGCCTTGTCTGGTGGGGCATTATGTGCCCTTGTCTGGTGTAGCATTATGTGCCCTTGTCTGGTGTAGCATTATGTGCCCTTGTCTGGTGTAGCATTATGTGCCCTTGTCTGGTGTAGCATTATGTGCCCTTGTCTGGTGTAGCATTATGTGCCCTTGTCTGGTGTAGCATTATGTGCCCTTGTCTGGTGTAGCATTATGTGCCCTTGTCTGGTGTAGCATTATGTGGCCTTGTCTGGTGGGGCATTATGTGCCCTTGTCTGGTGTAGCATTATGTGCCAATGTCTGGTGTAGCATTATGTGGCCTTGTCTGGTGTAGCATTATGTGCCCTTGTCTGGTGTAGCATTATGTGCCAATGTCTGGTGTAGCATTATGAGCCCTTGTCTGGTGTAGCAGTATGTGCCCTTGTCTGGTGTAGCATTATGTGGCCTTGTCTGGTGGGGCATTATGTGCCTTTGTCTGGTGTAGCATTATGTGGCCTTGTCTGGTGTAGCATTATATGCCCTTGCCTGGTGGGGCATTATGTGGCCTTGTCTGGTGTAGCATTATGTGGCCTTGTCTGGTGTAGCATTATGTGGCATTGTCTGGTGTAGCATTATGTGGCCTTGTCTGGTGTAGCATTATGTGGCATTGTCTGGTGTAGCATTATGTGCCTTTGTCTGGTGTAGCATTATGTGGCCTTGTCTGGTGTAGCATTATATGCCCTTGCCTGGTGGGGCATTATGTGGCCTTGTCTGGTGTAGCATTATGTGGCCTTGTCTGGTGTAGCATTATGTGCCCTTGTCTGGTGTAGCATTATGTGGCATTGTCTGGTGTAGCATTATGTGGCCTTGTCTGGTGGGGCATTATGTGGCCTTGTCTGGTGTAGCATTATATGCCCTTGCCTGGTGGGGCATTATGTGGCCTTGTCTGGTGTAGCATTATGTGGCCTTGTCTGGTGTAGCATTATGTGCCCTTGTCTGGTGTAGCAGTATGTGCCTTTGTCTGGTGTAGCATTATGTGACCTTGTCTGGTGTAGCATTATGTGCCCTTGTCTGGTGTAGCATTATGTGCCCTTGTCTGGTGTAGCATTATGTGCCAATGTCTGGTGTAGCATTATGTGCCCTTGTCTGGTGTAGCAGTATGTGCCCTTGTCTGGTGTAGCATTATGTGGCCTTGTCTGGTGTAGCACTATGTGGCCTTGTCTGGTGTAGCACTATGTGGCCTTGTCTGGTGTAGCAGTATGTGCCCTTGTCTGGTGTAGCATTATGTGGCCTTGTCTGGTGTAGCACTATGTGGCCTTGTCTGGTGTAGCATTATGTGGCCTTGTCTGGTGTAGCACTATGTGGCCTTGTCTGGTGTAGCATTATGTGCCCTTGTCTGGTGTAGCATTATGTGGCCTTGTCTGGTGTAGCATTATGTGGCCTTGTCTGGTGTAGCAGTATGTGCCCTTGCCTGGTGTAGCATTATGTGGCCTTGTCTGGTGTAGCATTATGTGCCAATGTCTGGTGTAGCAGTATGTGCCCTTGTCTGGTGTAGCATTATGTGCCCTTGTCTGGTGTAGCATTATGTGCCAATGTCTGGTGTAGCACTATGTGCCCTTGTCTGGTGTAGCAGTATGTGCCCTTGTCTGGTGTAGCAGTATGTGCCCTTGTCTGGTGTAGCATTATGTGCCCTTGTCTGGTGTAGCATTATGTGCCAATGTCTGGTGTAGCACTATGTGCCCTTGTCTGGTGTAGCAGTATGTGCCCTTGTCTGGTGTAGCATTATGTGGCCTTGTCTGGTGGGGCATTATGTGCCTTTGTCTGGTGTAGCATTATGTGGCCTTGTCTGGTGTAGCATTATATGCCCTTGCCTGGTGGGGCATTATGTGGCCTTGTCTGGTGTAGCAGTATGTGGCCTTGTCTGGTGTAGCATTATGTGGCATTGTCTGGTGTAGCATTATGTGGCCTTGTCTGGTGTAGCATTATGTGGCATTGTCTGGTGTAGCATTATGTGCCTTTGTCTGGTGTAGCATTATGTGGCCTTGTCTGGTGTAGCATTATATGCCCTTGCCTGGTGGGGCATTATGTGGCCTTGTCTGGTGTAGCATTATGTGGCCTTGTCTGGTGTAGCATTATGTGGCCTTGTCTGGTGTGGCCTTGTCTGGTGTGGCCTTGTCTGGTGTAGCATTATGTGGCCTTGTCTGGTGGGGCATTATGTGGCCTTGTCTGGTGTAGCATTATGTGGCCTTGTCTGGTGTAGCATTATGTGGCCTTGTCTGGTGTGGCCTTGTCTGGTGTGGCCTTGTCTGGTGTAGCATTATGTGGCCTTGTCTGGTGGGGCATTATGTGCCAATGTCTGGTGTAGCATTATGTGCCTTTGTCTGGTGTAGCATTATGTGGCCTTGTCTGGTGTAGCATTATATGCCCTTGCCTGGTGGGGCATTATGTGGCCTTGTCTGGTGTAGCATTATGTGGCCTTGTCTGGTGTAGCATTATGTGGCCTTGTCTGGTGTAGCATTATGTGGCATTGTCTGGTGTAGCATTATGTGGCCTTGTCTGGTGTAGCATTATGTGGCATTGTCTGGTGTAGCATTATGTGCCTTTGTCTGGTGTAGCATTATGTGGCCTTGTCTGGTGTAGCATTATATGCCCTTGCCTGGTGGGGCATTATGTGGCCTTGTCTGGTGTAGCATTATGTGGCCTTGTCTGGTGTAGCATTATGTGGCCTTGTCTGGTGTAGCATTATGTGGCCTTGTCTGGTGGGGCATTATGTGCCAATGGCTGGTGTAGCAGTATGTGGCATTGTCTGGTGTAGCATTATGTGGCCTTGTCTGGTGTAGCATGATTTGCCCTTGTCTGGTGTAGCAGTATGTGCCCTTGTCTGGTGTAGCATTATGTGGCCTTGTCTGGTGTAGCATTATGTGGCCTTGTCTGGTGTAGCATTATATGCCCTTGCCTGGTGTAGCATTATGTGGCCTTGCCTGGTGTAGCATTATGTGGCCTTGTCTGGTGGGGCATTATGTGCCAATGTCTGGTGTAGCAGTATGTGGCATTGTCTGGTGTAGCATTATGTGGCCTTGTCTGGTGTTGCAGTATGTGCCCTTGTCTGGTGTAGCATTATGTGGCCTTGTCTGGTGGGGCATTATGTGCCAATGTCTGGTGTAGCAGTATGTGGCATTGTCTGGTGTAGCATTATGAGCCCTTGTCTGGTGTAGCATGATTTGCCCTTGTCTGGTGTAGCAGTATGTGCCCTTGTCTGGTGTAGCATTATGTGGCCTTGTCTGGTGTAGCATTATATGCCCTTGCCTGGTGTAGCATTATGTGGCCTTGTCTGGTGTAGCATTATGTGGCCTTGTCTGGTGTAGCATTATGTGGCCTTGTCTGGTGTAGCATTATGTGGCCTTGTCTGGTGTAGCATTATGTGGCCTTGTCTGGTGTAGCATTATGTGGCCTTGTCTGGTGTGGCCTTGTCTGGTGTAGCATTATGTGGCCTTGTCTGGTGTAGCATTATGTGGCCTTGTCTGGTGTAGCATTATGTGGCCTTGTCTGGTGTAGCATTATGTGGCCTTGTCTGGTGTAGCATTAAGTGGCCTTGTCTGGTGTTTGGTTGTTTTTGATCCATGTGGGTTATATTTAATGCTTCTGGGCTTGTCCGTGTTGTTTTCATCGTTTTAGTGGTACATATAGTGCGCACTGTAGCTCATTTTCACTAGAATTGGATACAAGAGGATAAAATTACTTTGAATCAGAATTTAATATCATTATTTTATAAATTGATACCATTGCATCTTTACCATGTACACATTCTTTAAGAATAGACAAGCTTTTTATAAGTTTTTAAAGAAAATAAAAACTAAAAACAATGGGAACAGATAAGAAGGCTGTTCACTATATTTGTAGACTTTTTTTCAGAACTATTTGAATATTTGACATATTTTTATACAGTTTATTCTACTTTATAAAACTGAATAATTCTTTGAAATAGTCAAAGTTAGCCAAACTGTTTATGGATTGGTCAATATAAATCCAATAATTATCACAAAATGTTTTAACCAATCAATTATTTTAAATTTGCAACCTAACTTTAAGATAGTACGGTATGTGGAGAACTTGTCAAAGTCCTATAAAATTTACTGCAGGTATTCACTTTCACTATCCATGAGCAAAAGTCTGAGTGATATACTGTCTTATTGTTTAGAAGACAATCTTAAAGCCATGTTTGCTGAACAGTAATAATATTTTACGACCATATATTTTTCAGGCTGTTCAAAGCACTTACTTTATCACAAGTATTGAGCCACGGATTTACCTGGTAGTGATTTATGAGACAAAGAAGTCGGAGAAAGACTCGTATGTGAACAGTTTTATGCTGGAACTTAGTTCTTTACTGCGCTGCATCAAACACTTTGCCGGTCTCAAGCCTGGCTCCAGAGTTGGGGGATCAAGGAAGTGATATGGACTGAAGCTGTTTAAAATGTTTTGTTAACTGTGCAATAAATTTATACATTGAAAGGTTTGTTGACTGATTCTTGGGACGAAGTTTAGCCTTTTCCATCCACAATTTGTCATGCACAGAAAGCAGGGACAAGTTTAGAAGTTTCACTATTCAGGAGGACCGCTGATGAGCACTACTTACCGAAATAATGATCCACTGTTCAGCAGCAATTTCTGTTAATAGAATAGAATCAGTTTACCAGTAGAACAAGAGCAAGGAAAGTTAAACCAGGAAAGTCCATAATATTTTAACTTCATTACAGTTTTACCAAAAAGTGTCTCACCATGATTAATTGTAACTAAGATGGTTTTTGTGGTTACATATGTGTTGGCTTCATTACCACATAAGTAGCACCACACTGTTCACAATGATGATTCTGACCTGCAGCTTATGGTAATGGTATAAGCGGCAGAGGCAGTGTGCTGTGGAGCAGAGTTGGCTACAGAGTTCTCAGAAGCAAAGCACATAAAACAAGAAAAATCATGCCCCAATAGATATAAATACATTTCTGCATATTTCAGTAGGGTTTCAGCTAGGTTTTGTAAAGGACAGGGTGCTACAGGAGTGGGACGGGTGGTAAGATTGAAAAGGGCGTAGCTTCTATTCATGTGGATTTATAATTGTGGTAGGGGGGCTCGGGGGCATGCCCCAACCGGAAATTTTTGAAAACAATGGTGCATTCGTGGTGTTCTGAGGTGCTTTTTCGATACTGGAAAATACAGTTTTAGGATCATATATCAACAAATAAACCCGAAAATCGGCAGATGGCTGGTTTCATTGATTTTTTGTCAGAATCATGTTGATTCAGCCACGTACTCCCGTATAGGCAGCTATTTTATTTATATTTTAATTAAAAAAATCAGAAGTATTTGACAGCACAGGCATCTGAATCATTGTACCCAAAATGATTTTATCAACATTTTAGTGACAATCAATGATTCAGATGCCTGTGTTTGACAGAATTTAGAATTGAATTCAATGAAGTCAGAAGAATTCCCATATGGTGGTCTCCACGAGCGAAGAGGGGTGCTAACCTTATGTCGTCCAGGCTTTTTTTTAATGATGTAACCCTTACACTATGTCCAGGCTAAACATCTTAAAAAAAGCCTGGATGGCATTTTAGAATGACTAGGTGCTCACCATATAAGGACAGTATGCAGCACCCTTTCATGACTCTTACTAAAACCCTATTTCAGTCGACATTAAAAAGTTTGCTCAGTCTGTAGAGCACTTAGTACAATTAATTGTACGTTGACGGATTTGTTTTACGATTTTTGATACGGCAAATCCTGTATAACACGTCTATTATGTTAGACTAGTAGAGCACTGTGCTTGTGTTGCGTCTGTCGTGGGTTCAAGCCCCGCTTAATGGTTTAAGAAATCATATTATCACCTCGATCGGATCTGATCGTAGATAAACTGATTAGCAACTGGCCCCAATTTCTCGAAACTTCTTAAGTCTCTTATAACAGGATTAAGCTAAACCCACTATTTTTGTTTTTCAATATATTGCGTTTTATAATCTGCTTTAAAGGTTTTAATACTTTAGATAGGAATTATCATTACGATTACCAAAATAAGCCATTTTTCATTTATAAAAATCACTATAAGTATGTATTTTGGCTTTTTGAAATAAGCAGCTTAAGCCTATTAAGCAAAATAAAAACACTAGTAATAGTGAGAGAAAAAATGCATTTATTACATAAATACACGGACCTTTTCCTGGTTTATATGTCCGTTATAAATAAGACAAAGTACTTTTAAAATTATATAGCTATGAGGTAAAAACAAATACATGTCTGTAACTAGGTGTGATGAATACATGGAATAAACTACCCCCAATCATTGTCTCAGTACCAGGATTGAACACGCTAAAGAGCTGGATAAATCAATATGTATACCCACCGGTTTTACCTTAGCCGTTATGTCACACCGTTTTAATAGAAAGCCACTTTGACAAAAGCCCAATGTCACTCCGATGCTTGTTTTACAGGTATTCAGACTGGTTATCCTTATTGACATGAAACGAGTCCGTAAAATAGATAAATATTGAGAACCCGCCTAGACCAGGAAGAGTGATTCACCTGAGAAGTAATTAGGCCATTTTCGAAAACAAAAATTCCATTCCTTCCCTCCGTTTGTCCATCATGTAGCGATCGCTTATTTTCACTTAAGACTGTTATTGTTTATTTATAAAAGTCGGTCGTTTGTCTATCAAATCGACGCCATTTTGAGTTACCTGTAAACAGGTGTATTGTTTATCATTTGTTTTGGCCTGAATCTTAAAGATGGGTGGAACCTCCGTTCTACAGCTTATAAAGGTTGTTTGCCTGGGAATTTCAATGGCGGCAGCTGCCATCGCAGTTGCTGTTCCATACTGGTTCATTATCACGGTGAGTGTTGAACTTCTCGGTTCTTAAATAGCTAATTTTTCACCATGGTTATTTACAAGTTTGCATTTTATTGCTAACAGAGGAAATGATTTTTTTCTGGTGCATTGCTCATTTTTATTTCCTGTAAATGAACTTGAGTAAATTGTCACATTCATGCGACATGAGGGAGCTTGGGATAATTGGCTGGGTATTATGTATGTTTATGTGAAAAATGTTTGCAAATCTAAAATGTAAATAGAGCTTTCATTTTGGCATGGGATTTTGGCAGGAAGACATGTTAATGTCCAAATCCCTGATTGCTAATAATTGTGGCTACCTTTAATTCCCCCAATTTTAACACTAGCAATCTCGGCTAAGAGTACAAATCCTAACATGGTACTACTACATGTATATAATGTTATATTTCATGTTGGTTACTTGGTATTACTTCTCCCGTACCTGAGAAGACAATGCACAAACAATCTTAAGTATGTAAAGACAGGGTCAAGCGAATCCCACTATCTTTGTTTTGGTATGATTTGTGTTGTATTCCCATTTTAAAGTATTCTGAGACTTTGAAAAGTAATCATCATTTTGATAAATAAATCACGATAAACTTTTCATTACCGGGGTATTTTGTGAAATCAAGTTTAAGTAATTAATTTGGTTAAGTGAAATTAGATACTTAAGCTTGTTTTATTATTTCGAGATATTGGGGCCTGGAGATTCACATGATTTGATATTTCAGGTCAGAACAATTGTTGAACAAATTTTGATCATCTATGTGTGATAATTGTTGCAGTTAACATGGGAGAGAGGGGCTGACATGGTAGAAAAGAATATAAACATGGGTCTATATTTCCTGGAACGAAACATGACAGTCTTGGGTCTTGTTGAGAAAGCCGGCAACAAGCAGCTTCTTCCAGGTATGCATTGATAGACTTTCACTTTCACTAAATGTTTGAAAATTGGACCAAAACCATTTTTGATGATCAGTTATCAACTTATCAAGTGGATATTTCAGTCACTTATTAGTTACATAATCAAACTGAATATTTGCATAATAAAGAGAAGTTGCCAAAATTTGTTGGTAATCGATATTCACGATGATACAAAATGACATATTGCCTTTGCTTTAAAAAACACTCTAATCAGTCATTGAAATATATTGACAAATCCATGATTCTAGAAAAAATGGAAATGAAATTTTAGTATGTGAAAATAAAAACTAAGCTTTATAAAGTATGATTTTATTCCTAGTGACAATTGATGTTTGAAAATCGTGATCGATTATTTATGACTATGGGGGCTAACCATCGATATTTGAAAATACTCGATAATTATGTTAGCCCTTACTTCCACTATCACTAATTGAAAGGTTTTAGCCTGTTTGTTTTTGAGGAATAAAAGTTGAATTTTGTCATAGGTGTTGTCGGTAGCTTGGGAATGCAAAAGCTTCATATGTATTTGTCACCTTAGTGTAATAACTCAATATCTGCTTCTATTTATGTATATGCAGTTCACAAGTAATTGCTAAGGTAATATAATTACTTTTCAATTGACATTAATGAAGTTTTCATTGTTTGTACCGCATTTTACATGCTTAGTAAACTATGTGGGGAAACCAATTATATAATTTGAATACTAGGTTTAATCCATTTAAGTATTATTAGAGCTGCATGTTAATTGTTTGTTTTTTGCAGGCTTTATGAAGGTGGCCGAGATCTTCTTCCTTATAGGAACATTCGGCATTATCGTCACATTTGTGTCGTCAGTGATCTACTTCATGCGGAAATACAATACCTTCACTGGTGAGCTGTGCCTGGCAGCAGCCCTCATCCCTACAGGTGAGCATTTTAGATCTTGAATGTACTATAATGGTACTATTGGCACAATTAAACCAACTTGTCATGTCTAGGCCTATCATGTTAAGATCAACCACGTTAGCTGTCGTGTAAAGGCCAATTATGTTAAGATCAACCTCTTTTGCTTGTCCTAGACAATGTTGGCAAATTTTTCATTTTTCATTGCTGTCAATGAACAATATTAATCAATCTGAAACTGCTTATTGGAAACTTTGGATGAAGTTTGTGCATCGGAAGGGTCTCATTAAAAAAATGCATTTGCTCACGAAATTGTGTTCTTTTTGTACTTCCTGACATCGGGAAAGAGTTTAAAGCTTTACTGACAATTTACAAGAAATATAAAGGTTGTGACAACAATGTAAACTCTGTCCATCTATTGGTAATTGGGGACATAATGAGTAAATCATTAACATTGCACTTCCTTTTTCAACCCATTGGATAGATTGATGGGCAGACGTTTATGTGCTAATAGCTAAAAAGGTCTCTTTTTCTTGCAGCCCTGAGCCAGCTTCTGGGTGTTATATTTGCCATCCTAGGGGCCCTGATTCCTGATGAGAATGCCTGGCATGGCTTCCCCGACCCCTCCGGATACCTCATCGTTCAGGCACATCCCAAGATAGCTATCAACTTCGGACTGTACATCGCAGCTTTGGCAGCTGTCTGTGCATTAGTTGGTAAGTGACTTCATATTAATACTATTGTAACCGCTAATGATAAACATCATTTTAAAACTCTTTCTCACAAGAAGAAAATCTGTAGATGACTAGGTACTCTAAAAACAACTATTATCTAAACCAATTTGAGCACTGGTGAATTTTCGGATTAACCTAGGTAACAGCAACTTTTTTTGGAATTTTTATGCCCCCGAAGGTGGGCATATTAATATCGCACCGTCCGTCCGTCCATCCTTCCGTCCGTCTGTGTGTCTGGCTCAATAACTCGTGTCCGGGCTGTAACTTTCCCTTGCATGGACAGATTTTAAAATAACTTGCCACATGTGTTCGACATACCAAGACGACGTGTCACGTGCAAGACCCATGTCCCTACCTCTAAGGTGAAAGATACACTTAGTGTTTATTCACAATGGAATGCTGAATATAAGGACATAAGAATGTAGGTTGTCAAGTATGGGTGGTATTTTTTATGTTCAGAGGCAATTTAAAATACTTGCCATATGTATTTGTTTGATCTTTAACTTTTCATGTACTGACCTTGTTCATAGGTCAATGTCACATTCGGGGGCATTCATCACATACTGTGACAGCTCTTGTTTGCTTGTCATTTTCTCACAAAGTATCGGCTGTGTATTAATTACCCACGCAATAAAACTTTGAAGACAGGATACAATTTGTTGGTTGGGTGGGCAGTCTGTTGGCAAAACTTAGTAGAGTGAACTATTTCGAAATATCACATCTGAGACTTGGTACTCATTACCAACACGATGGGGAGATGTGCCTGGCATTTTTTGTGCAATCTACGGCCATCCTTTGTATTACCTTTTAACACTTTTGGTTATATAGGAGTTTATGGATCAAACTAATCTCACAGTTTTAGAGATATCACTCTGTAACTTGGCACAACGTATTGAATATTTTTTGTTAGTGAAGCCCTACTCAAAACTGAGTTGTATTATGTTTGATCTTTAACAGGTCTTGGAGCTGCGTGGCTACAAGCCTGCATTCTATGCAAGCATGTCGAGTCTGTGCGGTATCAGATGTTACACGCGCCACTGTCTGCCGATGAGCGTGGTGTCTATGAGGGAGCAGGACGAACGTACGCCTTTGACACAAAACCTGGATTCCGTTATGATGGGCAGTATGGAAAACCAGGAAGGGAAATGAACTTCTAAACACATTGCATGATTTCATAAAATTGTGACAGTCATACACAGCAAAAAAAATTCAAGTAACAATGTTATGCATATTTGGTTGTGACATGCACGGAACTGTTTTAAAGACACTTAATATTCTTGCATTACATTCAAGCTTTTGCAGTAATTGGAGCTTTTGTCCTCCTTTTTGTAGGAAGATGAATCTTAACACATGTGCAACTTATTTAGCAACATTTATGTAAGATTTATATGGTTATGCATTTGCATGTAAAGAGGTTATTTTTTATTTTATACAGACTGTAGTTTTTTTTGTTCTTTTATCGCATATACAGCTGCTCCTCAACATATCAATGTTATGTGTTTGACTAGATATAATACTTCAAGGTTTTTTTTTATAAGTTTGCTAACGATAATTAAATGTATAAGACAAGGTTGCAAGGTATTGACAGTTAAGAGAACTATTTGATTGAAATAATCTACGACCTCTGCTCATTGTGGTGGGATTAAGGAGGTCGGCGGTAGAATCATTCATATTGTACATAATATTTCTTTTGTAGATGTTCCCATATAGTCAATAAGACTCAAAACTGAATGACATTGAAAGATATGACATCTGTGCTATAAATTAATACAGTGTACATTTTTTATATTATATTGGAATGTTATACACATGTATCGACACTCTTTGAAATTGGTCATATGTGATGAATTATTGACTTCTTTTACAGTTTATACATTATAATGTTGATTTTTCTTTAATTTCATCCATTTTAGTTAGGAAAGAAAAAGACTGCAATCATATTGAGAAGTCTTCTTTTGAAAATTCAGTAAAAATCACAAATAAGGTCAAGAAACAGTCTTTGACATCCATCATTTTTATGTTTTATATATTTTTAAAATATTTGCATATCATCACATTTGTATAATAAATCTCTTTTCCCATCTTTGTATACATTCCTGAACATTTGTATAACAATAAATGTGACGAATATTACCATCTGGTATCTTTCACTGTGTTAAGCTCAACTGAGCGTAACGTGCGCAATAAGGCGAGCTGTTTGTGTTCATGATTGTCCATCCCCAACAAATGCTTCAAATGATTCAACTGCACGGACAAATTGCATCCTTCCCAGGAATTACTTTGATTGTCCTTGTTCAAAGATTTGAATTCCATAAAGAATTTGTTGCAATATGTTGCCATGGCAACATAAAAAAATAACTGATTTTTTTTTTCATATTAGAAACTGTTTGCCCCATTGTAGGTTAATTTCATATAGAATTACCAACCAAAGTTGTTTTAGACATGGTTATGTGTAAATGCTATGGATATGCTATGAACATGCTATAGACACGCTATGGACACGCTATGAACATGCTATAGACACGCTATGGACACGCTATGAACATGCTATGGACATGCTATGGACACGCTATGAACATGCTATGGACACGCTATGAACATGCTATGGACACGCTATGAACTACTATGTACACGCACAGGGGTAGAAGTCCTAATGACTAAAAAATACAATAAACACATTTTTTTAAGAATCTTTATGATAGAGAATATATATATCACAGAAAACAAAAATGAAATAATTATAGTATAAAATAGAAATCCTTGCAAAACTATATTGTCATATCAAAAACACCAAACATTAGCAAATTTAGAAAAAAATACAAAAGCCAACTAATAGCTAACATGCATATCTAAAATACCTATCATCAACAGAAGAATAAAGTCAAACAAGAGTAAATAAAACATAACAAAAAATAATACTAACTGTACAACATTGTATGCATAACATATTTACAGATATATTCACACAACACAACTAATTAAGGGTCATTTATAAAAACACCAGTTTTTTTTTTGAAAATCATATTAAAATAGAACTTTTACATATACCCCTAAGCCTACTGCTGTTCTCAAATGACCCCCATATTTCCTGGATATGCCCGAATTTTACCTTACCAAAAGTCTTGGGCCATAATTATGAAGTCTCAAGGCCAATTTTAGACTCCGGCTCAGAGAAGCACTTTTATTAAATTACAAAAAATCATCTTTATTCCATTTGTTTTACTAAATATAAGTAATGATGGGGGGGGGGGGGGGGGGGGGGGGTTGAGCTAAAATCTAAAATTAGTTTATTTTGATTATCATAAAGCTATTGACATTTAAAACAAAAGCCATGCAATAACATTTTTTAAAAAAAATTAGTTTGGATTCACCCAGCCTGTTTGGGTACATGTAGATAGTATTTGTGAGTGTTTTTCTTCTTAGTTCTTTATTTCGTAATGAAAACAAAAAATTTAAATGAACAAGCGAGAGGTTAAAAAAACAGGGTATTCTTGTGAGTCAGTCAGATAGAGTCAAACATAATATTAATTCCATGTGGCCTAAATTCAATAACA
This sequence comes from Mya arenaria, assembly GCF_026914265.1. NCBI lineage: Eukaryota > Metazoa > Mollusca > Bivalvia > Myida > Myidae > Mya > Mya arenaria. Next base: position 74,210,676 of record NC_069131.1, read on the forward strand.
TTAATACATTTGGTGCTAATTAAAAAAGTGATCATAGAGCCCATTAAAACAATAAAATTTATTTTAAATGTACAATTGTGTGTATAATTATGTTTTAAAAATCAAACACGTGATCAAATCACAAATATTTATATACCATTTACAAGCATTTTATCATGAATAAAACAATAAATCCAATCTTGTAAAAAAACTATGCTTAAGGAAATGCTAGCACTAAAAATTCTTAGTTCAGTCGAAACTCATTGGCTCGATATTTCATGGCTCGATATTCTCGTTGGCTCGAACCATATTAAAAGGAACAATTTTGTTTTACTCTTTGTTCATATATAATGGGAAGTCATTTTCGCAGTCCCAAGTAAGAATTTCACACTTTTTGTTTGCTTGGGTCGATGTCATTTTCGTGGGTACAGGTAAGGATCTCACACCTTGATTTGTTTGCTTGGCTTCATTAAGCACAAGGCGCTACTCGATAAAAATTAATTGAATTTATTATAATCATTATCAAATTTAAATGGTTTGACAGTTTGAATAAACATGCCATCACTTTAAGAAAAATAAGTATCGAATAAGTCATGTTACGACTTTAAGGATGTGTAACTATGTCCATTTAATACTCTTCTCTTGCGGAGATAGCGTAACCAATAACAAACGAGATAAACAAGACTTTTTGTACCGAATAATAAAAACATTCTGTAAGCATTCCCGCTTGGCTCGATATTCTCGAGGCTGGAAGTATTTGGCCGGTCCCTAGAATATCGGGCCATCGAGTTTCGACTGTATATCATTTCTCAGATTTTGTGATTGATAATCTATATTAAAAGGGCGGCAACTCTGGAGTAACTCAAGTGATATGACTGGTTATCAAACTTGTCGGAGATATTATGCCCATACACATTCTGACCAAATTTGGTGTTTATTGTTTCGAAGGTAATTGGTCGGAGAACATAATGGACCTTGCCCATCCATACGCCACAGGTAAAACCATGATACGTCCCTTTAACTAATGGGTGTATACAAAATCTTTAAGAAACTAAGTGTCAGTGTAGAACTTAACTATCTTGTTGTTAACCTGTGGAGCCATCTCTTACATCATGTGACGTTCTCAGCAAAAATGAGTCCTGTTGAGCAGAAAGTTATGTTCTCATTTCAGCGAGGTTTCATGCCCCATAAGCAGATTATCATAGCTATTTTTACATAATTAAAAAAATAAAATTCTTTGATTTAATTTCACACATAGTCACAAGTTTTTTATGTCTATCTCTCTCTTTAATTTTGATTTTTAATGTTAGCATGAACAACTCACTGGGACTCAATTTTATAGAGGACAGCAAATATAATGAAGGCTTACTCAAAGCTGCTTTAAACTGCATTAAATATTTAAATATCAAATGCTCAAATATTTAGAGGTTCAATGGTCGGGCTTCGCTCTTCTTGATCACAACCACTATAGAGAGGCCAAGGGGTCGGTCTATTGATAATGTACAACTGATCGCAGGGACCTCGGCACCTGAATGCTCAGTAAGTTTCATCAATGATCCTCTGCCATCTGTCAACTAGCTGCCATCTGTCCACTAGCTGGCATCGGAGCTCTCTGCTCATCTGCAATGAAACAAATATGAAAAGGTTTAAATGAATGTTTACGATTATAAATCAAGCTGCGGGAGTGAAGCACAATGAAAGAAGAGTTTGCCTTCAATCAAGTTCAATGAAATATTTAAGTGTGAAAACATATCAATCAAATGGTCTAGTCTGTTTTTATATGCAGCCTCCTCTAATCTCAAAGGTTCTGACAGGGGTGCTTTCTAGTGGCCAATAAATTTATGTATGATAATGGAAAACAGCTTGGGTTTCTACCTCAAGTTCAGCTATGAACAAGTTGTATTGGCCTGTACATGTTCTAGAGCTATCACACGACATGAAAAGGGCCTCAAATGATAAAATATATGGGAGGGAGAACTTTGTCGGCAAGTTAAAAATGATGTTTGGTGGGGTTAAATGTTTAAGGATCGCCAACTGTTTCTGGTCCAATATATTATGCAATTACACACTCTAACCAAATTTGGTGATGATAAGACAAAGGCTTTTAAAGATATTGATCCGACAATACCAAATATAGGTAATTTCTATAATTAAAGGGTTATAACTCTCGAGTGACTAGAGCATGTTTACATGGCTAGTTATCAAACTTTACCGAGGTATACAGCCCAAACACATTCTGACCAAATTTGGTGATGATTGAAGAAAGCATTCTAAAGTTATGATGTGACAACTTTCTAGACGCCGCCTGCCTGTACGACGCAACTATAATGTATGAACATGTTGTTTATAGAGCATTGACATTTTTCACTGAAATTTTTGTTTGTTGAATCATACACAAATTCCGCCAATACATTTAACTTACCATATGTGAATTTTAACCAAAGTGAGAAAATGTATGTTTAAATGTTTAACGAATTAATGGAAAGCTGTTTGAAACATAAGAAACATCAATTATATTTCTTAAACATTATGCCCAAACGAAGTTTATTCAAAACATAATCAATATCTAGGATGTAACTTAAGGATCACAGATTTTTCGTTTTCCATTTCGTTTTCCATTTGAGTACAAATATATTTTTTAATCAACTAATTTTTGACTTTCATTCTCTTTCTCCAGTGAGTTTCATTCAATTTACTTGTTTCCAATGGAGACACTGGGAATTTCAGGGTACTAAATATTGCTACATGTAATCAAGCTAGAATGGGAATCCAAATGGAACACCAAATTCTTATTAATAGCATTTGGTAATTCCATAAGTGTGCTTTAAATAGCATAACATGATATAATGTTGCTGTACACTTCTGAAAAGATGATATTACTTTCTCACAAATATACTTTTCTGTAACAAATTGTTTTACATAAGGAAATGAGTAGCCCATAGCAATGTGTATATTTTAAGCCAACCCTACAGAAACTTAAGGATTTTAAAACTAAAGACTCTGAACATTAATAATTAGTGTTTTATGAAAATAAATGGCCCTACATTAGGATTGCATAAAACTGCGTCGCTATCAGTCTGTCGACAGAGCGTAAATATCTGTATCTATGGAGCTTTAGAAAGTGGTGTAAAATAGCATATTACAGTCATCGAAATTAGTCCTTTGGATGAACATGCCCACATTCATATACTACTGTTTGGCATAACATTTTTTAAGAAGCCCTGCTATATAAAACCCAGAATTTGAGCAAGCCAAAAAGCCATATACCAGTGCAGGGCTTTCGGGCTGGTGCAAATTTCGACCGTTGCATATATTTGAAGCAAAGGGTTAATTGAACAATGGAAGCTACTTAAGTCAGTTCCTAACTTATGGTGATTTCCTCAAATTTTCATAGTCAAAAAGAACGAAAAGAATAATTGTTTTTACCATAAAAGTTTGAGTTTTTTTAAAGATCAAAGAAAATGAAGTATTTTAGAAATTATAGAGAACTTTATCATATCACATGACTAGTGAGATACTTAAATTAGGAAAGTGACTTAAGATAGGAAATCACTTAAGATGTTTAGAGAATACTGGCAGTATTCAATATAGAATTGATCCTTATCCTAAATATGCTTCAGTGATTTCATTTGGTCTATTTGTCTGTTATTTTTACAGTCCAATAAAAAAACTTACATCACGTTACAACGTACATCAAGCATACATCCTTCAACACATTGATTCTTACCTTTCTGGTGCTTATTTACAATTCTTATTGTGCTTCTCGTGTTCTTTGACAGGGTTGTCTGTCTTCTCCCATCCGAAGACGCTCTTGCCACACTTGTAACACCATACCATGTCAACGTATAATTGCTCTCCAACTGTCTGGGGTCCTATTAATGTTGGGTAGAAATGGACTACTTTAAAACTAAGTTTGTTCACTTGGTAGATGTCAAGTGTGACCAGCAACTGAGAAACTCGGTGGCCTGGATTTGTTAGGCCAAAATAATCAAGCTTAAACTGTTGATGCATTAACATTAGTATCACTAGTTTAGCACTTCCATAACCTAAAGAACATAATGTTGTTATTTTATGAAAATGTTTTTTGACCAATTGATATTATTAAAAGCATATGCATGTATCTACAAAAGGAATAACACTCTTACCTAAAAAAAAGAATCCTGCAGCAGCCATATCATCAGGTAGAGGTTTGTCTGCTGGCCAGTTGTTCGTGCGGAATGACTCTTTCCTTGTCTGAAAACATTTGAAGTCTGCCCTTTTTATGCCCTTCTTACGCTGTGAACTGATTTGTTCTTTCTTAGACAAAGATGTGGCTAATCCCTGCATAGAGTCTTGACTCGGTACTGTCTCTTCAACATGTTGTTTACATTGACCATGTTTGCCAAGCTGAGCGCATGTTGAATTGTCAGGATTGACAGATTCAGAAAATACCTTGGCCTGATTAGAAGGAGCCAGTTCCTGATCGCGTTTTTTTTTATACTCATGATGTTCTTGAAAATCAGTTACAGATTGCTGCTTGAAAACTGATTTGGTACGCTGAGATGGATAAACAGCCTCTGACGTTACCAATGTCATGGGCTTATCATCATCATCGGTAGCCTGGGAAGCAACTGAATGCCCTCTTGTATTTGTTGGTTGTGATTTTGACACATCAAGGGGAATGCCATTTAACTCAGTGAAGATTTGCACTGAGAGCGCATTATCTTGTTCCAATGGATCATCAGTAATGTTTAGTTCTGTCCGAGGTTCAGTGGCCATTTCCCCTGAAGAATACATAGTTATGTTATGAACAAAGTATGTAATTGCCAAATTTACCAAGTATGATAATGATTAGGCCCGTCTTAAGGGCAACCCAGCCCTACCTGGCATACCCTTCAAAGCTACAGTTTTTTTTCAAGTCCAAAAAGTTTCGCTGTAGTTGTTGACCATTTGTGTAGATTACAATTAAAAACATAAAGTATTCATGATTTGAAAACACAATCTACTGAAATGTCATGGTAAGCATGGCTGTTTTGACTGTACGTAAAGCAAAGAAAAAAAACAAAAAAACTTTGTCACGACCCTACCTAGCATTTTTGAGAGCACTGACATATCATTTCTAGGCATAAAAAAATCTATAGAAGGAAGTGCCCAGAGAGCTTCGTCTAAACTTTGAAACAAAATAAAAAAAGAAGAAACCTAACACAATCCCTATCAAGGTTCCCTTTGGGCTTTGAAAAGATATCACCCTGTTTTTGCCGGAGGTCTAGGGTACCGCGAAAGGCCCTCTTGCGGGTGAAAGGCAGCACCCTTCTCGGGGTACAGAGGGGCAGAAGCCCCCCCTGAAGCTCCTGGGGTTTAGGCAATTTAAGAACCTTAGATTGCATTTAAACATACCTTTATATGTTGATATTAGAATTGGAATTATATAATGAACAAAAAAGTCAGGGATGTGATTGATCTTGCAGCTGAAAGACTGACACCATTTCAGGAAGGGGTTTTGGGCTCTAATTAGCGGGTGAAGCATCCTGCCCAGAGGCATAACTGGCTTTTTTTAGAATGGCAAAACTAACAGAAGCATTCTGTTAACTTTTTTTAATCAGTTGAAACCAGGGAAAGGGAATCAGGGAAACCCTGCCCTATCCTTATGATAAAACACTAGCACTGCCGGAACACTAGCACAGCGCTATTGAGCTACATGCAATTGGGCAGCTTGTTCTTACCCTAGTTCCCTAAATGGCCATCAACCAGTTTTTGATGATTTAATGACTATGGCAGACCCGAGACAGGGATTCATAAGAAATATCCAAATAATAAAAACTATCCCTAAACTCTCATTATTGTAGCTAGTTCTTATCCACATACTCTTCGCTCCTCCCCCATAAATCTTTGAGGCTCGAGCCCACAACTGACGGAACACTAGCATGGCGCTCTAACCAACTAAGCTAACTGGGTGGCTGGTTCTTATGCACCAGTCAATTGTAACTACGCCCCCCCCCCCCCAGGTCTGGGGAATAGCAGGGACTCTGACTTTCAGTCCAGCCAAGCCCGGATAAAATCCCCGGCCTGCGGGGATGAACTGCTGGTAAAATCCCTGCAAAATGCCCCTGCACCCCAGGGACCCTAGGCAAGACCAATTCCCCGCTATTTTTGGCACAGAGACAAATCCACAGCATTCACCCGGCACTGCGGGGCCACCTGGAATGTAAAAACACCGCACATTTCCTCAGCTATCCCCGGTATACCCCCTGACCTGGTGGGCCGTGGTTACAAATGACTGGTATATTACCCACTCACACTTTATACATATTGAAAGTTTGTTTTTTTTTCAAATAAACACACAGAGGAGAATCACCAGATCAATTGAAAACAACCATCAAATTCCCTTCGACATTTAATTTGACTGAGCCAGGGAACTTCGAATTCCATGTGCTTATCCCTTTTACCTCACAAATAAAAGCCGTACTTAGCTTTAGGGTAAGGTAACCATGACAACACATTTTTTAAGGTTTAGACAAAACAGTAAAAGTTGTACGAGTAAAACTAGCTAATTAAGATGATCACTTTTCTCACCTGATCAATTATCACCAGATTGTTCAGTATTCGAGTAACGAAAGGATCCAAAAAAAGACATTAGACAAGAGAAGGGATCCCAAATCACACTGTCATGTGAGGACGCCATATTGTTTACGTAAAAACTAGTTTCGGTTTCGTTTAGTAAATTATGCGAACTGCGGCATCAAGAAAGGAAGCGTGCCTGTGGATTGCCGATGTGTTGTGTTGTTCACACCTAATTTACGTGTTATTTAGAGCCGTTATTTATTAAAGCGTTCAAAGTGAATTTATTTGTGATAAACGCGCAGAACTAATTGTAGAAGAATTATGTATGTTAAAATGTTGTTCGTGTTTTCAGTTAGTGATAAACTTTAAAATACCCCGTCAAAGGTTATCCATGGTGCGTAGGTGTGTGGCGGATAGAGGGCGGCTGTCAACGTTGCCATCTCGTGCTCCCAATTCGCGCCTTGCTTTCCGCTGGCACATGCGCTGATCGGATCCAGGTCCACGTGCATCTTTTTAGCGCACTATATTTTTTAAACAAAAACAAACTAAGTGTGTTTGTCAACAACGTTTTTAAAACTGTACAAATAAAACAGAGATATTTAAAAGTTCAAAATTATATAATATATAATAGTGTGTATTTAATGTTGGTTACTGCGCTATTTTAATTGAACATTTATATTCATATATATATTTGGTTTAAACATATTATATTGAGGTAAAGTTCCTCTCTTTTATATGTTTGTTGTTGCATCAACAGACTCAGATAAGATGCATTTGCCTTCTTGCTATTTCTTATGGTAAAAGAAGCGAGTGCCCACCTTTTTTGCAGCGTCTGCGGGTTGCGTCCGTTGATGAGCCTCGATGCAGTGGATAAAAGGAAAATAGGCAGTTTTGTTGCCAATCAAATGCATTGCACGAGTCTGAAAATGAATCCTTATGAATTACACCCAAAACTTATATGTATTGGTATTAATACAGACAAACATGATACAATACAAATTTATATGGAAAATATTCAACTGCTCCAGTCAGTTTTGATCAAAGCAATACAAATTTAAGATAATAATGTGTGTTATTACAACATACCTTATGAAATTCTAATCTGATTTTCATCGAATTTTCGAGACGTTAACCAGTTTCCTCCAGATGATTCCCCACGCATTCGCCCGTTCCGTGCTGACAGGTAAACTCCAAGTGTCCCAGCCAACGTCCCCCCTGCCAACGATGACGTATACATAAACTTAGATAATGGTGCCAAAGAGAGATGGAATTAAACTGGTTATCATTTAATGTCAGTGTTGTGGATATATCGATTATATTATATAGTCTGTCTTAACAAATGTTACCATGGCAAATGAAGATCATATAACTGATCGGTAATAAACGCTTTGCACGCATTGTACTCGGACTCATAGTAGAGTATTAGTATCTATCATGTGTTTCAGGTACGGATAGAAAAATCCAACCCGAGGGCACGCGCGTAAGCCGGTAACGAGGCTTGCCGAGTTACCGGTCACGCAGCGTGCCCGAGGGTCGGATTTTTCGATCCGGACCGGAAAAACATGATTGATATTTTTTCTTGCATACCTTAAATTATGAATTTGTTGAAAAATTGACGTAGAAAACGCACTTTTGTACATTTCACCAAAAAGCGCGTGCGACGTTCTGTACTGACGTCATAAAGCGCAGTAATTTTAAATCACTATCGACGTCAAATAGTTCCTTTTAAAAATCGCGCTTTTACGATTATTTATTTTCAATTTTAATAAAAAGTATTGTATACTTATATTTTTGATTCCGCTTTATTGAAATTGCATAATATACTTTTCATAAACCATACAATAAAAGAAATAAGAAGTGGCGCGTTGTTGCGCGTGACTCATCTTACATGGGGGTGTAAGATGAGTTTTTCCAGCACCGGTCACATGACCGGAAACACACGCCCGGTATGCAAGAAAACTACGTCTACTGACATGGCTGGAGTGGACCTCCAGGCGTTGCATTGTGTCTCCAACTTATTTAGTACATACTACATGTGTTTTGCGTAGATATCGTTGTAATATATTGCTATGAATACAAATAATTAACAGTCTTGGCATTTAACAAGTCAATTGAAAAGTTTTCATGTTATTTATTTTACGCGATATTAAAAATAAATTGCATGAATCAGTGACAAATTCTTCCAAAGGCACGGTAAATATGTTTTTGTTTTGTAAACGATGATGATAACGCTATAGTACGATGATGATAACGCGATAATACGATGATGATGACGCGACAGTACGATGATGATAACGCTGTTTTAATGTTTTGTGTTTATGGAATAACGATACAACTTAATTTTGTATTTCATTTATTCATCTACATATGTACACCAAGAACGCAGCAAGACAACTGTGTCCCTAGCAGTATAACAGTATAATTTTAACTATAGAGGCGGGAGTATTCATATTACTTAAGCTAAACATTAAATATCAGAACAAACGCGACAGTACGATGATGATAACGCGATAGAACGATGATGATGACGCGACAGTACGATGATGATAACGCGACAGCACGATGATGAAACCGCCACAGCACGATTGCGTAAACGCGACAATACGATGACAAAGCGACAGTACAATAATGAAAACGCGACAGAACGATGATGATAATGCGACAGTACCCAAGCAAACATTTTATTTTGCCCCGATGTCGGGCCAATATGGAGCATTTTATCGGCACGACTCAACATCGGGCCGATGATTGCATGAATCAGTGAGATATTCTTCCAAAGGCACGTTCAATTTGTTTTTGTTTTGTATACGATTATGATAACGCGACAGTAGATGATGATACCGTGACAGTACGATGGCGAAACCGTGACAGTACGATGGCGAAAAGGCGGCAGCACGATGATGATACAGCGACAGTACAATGATGAAAACGCGACAGTACGATGATGATAACGCGACGGTACGATGATGATGACGCGACAGTACAATGATGATAACGCGACAGTACGATGATGATAACGCGACAGTACGATAATGATAAAGCGACAGTATGATGATGATAACGCGTTAGTACGATGATGATAACGCGACAGTACGATGATGATAACGCGACAGTACGTACGATACAATGGTAGCGAGAACGCGACAGTACGATGTTGATAACGCGACAGTACGTACAATACAACGGTAACGAAAACGCGACACGTTTACACACCGAACTCGATGTGATACAGGTCACCAGAAAAGCGTCATTATATCCCCTATAAACTGTCGCGTTTTCGTTACCGTTGTATTGTACGTACTGTCGCGTTATCATCACCAGACCACGCCTCAAGCAGTAAGTTCACGGTGAGCACAAATGTGTTATAAACCTAACAATGAGAATATGTTTAAATGTTACATGAACATCAGCAATGGATATTTCCAGAAAAAAAATATGGCCCTTAATCAGAGTACTTTTTTGCGCGCGCCTCGGATTTTTTTTCTCAAATAAAACCATCATGTCCCGAAAAAAAACACCAAGGAAAAGTATAATTCAAATTGGCATAATTTGATGTTACAATTACTTACTTTGAATTAAAACTAACGCTGTAAAACGTTTTTGTACAATCATATAGTTTGCAATTTCCCTTGCGGCATCGACTGTGAGTAACATACGGAGATGGCACGGTTTATGTACTAATGGTGAATTGTACCGAGATTGACAGTTGCAATGCAGCAACCCCAATGTTGCCAAACATTGGCAGTTGGTAGGTAGGGAGGGAGTTTTCTTGAGTAGTTTTTTCTTGTGGTAATAAGTATGCACATTGTGGCCCCTTTGCAGTACATAGACGGGGAAAATAATTGTTTACTGATTTGATCGGGAAACCGCAAACAAATGTTTTCTTAAGGATGGCCCAACCAAACATATGTAGACCGTGTCATGTATGACCGTTTGATTATTATACCACTATATTAAGCACAAGAACGAAGAATGTAAATGGCTACTGCGGTCGTGCCTGTAGTTGCAGGCCAACATGGAATACTAGTTGGTAAGGTATTTCTTCCAACAAGTCACCTTACTCATCAAGCCGCCGGAACAAAGGTTTTCAACGCAAATGAAACTTTTTTGAAACGACTTAAAGTGACCCTTATTGGCACTCGACTTGACCCTTAACCAACTTTGAACTACACGTTATCTAGACAAACATTCTGAGCAAGTTTCATGAAGTTTAGGTAGAAAATGTGTCCAGTAGGTAGAGTGATTTTTCTATCTCTGAAATTTGACCTTGATCTGCATTAACAGCCAGAAAGAATCACAACCAAACTTCACCTAGTCTTTATAAGGACAACATTTTGACTTAATTACCATGTGATAGGGAAAAAATAATTACATATACATGGTTTTCAAACATTTGTTTTGGTGACCTATAAATAATGGATAGTGATCGATTTTATGTTTATGGAGACCTGCATTTGACCAAGTTACATGCAATTTTGATTAAGCATGTGGTACTAGAATCCGGAGTATTAACATTGTTTTTGAACATTTGAACTTGTCACATACCGCCGGAATGGATATGACCCTTCGTGATCTAGAATGCAAAGACAAGGTTTCATAAAAATTTGGCGGAACATATTTGCCTATATTATACTTCTAATCTACAGGACAGGAACGCACATTCTGACCAAGTTTTGGTTGAATTTTTGCGTCTTAGGCAAGTTTAGACGACGAAACAAACAGCGACCAAACACATAAGTGGCTTAAAGAATTTTGTATCCTTTCTGTACACTGTAGATGTAACCGAAACTAAAACAAAACAATATTTGTTCTATGTTTTAATTAGTATTCAGATCTCAAGAATTTAATTCATTAGTATTATAAAATGTTTAGATTACAATAAGATTAAAATCCCATAGTATAACATAGGACACAAAGACTGTATAAACAACAGTATAGATTCTGTACAAAGATAGTAAAAATAATGGTTTTTGTATATACAATCAATTTTGTGTGCTAAATGGTTATCTTTATTTGACAATTACTGTGATGAGAATGAAATAATCTATTTTATGAGACATGTAATTTTAACGTTTTTGACTAAAACAGTTCACGATGAGTGAATGGGTTATCACTGAATAGCTAAGTATAAAATATTCTCTTCAAATAATTCAGAGAAAAAACAACTGCTTATATGAAAGAAAATACAAAATATTACTTGACTAAACCGATCCTAAGCATGCTTAACCTCTAAGCTAAAGCAAGTACAGAGTGTTTAACAGCAAGTACAGAGTGTTTAACAGCAAGTACAGAGTGTTTAACAGCAAGTACAGAGTGTTTAACAGTGTTTAACAGAAAGTACAGAGTGTTTAACAGCAAGTACAGAGTGTTTAACAGCAAGTACAGAGTGATTAACAGTGTTTAACAGCAAGTACAGAGTGTTTAACAGCAAGTACAGAGTGTTTAACAGTGTTTAACAGCAAGTACAGAGTGTTTAACAGCAAGTACAGAGTGTTTAACAGTGTTTAACAGCAAGTACAGAGTGTTTAACAGCAAGTACAGAGTGTTTAACAGTGTTTAACAGCAAGTACAGAGTGTTTAACAGCAAGTACAGAGTGTTTAACAGCAAGTACAGAGTGTTTAACCGGACTCATGCACACAATAAAGGTTGGCAGTTAAAACAAAAGGTTGTTCAGATCAATTTAGTTTACTTTTTTTATGAATAAACACCAGCAACTTGTTCTGTTCAAACAAAACTTAGTTAATTCTAGCCTAAATAGTTCAATTTAAAATCAATCTACTAACACTTCTTGTCAGAATAGAGCATTTTCTTTCACATTTTTAAATTTCACACAATATGTTCTTTGTTTTGATGTTGAACCCAATAAAATGTGAATGAGCCCAATTAAGCAGGTACACCGTGTATAAGGGGACAACACACTTGGAATAATGCGGACATGATTTGTCGATACTCTAAGTATCCTTTACACTGAAACATGGGTGACAAATAATCTATGAATATGATTACATTTAGGGGAGATACGACAGAATGTATAACATGTAAAATACAACATTTAATGAAACATACCCGGTGAAATGATTATATGTGAGGTTTGGGTCTAAATCTATGATAAATTTCATTACACATGTAAATTGTAAAAGGGGGAGATAAACAAACACTAGAAAAAATAAATTATTGCAAAATTGCTTCAAGTATTTGTACATCTGGCTAGAATAATAAGATGACCATAAGCAATCTACATGTACATCAGAAGATCAGAGCAAAACTGAATTAACTGGACAATCTTTTAAACAGGAGTTACTACAGTTTTTCTTCGTCCAGCCACAAGCATACCCTAAAAGCGCAACCACACAAATATAAGTCTAAATCTAAAACTCTAATTTCCCCATACAAAATGTTTTTATTAAAAATATATGATTTTTGAAATGCATAACTAGTACCCTACAATCATAATGAGCTTATTGTGTGATGAACCTGATGTCGGAATATTGTTTCAATGAAAAAATAATTCTATAATAATGTATTTCTAGCAAATTAGAGACAAATTTTGTATAGACAAAATCCACATGTCCTGAACGAGTAATATAAAAATGCTTTAAAAAAAAATTCACACTCATTTAGTAAAACCGTAAATATTGTTTGCATACATTTTTATATGTAACTGTACTCGACCAGAACATTTAACAACCAAACCACTGCAATTTTTAAATCAAACAAATCAACATTAACTTTAACAAATTCTCGTAAGATGCATGGCTTCATTTCTAGATCTGAACATTTGAGACTGACTCTGTGTAGGACAGTGATGGCTTTATTTCTAGATCTGAACATTTGAGACTGACTCTGTGTAGGACAGTGTAGTTGAACCCAGGGGCCATTTTTCATCAGGACTCCTATAACTAATTTTGATACATAGAAGATTTTGAACAATGCAGCATTTCTACTGAAAATCACTCCTAGGTACGAAATGTATGAGGAATCTTTATGAATACTGTCCCGATCAGAGTGTACGTAGCACACAAACCCATTGAAATTAAACAACATTAAAATAGTTGCCTGACTTATCATGAGCTCTGGAAAGTTTCCATTGTGTACTTTTTTCTGCGCACTTTTCAGAAAATATAAATAAACTTCTTTATTTTAAATCATTTTTAAGCATATAATAAATAATGTGTATTTCTGTGTAAGATCGCAATTTCACCTCATGAACACCATAAATAAATATTTCCACTTGTGGCAATGCCACTCATGATATATAGCTTTTGGTGTTCATGAGGTGAAATATATTATGATCTTACACCTCTCTATGTTTGTTTTATTATCTAACTCTAAACTTTGTACATAAAGCACTGTTCATTGTATGGTATTATGGGCATGAGCAAATCTTACAGGAATTTTCTAGTTCAACATTATCATTCAAACATTGACTCACTTTTACACAAATGTTTTCAACATTGGTTGTAGACATGATCAGAATATATTTTTTAAAGAATCAAAACTATATAAGTAAATGATGATGAACTTTAATCATGCATATCAGATCTTTGAGTAACTATTTAGAGAAAATTTGATCCCAACACTGAGATTAATGCAAAGTTGAACACATTGATAATCACAATATTGTATGGCAAATTATCTTGTCAAAATTTATAAATATGACACTCTTTTTTAAACTTTTACAGTAGAAATATCTTTTAAAGAAAGCCAGTTATAAATGCGCTCTCATCATCAAAATGAGCGAGAAACATTATACACTTAAACAAAAAACAAAATTTATGCAAACAGCATTTTGTTCCAAGTATACATGTTACACTTAAATGCAGTATCTGGGTTCTAAGTTAGACTTAAGTGAATGAGGTATGATGAAAAATAAGCACTAAATGGATGTAATTTGGTAGAATGCGAGCCATTATATGGTTAACAGTGAAATAAAAGGGAAAACAAAAAGAATATAAATTTCTACCAGTACTCTTCCACATGTCACCTCTATAGTATTTTGTGCCAGAGAGCATAATTGAAATGTGAGGAAAATTAAATTCTAAGAAATGTCAATTTCTGTATCCATAAAAACCAGCCTAGAACATTTAGACATTATATACTAAATACTACAATAGACAATTCACAGTTATTCTCCCCAGATTAGAATTAGAATTACTGAATGCATACTATAGGTCGTTTTAATGGACTTAATGGAACAAATTTTAAGTATTGTCCTCGATTAAAAATTCTTACTAGATTTTTATCACTTTTCTCCCCTGCGTAATATTTGTCCTAGCGTATTATCTTATCTGTCCTAGCTTAATATCATATATTTCCTAGCATATTATTTTATCTGTCCTAGCTTTTTATCTTCTCTGTCCTAGAATATTATCTTATCTGTCCTAGCTTTTTATCTTATCTGTCCTAGGATATTATCTTATCTGTCCTAGCTTTTTATCTTATCTGTCCTAGAATATTATCTTATCTGTCCTAGCTTAATATCTTATATTTCCTAGAATATTATCTTATCTGTCCCAGCGTTTTATCTTAACTAGCATATTACCTTATATTTCCTAGTATATTATCTTTCCTAGTGTATCGTACAGTAAAATTGGGTTTATTTCATGACTTGGCCCTATCTTAATGTATCGGATACCCAATATAAAGTATCCACTGTTATTATGCAAGTTAAGATTTATATTACAAGTTTTAAAACTAAAAATAACATTCATGTACCCCCTGTACTGTAGTACTTATCTATTTCAGCTACATTTCTACAAATATGTTAGTTGGAAAAAAATGCCCTAAATACCATTTGTATCATTGTGTCATAAACATGTTTACAACGCCTCTCCAAATTAATTAAGTAAATTAATATTTCAGCAACACAAAAACCTTACTACATATAGTTGTTAAAAAACAGCTAAAATGTTTACTGGTACCATAAAACTGCATACTTGAGCTACAAGCCAAATTCACACTGACCATTGACCAATTTGTGTGTATTTTTACTCCTAAACATTTAAATCATGCACAAAATCACATGTACGGTACTTAATATTGACCCATACTTAAAATGAACCTTCTAAAATTAAACTAATTCAATGTATCTTACATCCTCCATGTACAGTTACAAGTCCATCTTAAGATATTTCACCACTGCATAAAAATCTTCATCAAAAAACAAAATCAGAGCTAAAATCCATAATTTCAAAATATAGGTGTTTTCCATTACATTCATTTTCTTTTAATAAATCTGTTTACTTTCCATGTATAGCATCACTGCACAATATTTAGTGATGACAATGATTATTGGATTGGTATTAAAACTAGGATTCCATCTATCATACTGTCGCTACTTTAAAATAATAGTATTGTAATGAATAATTAAACCTTTATATGTAATAATGACACTGACATTTTAAACATCGGTATAAAAACGTAAGGGAAGACAGTTTGGCAATTGAATCAATATTGAAGAAAAATAAATCTAACAAATTTCAACACTTTGAATTCATTTCTTATTTCATTCAATCAAAAAATTCTTAATCAAAATCAACAGTTTGAAAGCAATGCAAATTTCATTCAATCAAAAAGTTATCAATCAAGAAAAGCAACAAATAAAAGAAGTACAATTACAAAAATCAAAATAAAAAAGCTCTAATAAGTACATGAAATATAAAGGCTTAACATATTGCGTCAAACCCCCTAGATGTAAGTTATGTATGCTACAATGCGTCAAGATCAGGACAATCCTCCCATGAATGGCTGACAGAGTGCTCAGCAAGCTCTGTTTCTGTCGTGTAAAGCTCCTCGCACACTGTACACCGGTACATCTCTGCCTTGTGCTTCTCAAAATGATTTTTCAAGCTCGCCTTGTACGCAAATGTCTTACTACACATTACACACTTAAATGGCTTCTCTGCACCAGTATGCTGACGCATATGTGTTAAGAGTAACTGTGGACGGGCAAAATCACGTTTACAGAATTCACAATGTTTTAATCCACGTTTAACTATGTCCATTGCAGCCACTTGGGCTTCATCAACAATTACCATATTTTTCTTGTTTTTACCACCACTGCTTTTATCCCCAACACCTACCTTATCATCATCATCATTCTCACCACCTATACTCATGTTTTTGTCATTTGCATCTTTATCTTTACTGAGATCACTTTTTTCGGAATTTATTTCAGCTTTTACATTCTCTATAACACTCTGAACAGCACTTTCTAAACTTTTACTTTCATCCATTGATGAGTTTATTTTACTTTTATCTAAGTCATTCATATCCTCTTCTTTTTCCACTTTAACAATATCTTCACTGAACTTTGTATACTTTGCATCTGGTATGGTATCTTGACTGGATTCGTCAGTCAAACTCATCTTTCTTTTCCCATTTTTCTCAGAATCATCAACACCTTTTCTTTCATGCCTATTTTCCCCATGAATTGCAAGAATGTGCCGGTTAAGTGAGAATTTCATAGAAAACGGCCTGCAGCAGTAATTACAAAGGTATGGTTTCTCCTTTGTATGCGTTCTGATATGATTAAGCATAGAACTTGGGGTACCAGTAATTTCTGTGTCACATTCGGAGCATTTTCTCGCCTTATATCCTCCATCAATTCCATACTTTTTGTAAACTTTCTTTAATTTTTTCAATTTCTCCGGCGTCTCTCCATCCACATCATCTTTTTTATCACTTAAATCTGGAGACATCGACCTCGACTGATTATTTCCTACTTCACCATCTTGGGCCTCTTTCCTCTCATCAATGATCCCCAGCAGGGCCTCCTTGACCAACTCGGTATTACTCTTACCCCCACTTTTCCCCGACGAACTCCGACTGACAATATCGACTCCCGATGCCGAATCTCCATCTCCCTCCTTTCCTTCATACTGCTGATCTGTTACCTCCATCCCATACTTTATCTTAAATTCTTTTGGATTAAAGTTTGGATCCGCCTCCTCTATAGTCAACACAGCATACAGCTCTGGCTCTGGCTTCCCCGTAAGGTGTTCAGGAATAATGCCTTTCACCTGACGCTGTTTGAAGCAAGATTTGATATGGGTGTGGGTGTTACACTTCTGAGAGAACCTCTTGTTGCACAGGCCACATCGATACGGCTTTTCACCAGTGTGTATCCTCATATGATGCCGTAACCCCGCCAGGCAGGACAATACCTTTTTGCATTCCGGGCAAGTCCGCTGAGCAACCTTTTCCTCTTCTGACATGGTCCTTGACGATGATCGTTTCTTTGTAGGGTCAAGTTTAGGCTTGGATGGTGACGGATCTGGAGAGGGTTCCCTTGGAGGGGCTGGATGCATGGAGATCGTACTCGCTTCATTAATGTGACCCATAACAGGAATGGTGTGCTCATTAGCAAGTGCTGACTTGGGTTCTTCTTTCATTTTTGACACAATAGGGGCAGCTGGCTGTGTGGACATGTCCTGAGGCTTTGTGTCAAACAAGGGGTCTTCAGAGAGTTGAAGGCTGGAAGGATCACTTCTGTTAGAAAACACACTGAAGAAGTTTGGCAGAATGTTTCCTGAACTAGTTGAGGTCGTTGAAGGCAGGCTAGATGGGATTGATGGGAGAGGTTGTGGTGAATTTAACGCTGGCGAAACTTCACTTGAGCTGTAAGCTTGTAATGGGTAAGGTCCCTGGTAAGGCTGTTGCAGGGATGGGTCCATAATGCCTCCATGACTGGCAGGCGGCTGCTGGAAGATGGGGTTAGGGTATCTGCTGTAGTCCACGGGCATGCCCTGATGTATACCAGGGTCAGTCATCTGTTCATAGCCTGGAAAACCCTGCCCAGACGGATACATGCTTCCAGGACGATGCTGGGAAAGATCCATCGCCATCTCATAGTTGGAAGACACTTCAGTGCTTGCGCTGGATTGAGTTGGCATTGGGCCCGACTGATTACTGTCTGATAAGCCATGCATTTGTGGAAAACCTGGTAATTCTGTTTGATCAGGTGTCTGTGGTAGACTGTCCTGGCTTCCTGATAACCCAGCAGCAGCAAGAGCTGCTGGATCTTCTTTCTCATACTTCTTTCTGCATGATTTTGTGTGTGTGTTCAAGTTACTTCTCTGAGCAAATGATTTCTTACACAGGGCACATTCAAAAGGCTTCTCTCCTGTGTGGACTCGCATATGAGTGGCGAGGGAACTGGAGTAGGCAAGTTCCTTGTTACAGATGGGACACACCGTGACTTTAGTGTTCTTTGGGGATGTGAGTGGATTTGAGCCTTTTGAGCTTGAAGGGGTCTGAGGTGACAGTAGACCACTGTTGGCTGAGCAATTGCTTGGAGGTGAGGACAGAGCAAAAGCTCCGGAGGAATTAGCTTCCTCAAGTTCCAACTGACATGGAGGCTGACTTGATTGGTCAGAAAGCTGTGACTGGCTGTTTGGACTTGTAAGTGTATTGATACCTGGCATCAATTGGTTACTGCGTCCTGATTGGCCAACATTTACTTCAGAGGCTTGCAGCTGATCATTAGGGACCAAGCCACTGACCATTGCACCAATTCCAGGCAGAGAAGCAGATGTTGTTAGTTGGGCTGCAGTAGATCCTGCAAGAGTTGTTGTAGGCTTATCTGATGTCTGCTGGTTGGAAGCCATGCTGCCCAGGTGAGGAAGGTATGCATGTGGTGTGCTTGTTGCTGGTAATGGCTCAGAGGCATTGAACGGAGTAACGCTGCTCTCTAATGCACCTAGACTGGAATCTTGCTCCACAACAGCTTTGTCGCCAGAGAAAGCAGTCGGTCCTGGAAATGATTCTCCCGCCCAATCTGCAACTCCCAGTCCTTCTTGTTGCATACCTAGCAGATCGTTGGCAATGTTTGCTGGTAGACCCTCAGAATCATGATGAAGCTCACCATGGCTCGAAACAGTGGGAGGAAACTCAGACTTGACCACAGGTGACTGGCCTGGCATATGCAGAGGGTTTAAAGCATGGGGAAAGCCCTGTGGCATAGGAGGCTTTTCTTGGAAGCCAGCATAGAATCCTGGACCATGGTTGAGTGGGCCATACCCTGGTATTGTTTTCACAGGGCTGCCACTGTAAGCCTGTGGTGGTGGGGTGGGGTATAACCTGGGCGGAGTGCCCGACATGCTGCTGTGTGGAGAGGCACTTTGGTAGTTATACATGGAAGGCTTCATACTAGCCATACTAGCAAATTCTGGTGGCTCAGACTTTATGGGAAACATGGTTGGCAGAGGTTGGTTTGTGTATCCTTTGTATGCCTGAGATGGTAGTTCATAGGGATTGATGCTTCCTCCCTGGCCAAAAGCCATTTTTGGACTAGCAGTTATTGGTGACTTCTTTTCTTTCTTTGGTGTTTTCAAACCAGTAGGGACACCGTCATTTGAAGTTTCTGATAGGTTCAATGACATGCCTCCAGCCTCGGCAGCTTCCTTGTGGTGCTTTACAATGTGCTGTTTCATGTTACCCTTGAAGGTAAAGGACTTGTTGCAAAACTGACAGACAAAAGGTTTCTCACCGGTGTGCAGTCTGTGATGAGCCTTTAGAGTCGCTGACGACGAGTAGGTCTTGTTACATATGTTGCAAACATGAACAGCTTTGCCCTTCTCCCCTGGGTATAAGCTTTCAACTGGTTCAGTCTCTTCTATTGACATTTGCTGGCTAAACCCTGGGCGCTGCAGGGCTTTTGGGTGATCAGAAGGAGGTTGATTGGCTGGGTGGCCCTGAGACGGCGGACCAGACTGTGGATGTGAGCTGTGGGATGCTGGGACTGATGCAGAGTTTTGTGATCTGCCAACTAAAGCAGCCTGCTGGCTATGAGCACTTGCAATCTTTTCCATATACTGTCGTAGCTCATTATGCTCATCAGGGGTTAAAGCTGACCAGTCACCGTTGTGTTGTAGAAATTTCTGGTAGGCCAAATGGACTGCATGATTCACGTCAGTGTTTCCAGAATCACCCTGGCCTGACACAGTGCTTGGAGCGCCACCTTGTTTCGAATGTGAAGGATTAGTGACCCTAGAGTTCCCTTCAGCACCAGGGGTGTGGGAAGGCCCAGGTGAGGTAAACTCCTGATGCTCTTTAATTTCTGCATTGCCTTGTACCTGAGGCATTGCTCTATCGCCATGCTGGTTAGGATCCAATGCTCCTGGGACAGGGGCTGTACCAAGAGGGTTGGATGTGTACCCTTCAGTAGGGGTGCTTGGTATTGATGCCGGTTTCTGTTGTCCCTCTCCATTCTTGCTCTTGTGAATGTTCTCAATGTGTCGAGTTAGGCTGAACTTCTGCGAGAAGACTTGGTTACACACATTGCATACATGGGGACTTGTGCCTTTATGCATCTTCATATGGTTGGTATAGTAGCTGGCAGAAAAAGACTTCTTGCAGATATCGCAATACTTGGTAGGGTGTTTTCTCTCCCCCTGAAACTCCTTAGACTTCTTATGCTTCAGGACCGCGTCAGTGTTGTATTCGGATAAAGGTGATTGGGCTGACAAGCTGGGTGCTTGTCCTTGTTGTGGATGCCCTTGCATATGGTTGGGATCCCCAGGCATGTAACCCTGGCCTGGGTAGACCCCATATTGAGGTAAATCTTGCATAGATGTTTGGTTTTGCTGGTAGGGGTTGCCGTATTGCTGCTGTGGCGCCATACCTGGGTGAAATTGGTCATACATGGGTTGTTGGTTCTGGTAAAAGCCAGGGTGATTTGGAGGGTATTCACTGAACGGGCTTGCAGCTGGGTTAGGCCGTGGGCTCATTTCCGGTGTCAGATTTGGAGGCACTTCACTCGTAGGGCTCTCACTGTAAATCTGATTTTGATTTTGATGAGAAGGCACATTGTTAGGCCCTGATGTGAATAGAGTATGCATAGGAGGTAACATTGCAGACTGACTCTGCATCTGGCCAGCATGGCCTGTGATCTGTGTGGAGCTTGAGTTTGGTGGAATGTTCACATTGCCTTGGATCTGCCCCGGAATCCCTGACATTGGTTCCACTTCTTCTTCTCCCTCTGGGTACGCTTCTGCCACATTCTCCTCCATTTCTTCACCTCCCAGGCTCTTCTGCTGCTTGGTCTGAGTATGTGTCAACATGTGGCGGGTACAGTTGCTCTTGAAAGCGAATGTTTTCTTACAAAAAGAACATTCAAATGGTTTTTCCCCAGTGTGGGTTCTCATGTGAGTCTCCAGTGTATTCTTGCTAGTCAATTTCTTCCCACACACTGGACATTCACACAAAGTCTTCCCATCTTTTCCACTCAAGTCCAATTCAGCATTCTCACCACCCTGGGGGAAAGCTTGCGGATGAGAGTAGGGAGGCAGGTTTCCGGGATACATGTTGCCAGGCGGGTAAGGGGCTTGTGCTCTGTATGAGCCCGGGCTTGGTATTGAATATCCTGGCATGGGGAGAGGTGGACCAGGGTAGTTTCCAGATTCATGCATACCATGGTGCTTTCCTTGTGCTCCTGCTAGGTTCGGATTCTGAGCCCCAGGGTAGGGGTACGGCTGACTGGTAGGGTTGGGCTGATATGGGGGTGGGGGAGGCAGGTTAGCCCCGGGGTAGTAGGCCTGCCCCGGGCTCCTGTTGCGCTGAAAGGGGTTGGGTTGGCTTGATGAACTGAGATCATTGAGGTGATCATTGGAAGACATGAATTCCTGACTACCCGCCAGAGTTCGATCCTTCATGGTAACCTCCGCCTCACCTGAGGCTACACTGTTAATAATCTTGTCAAGGTTACTCAAACTACCTTCAGACTGTGAAGCACTAGCACTGACACCTGCGACTGGTAATGCTCTGTCACCTTCATTATCAACCCCAACAGGTTTGTGTTCATCAGTTATGACATCTCCACACTCATTGTCAACACTTTGTTCAACAGTTCCATTAGTTTGCTCGCCAGCTACATTACTTGGTTCAATACCTTGTTCACTTGCTACATTGTATACACCATGTGTGACTTCATCTGTAGCATTTTCATTTAAACCTGCTTGTGCTTCACTGAGCGAGGCACCATTGGCTTTGTTACCACCAGCCTCCATGTGATTCAAGTCAACTCTTGAGCCATTTTCATCAGCAACTGCACGCACTTGAGACACTTCATCGTGATTTGCCACTTGCTTAACATCCTGCTCGGCATTTATCTGCTCAATAATGCCATTAACCTTCACAACACTCTCGCCAGCTTCAGTTTCACCTCTTTCAAAGGCTAAGTCATTTTCATTTGCCATAGTGTTTATTACAGATATGTTATCATTTACATTAGACTCTTGTGCAATCACTGAACCTTTATTGACCATAGTCTCCAAATCTACATCTGTTTCTATCAGTTTGATTTCTAAGAAATCGTCTTCATTAAGGTCAAAAATATTTCCTTCAGAACCATTCAAAGAATTTTCTATTTCAATATCATTACATGAGCCTTGCAAATATTGAGCAATTAAGTCCTCGTTTGCAAACCTTCTTGCTGTGTCACTTACAACAACCTCTTCTTTTTCGACCTTATCTGGCACAGAAATATTGAAAACTTCAAAACTTTGGTAATTTCTGTTACTATCTTTCACTGATTTATCATGTAATGTCTTAAAGTGAAACTCATCAACTTTAGCTTTTTTTAAATAAGCACTACCATCGGACAAGCTTAATCCATCTGAGTCACATTCCTGGCTAGAAGAATTTGTTTCACTCGCTTCTTCAATTTTTTTAGCTCGCCTTTTCCGAGAACCATTACATGGGTATTTTACCGGAAACGTAGGTTCCAAATCTGCCTTCGTTGGTTCAATTTTATGCCTATTCTGCAAATGAGTTTTCAAATTCCACTGTTTTGTAAATGCATGATTACACACTTTGCATATAAATGGTTTTTGTCCCTCATGTACCATTAAATGATTAGTCAATCCATATGGAGTGGTCAGAATCTTTCCACATACTTTGCATTCAAAACCAGTATCAGGCACAGATTTCTGCTGCACTATTTTTCTTGGTTGTCTATATTTCACAGAAATATCCGAACCAACAACAAATCTGTCAAAATCACTTTCAACTGACTGACAATCAGCATAGGTATTTTCTAGTTTCCTTTCTTTCTTTCTTCTTCTTTCTTCAACAAGTTCTTTGATTAAAATTATTTCCTTATTTTCACATCTTGCAGTCCTAACAGGTGTTTTTTTCTTTAACAAAAACTTCTTCGTTCACTTCAGCATCACGGACAAAGCTGCCATTCAATATATCCTTTCTTATTTTATTAAGTTTCTTAAAAGACTTGTTTCCCCTGTTTCTAAGTGTCATACATGAAGGAACATTCACTGGGTCATTAATGCTGCTCTCTTCATTTAAAAATTTCTCATTCACAAACACATGATTAATCTTCACAACAGAATCTGCAAATTCACTGTCACTGTGTTGCGTTTTTTCAGTGTCATTTACAGCACTAGGAATATCACCATCTATTTCATCAAACCCTCCGACCACACTTACAAGTTTCTCTTTAGCAGCAGTTAGGTTATCAACATCATTGATATGTCTGTAGTTTTCATCATTCAGAGCTTCAAAATTATCGTCCACTGCATTAAGTCTTTCACTTATAGCTTCAATACTGTCATCAACTGACTCCAAGCTTTCACAAATAGCACCAATACCTTCGACAGTGTAGTGATCGTCAACTAAATCACCTTTATCAAAAATACTGCCCACAGAGCTACAACTATCAAACAGTTTTTCATTCGCAGCTATTTCTTCAAACCTTTCTAAGTCATTATCTTCGGTCACTTTTGACAAATTTGGAATGTTATCATCAGGTTCTACTTTATTCGTTGCTGTCACATTTTCCTCACTGTTAATTTCCGTGCAATCTTTGCTTGCAATTGGTATTTCATAGGTAAACAGTTGCTTTCCACTGCTGACAACTATGATTTGTGATACTGTCGAAGTGACTGGTTTTGTTTCAATAGATATATCACCATCAATTGTTTTGCTTTCTTCAGTGGGTTTCAACAACGTGACTGGCTGACTAACAGTGAATGAGTCACACTTAACCGGTGATTGGGCAGGCAGTGAAATTCCTGGCCTTGTGAAGGTAAATGCATTGGAAATGACACAATTTTGCAAAGTTTCCGCAGTCTTCAAAATGGTTTCCTTTGCGTTGATTTGAGGTATGTAAACCAAGTCTTTGGTTACATCTTGAGCAGGTGGCGAGGGAATGGGAGACACAATCTCAGAATAGGAGGTATCCTCCGTGTGTGGAATATCACTAGACTGAATAACAGTTCTCAACTTCAATCCTTTCTTTGCCTTATTATAAGGTCTCTTACTTGCTGGCTCACCAGTCAACACTTTTTCCTGAGTTAAATTTTCTGAGACAGATGTCTCGTTCACTACATTATTCTTATCCGAGAAGTCGGAAATATTCTCCGCCTCTCCGTTAACTTCAGCGTATCCTCTCTGTGAAGCTAGGAAGTTCTCCTTCCAGGCGCGTTGAGCCGCAGATGAGTCAAATCCAACGTCATGAACATGCGCCTCGTGTCTCTGCAGTTCACGTTTGCGACAGCCCTTTATGTGACACGTGTAGTTCCACTTGCGACTGAAGGCGTGACCACAGACTTCACAGGCGTACGGCTTCTCTCCTGAAACATACAAATGTAATTAAAAAAGGTTACCAATATAAGTAAGTACAATTGTGAAGACACATATAATCTCATATGTACCGCTCTAAGAAGTAATATTTTCAACATTTCAAGGTTCCTGATCTAAAATTCAGTATGATAAAATTAATGTCTGCTTATTTTATGAATGAACTCACAAGTCAAACATACTCATATAAATCCACTGACATTTAAGTGTACTGTATCAATTATTTATCCACTTCAAAATTTAGTTATTTAAAGAAATATCTAAAACAAAGCGCCCTAAAAACAGCATACCGTAATATTTTATTTATTTCTATTCTTTATAAATCTGAACATGTTGGTCTGTTAAAAGAAGTATTCTGGAGTGAAATATTTAAAATTTTGTTGAGCAGTAAATAATACCATGCTGGAAGAAATATGGTGCAGTCTGTTGCAATTTTACTACTGCTGACAAAAAAGCTTATTTCCACAGTAAAAATATTAATTATCCTATTAATTATCCCATTTAGTAACTTTATTTGAATACAAACTATCATTTGTCTGAAAAACAATCACAATGGATTGCATAAACAAGGGATTTATGAGGTGGAAGATTCATTGCCTTTGGTACTGACAAAATATTTTAATATTAAATGGCATGACATCAATTTAATATTTCATTCGAGGTATCATCCATTTTCTTTAGAATGATTTTAAAGGTACAATTAATAATTATGAACACATGGTTTCACTTTAAACCATATACAAATGAAAAGTTCACAAAACAGAAATGTTCCAGGACCAGGAGTAAGATCAGGGGCAGAACAAGGACCAGGGGCAGGGGTTTTTTTGCACACAAACAAGTGGAATAGCTTGGAAATGATTTAATCGGGATATATGGGGCTTGTTACATCAGTGGGTATTGTCACTGGATACATTGGGCTTGATACATCAGTGGGTATTGTCAATGGAGATTTAATGAGCGGCCTGTGATCAATACATGGTACACCATTACATAGAATTCCAAGCCAATTCCTTTCCTACAGAATTTTACATTTGTATATTCATTGAATAAGTAAAAATTAAGGAATCACAGTTTGTGCTGAGGTTATAGACGTGTTTGTTTCTAATTGTATGTCAATCTGACATTATTTTGAATAAAAATCTTGGGTGCTTTCACGTTACATATTTCCTTTACCTGTATGTAGCCTACGGTGAATATTGAGCCCTTCGGATGTGGTCAGCACTTTATCGCAGTCCTCGCATCTATATTCGCGTTTCTTGCGCCGCTGGTGGTCCATGTGTCCATCCGACATTGGCAGGTCGTTTTGACAACCATTGTACACACGGTAACACGACAGGCGGGTGGATTCGCTCAAGCATGAAGGAGATCGGGGGAAAAAGCAGGCTGAAAGAGAGATATTTATGAGGATGTATCTATGTGGCAACTTGGGAAAAGGCAAGCTGAATGAATAGCATCGTCAGATAACCTACACTACTACGCTAAGCTTTATTGTGAACTCTGGGCAATTTGGCTAAGAAAATCTTGAAATCATGAATAATTAATGAAGCAGTTTCATTGGTTCCGCAAAGTATCAATGCCAAATTTGCCAAAATGTGCATAGACACTCCTAGAATTATCGACAAATCAAGGGTTCCAGGGATCTACAGCAAGTTGTAATTTCGGTTCCCTATCAAGAATGCGCTCATCACTATAATTAGATGTGCAGGTTTTCCGTGGAAGGATATCACAGTGGTATCTTATTTAAAACAGATTCTAAGGGAAAGTATCATTAAGCTTTATTGAACAAGACTTTGTGTGTATGTTGACCGTGTGCCATTAAACATTAGAATAAAATGGTTTGGTTAAGGTTACATCCTTTTCAAAAACAGTTGGGGTAGGTAGGCTTTTTTATTTTATTTTTTTATAAGGCAATTTGTAAGAACTTTATTGTCATAATAGGAGAATTGTGCTAAAATAATCATCTTTAGAAAACTCTTAAGTTTTAAACTACATATTAAAACACACATTTTCTTGGCTTGTCCCTGTAGTGTTCATTGTATTAATATTCATATAATTAGTATTTGCGACTTATTTTGGGAAAAAATAATTCATCCCAAGAATGGAAATAAATGGACTTTACAAACTGCAATGGGTCAGAATATTTGACCTGTGGGATGCATAGAAACAGACAAACCGGTAATCAAGCAATCTATTAAAATGAGCACTGAGCACATTAAGTGAATGCCAGCACTGATCTGTCTTCCTCTATAGATCAAGAGGCATATCTTTACTATTTTAGCGGGCAGAATGGGTCTTACATGTACATACATGTATGAGACAATATTGCTATGATAAACAGGTGTTTTATGTTTCATATAATATCCTTAAATGTGTTCAAATTATGGCCATGTTTTAGTATGACAACCACAACGCTCCCTCAGCTACACCAAGGTTATGACAATACCAGTCAGTGAATTTTGACTTCAGTATGAACAAGCCTCATTCTAACACTAAAAGGAGAAGCCCTGCTATATAAAATTCAAAGCTTAAAATGAGCTTGAAGCATTTGACCAGTGCATTACCTGGAGTTTATCCTACGATTGAAAGTAAGTATTGTGGACAACACCTACCTATTATACAGAATACAGCAGCAGTAGACTCGGGATCTTAGTTCAGATAAGGCACTCACTTATCCAAGCTCCTGAAATAAAAAAAAAGTCATGTATGTTGAAATATGTGCATGTATATTCATAACAGTCACTCACACTGTACAATGTGTGCTGTTAAAAATATAAATTCTTGTATTTCTCTTGACCTGAACTTGTATAAAACAAACGTTTCTACAACAACTTTAACCAAAACTATCCAAAAAAACAGTCTTCAACATAACCCATTTGCTCAACATCAGGGACAAGAAGAACCCACTTGCCCAACATCATGGACAAGAAGAACCCACTTGCCCAATGCCTGGGACAAGTAGAACCTGCATGCCCAACATCTGGGACAAGTAGAACCAACATGCCCAATGCCTGGGACAAGCAGAACCCACTTGGCCAACATCTGGGACAATTGAACCCACTTGGCCAACATCTGGGACAAGCTAAACCCACTAGCCCAATATCTGGAACAAGTAGAACACACTACCCCAATGTTTGAGACAAGAAGAACCCACTACCCCAACATCTGGGACAAGTAGAACCCACTAGCCCAACATCTGGGACAAGAAGAACCCACTAGCCCAACATCTGGGACAAGTAGAACCCACTAGCCCAACATCTGGGACAAGTAGAACCCACTAGCCCAACATCTGGGACAAGTAGAACCCACTAGCCCAACATCTGGGACAAGTAGAACCCACTAGCCCAACATCTGGGACAAGTAGAACCCACTAGCCCAACATCTGGGACAAGTAGAACCCACTAGCCCAACATCTGGGACAAGTAGAACCCACTAGCCCAACATCTGGGACAAGTAGAACCCACTAGCCCAACATCTGGGACAAGTAGAACCCACTAGCCCAACACCTGGGACAAGTAGAACCCACTAGCCCAACACCTGGGACAAGTAGAACCCACTATCCCAACACCTGGGACAAGTAGAACCCACTATCCCAACACCTGGGACAAGTAGAACCCACTAGCCCAACACCTGGGACAAGTAGAACCCACTAGCCCAACATCTGGGACAAGTAGAACCCACTATCCCAACATCTGGGACAAGTAGAACCCACTATCCCAACATCTGGGACAAGTAGAACCCACTAGCCCAACATCTGGGACAAGTAGAACCCACTAGCCTAACATCTGGGACAAGTAGAACCCACTACCCCAACACCTGGGACAAGTAGAACCCACTACCCCAACACCTGGGACAAGTAGAACCCACTACCCCAACACCTGGGACAAGTAGAACCCACTAGCCCAACACCTGGGACAAGTAGAACCCACTAGCCCAACACCTGGGACAAGTAGAACCCACTACCCCAACACCTGGGACAAGTAGAACCCACTAGCCCAACACCTGGGACAAGTAGAACCCACTACCCCAACACCTGGGACAAGTAGAACCCACTAGCCCAACACCTGGGACAAGTAGAACCCACTAGCCCAACACCTGGGACAAGTAGAACCCACTACCCCAACATCTGGGACAAGTAGAACCCACTAGCCCAACACCTGGGACAAGTAGAACCCACTACCCCAACACCTGGGACAAGTAGAACCCACTAGCCCAACACCTGGGACAAGTAGAACCCACTAGCCCAACACCTGGGACAAGTAGAACCCACTACCCCAACATCTGGGACAAGTAGAACCCACTACCCCAACACCTGGGACAAGTAGAACCCACTAGCCTAACGTTTGAGACAAGCAGAACCCACTTGGTCAACATCTGGGACAAGCAGAACCAACTTGCCCAACATCGGGGATAAATATAATCCACTTGCACAAAGTCGGGGACAAGAAAAAATACTAGTAAGAATGATGCCTGTCAGAAATTGGTTACAAGATTAAAACTATCCTAGTGAAGACTTTGTTACATGCTTTTCACTGTTTCTCTCATTTACACCTATATCACTGCAAAAAAATAATCACAGCAGAAGCAGAATCGATTCTGTCATTTCCAGTATGACCCTATTTGACTAAAAGTTGGCGCCATTTTCTAAATATATATCACTCATCAGTTACTCTAAATGATTTATGAGCATGAAAATATTGAAATAAGTGTAAAAAGTGAAAGGAATTTTAATGGTTTTAATTAATGAATCATATAAACACACATTATTGCAAAATAAATTATAACTTGACACTTGATTATACTTGAGCTTTAGTTTACAAGCTAGGAGTTCTGAAAGTTTCTGTTTTTCTCATCAAAGCCATTGCCCAAAACACAAGGAGCCAGAGTTTACTGCTAAATATGCAAGGGGGAAAGGGCCCAAGCTTTATGCTGAAAACACAAGAGAGTGTATTGCTCATTTTGCAGGAGTGTTTTTAAAAAGTTAACTTCCAAAATTTCTTCAAGGGAACAGGGTTATCATCATTTTGATAATAAATCACACATCTGTTTGATGGATGCAAAGATCTTTTAATGTAAGCGAATCCTCTGTTGCCCTGGTAATGAAATTTTAATGACATCCTAGAGTTAGCATGGGAATCCAGTGTATTTCTTTTGTTATTGAGACAATAACATTTTGTCACTGACATTGTGACACTGTGCTAGTTGGATTATTTCATTATTTGTCACAGGGTTTACTTGGTTGGAATACACCTGTAACAACATCTGATATAGGATTTTAAATGCTGTTGTAACTATTTGTTTAGCTGTTTTTAATAATAAATTTAGTCAAGCTTGAATTCATATCAGTCAGATCAACTACATACATTTTCATTGAATGACACAAAGATTGTCAGGCAACAAAAAACATTTTAATGAAC
Organism: Mya arenaria; assembly: GCF_026914265.1. Classification (NCBI taxonomy): domain Eukaryota; kingdom Metazoa; phylum Mollusca; class Bivalvia; order Myida; family Myidae; genus Mya; species Mya arenaria. The sequence continues at coordinate 74,241,204 of NC_069131.1, forward strand.
AAGCAAGAATGCAAGTATACAACTTGGCTTAAAACTTAACAAATCCTGTTAAGTAAATATAAGATATTTTAACATCATAAAAGCCTTGGAACACAATGTGCTAATTTCAACCCCTGGATTATACATGTACAAGAATGCAGACATTATGGGTAATTTTAGCAGAAATAAATTATCATTTTACGATCAACAATATGATACTTACATAACATATGTTTTTACTATAATTACCTAATATCAATTTAAAATTATAAAAGAGGGAATGTTTGTGTTAGGCTATACCAAAATAACTTTTTTGTTTAGTAAATTATGACCAAAACAAATTTGGGCAAGTGTGAAAATTATATGTAAACTTAAAACTTTTCCATATTGTTTGAAAACCAAATTTCCTAAGAAAATATTTTTTTTAAGGATCTAGGTTATTCATAATTTTCTTCAGAAAATGCAGTATATCTGACAAGCAAATATCCTTTTAATGTGGCGGTATCAATTCGTCAAAAAAAAAGAATCAGAATAGTCAATAAATTCAAGTATTTAAATAAATGTAAAGGATATTTATTAATTAAGAAATAGACATCTTTTGTGAATATAATATCAGTTACAATTTTAATCACAATTTTGTTCAGGAGTATCTGTATCTGTATGGTTGGCAGCATATGGTCACTTCTGGCATAGCACACTGCCGGTGGAGCCACCTTATTGGCGTGTTAGCTGGCCTAGAAGCCCTCAACCGCACCCTCAACGCTTCACTAGGGGTGAGTTTGGGTAAGTACATTAGTAACCATGTCATTGTTTATTTGATGTCAATAATAATGTAAATGCCCAGATTTAAAATAAAATATAACATAAAACAGAATATAAAATGGATGAGAAGAGTGATCTGGTGATGTCCCAGACAGTAAACAAGACCAAATATGTAACAAGCCTAAACATGAAAAACAATTAAACATCACTTAGGCTATTTTAAGGAGCTTAACTTACAAAATTTGAAAGTAATATTGTTTCTTAGCATTCTCGCATACATGTGTGTACATTTCCTATAGCAACAGAGATGTTTTATCATTTAAAGTTGACATGGATGCGTATCTTCGGAATTTTGGCAAATTGGCAAAACTAGGTCACGCTTCAACTCAATATTTCTCCACATACACGTACAAATCAAAGTAAATTCTACAACAAAACAAAGAATCAGTGTCACAAGTCTTAACTTACCATGATTATTTTCGCAATTTTAATGAAAAAGTAGTATTAATTACAAAAAATCGGTGATTTGTTGCGATTGAGTTGCAAGATAACCTCCACAATGCAAATGGCGAAGAGCGGACAGGGGCACGTAACTCTATTTGAATTATTTTACAAAATGTCAACAAGTTGTGAATGCGTTGACAATATTCCTGATTTTTGTTCATTTTCGGACGGCAATGGTGATAAAACATTGCCAGATAAGGAAAAAGCTATAGAAGCATACACTTTATGTATTGATGAAGGGAAGAAATGCCTTAGTTTCACTGAAAATCCAATTTCAAGAGAAAAGTTGTAAGAAAACCACATTTTTATGAAATATCAAAATCATGTCATGTTATATGAATATTATAGTAACGTTGAAATAGTTGTTAATTTCACTTATTGAAATGTGCGTGTTATGAAATGTGCCCTATTGTTGTGGTAGTTTTTCTGCGGTCGTGGGTTCGAGCCACGACCTTTTCCTTCCAAGTTCCAGGTTTAATTTACATGTACTTGTGTAATGTGTAAGGATTAAAAGGCAGAAGTGACTATTTAGGCTCAAGGGGATAATTAGGGTAGAATTATACTGTGTAGTTGTAAGAAAAAAAACAGTCATGAAACAACGTTTGTATAGCTCCTAGTCCAAATAATTGTATGTTGGCGGATTTTTTTTAGATTTTTGATATGGCAAATCCTTGGAAGAATCCCGTATAACACGTCTATTATTTTTGACTAATATAGCTCCATGCTTGGGATCCAGTGCTGTGATTGTTGGTTTCAGCTTAAAATCTTTACATGTGATACTGTGCCTTTATTAGTAAATTTCAGCCACCCGTTTTTAACTTGGTGAGTAGAGCTAAGTGGTAGTGTTCAGGTAATGCAGGTTTAAATCCCTGCACCAGTCAGGCTTTTCTTCTCAGGTCGGATAAACAGTAATTGTATGTGTATGTTACTAAGACCAAAAACTTTTTAAGTTTGTTTCTGATTTTACTGCCCTAAATTGCTAGGGTAGGTAGGTTGGGATTATCATAGGATAAGGGTAGGAAGGTTGGGATTATCATTGTATACTGATAGGTAGGTTTGGATTATCATTGATTAAGGGTAGGTAGGTTGGGATTATCATTGTATTATGATAGGTAGGTTGGGATTATCATTGAATAAGGGTAGGTAGGTTGGGATTATCATTGAATAAGGGTAGGTAGGTTGGGATTATCATTGTAAAATGATAGGTAGGTTGGGATTATCATTGAATAAGGGTAGGTAGGTTGGGATTATCATTGAATAAGGGTTGGTAGGTTGGGATTATCATTGATTAAGGTTAGGTAGGTTGGGATTATCATTGAATAAGGGTAGGTAGGTTTGGATTATCATTGATTAAGGGTAGGTAGGTTGGGATTATCATTGTAAAATGATAGGTAGGTTGGGATTATCATTGAATAAGGGTAGGTAGGTTGGGATTATCATTGAATAAGGGTAGGTAGGTTGGGATTATCATTGTAAAATGA